>NC_041381.1:127409380-127495066 GCF_002162155.2 Triticum dicoccoides | reverse complement strand
GGAACCATTCCGGTGTCCGTATATAACCTTCCAATATATCAATCTCTACCTCTCGACCATTTCGAGACTCCTCGTCATGTCCATGATCTCATCCGGGACTCCGATCAACCTTCGGTCACCAAAACACATAACTCATATAATACCAATCGTCATCGAACGTTAAGCGTGCAGACTCTACGGGTTCAAGAACAATGTAGACATGACTGAGATACCTCTCCGGTCAATAACCAATAGCGGAACCTGGATGCTCATATTGGTTCCCACATATTCTACGTAGATCTTTATCGGTCGAACCGTAATGTCAATATAGTTATTCCCTTTGTCATCGGTATGTTACTTGCCCGAGATTCGATCGTCAGTATCTTCATACCTAGTTCAATCTCGTTACTGGCAAGTCTCTTTACTCATTCCGTAGTGCATCATCCTGCAACTAACTCATTAGTCACATTGCTTGCAAGGCTTCATATGATGTGCATTACCGAGAGGGCCCAGAGATACCTCTCTGATACTCGGAGTGACAAATCCTAATCTCGATCTATGCCAACCAACAAACACCTTCGAAGATACCTGTAGAGCATCTTTATAATCACCCAGTTACGTTGTGACGTTTCATAGCACACAAGGCATTCCTCCGGTGTCCGGGAGTTGCATAATCTCATAGTCGGAGGAATATATATTTGACACGAAGAAAGCGGTAGAAATAAAACTGAACAATCATTATGCTAAGCTAACGGATGGGTCTTGTCCATCCATCATTCCACTAATGATGTGATCCCGTTATCAAATGACAACTCATGTCCATGGGTAGGAAACCTAACCATCTTTGATCAAGGAGCTAGTCTAGTAGAGGCATACTAGGGACACGTTGTGTTGTCTATGTATTCACACATGTATCAAGTTTCTGGTTAATACAATTCTAGCATGAATAATAAAGAATTTATCATGAATAAGGAAATATAAAATAACAACTTTATTATTGCCTCTAGGGCATATTTCCTTCAATCTCCCACTTGCACTAGAGTCAATAATCTAGATTACATTGTAATGAATCTAACACCCATGGAGTCTTGGTGCTGATCATGTTTTTCTCATGGAAGAGGCTTAGTCAATGGGTCTGCAACATTCAGATCTGTATGTATTTTGCAAATCTCTATGTCTCCCTCCTTGACCAAATCTTGGATGGAGTTGAAGCGTCTCTTGATGTGTTTGGTCTTCTTGTGAAATCTGGATTCCTTCGCCAAGGCAATTGCTCCAGTATTGTCACAAAACATTTTCATTGGACCCGATGCACTAGGTATTACACCTAGATCGGATATGAACTCCTTCATCCAGACTCCTTCGTTTGCTGCTTCTGAAGCAGCTATGTACTTCGCTTCACACATAGATCCCGCAGCGACGCTCTGCTTGGAACGCACCAACTAACAGCTCCACCATTCAATAAAAATATGTATCCGAATCATGACTTATACTCATCCGGATCAATGTCAAAGCTAGTGTTGACGTAACCATTTACGACAAGCTCTTTGTCACCTCCATAAATGAGAAACATATCCTTAGTCCTTTTCAGGTACTTTAGGATGTTCTTGACCGCTATCCAGTGATCCACTCATGGATTACTTTGGTACCTCCCTGCTAAACTTATAGCAAGGCACACATCAGGTCTGGTACACAGCATACCATACATGATAGAACATATGGCTGAGGCATAGGGAATGACTTACATTTTCTCTCTATCTTCTGTTGTGGTCGGGCATTGAGTCTGACTCAACTTCACACCTTGTAACACAGGCAAGAACCCTTTCTTTGACTGATCCATTTTGAACTTCTTCAAAACTTTATCAAGGTATGTGTGAAGGAAATATGCCCTAGAGGCAATAATAAAGTTATTATTTATTTCCTCATATCATGATAAATGTTTATTATTCATGATAGAATTGTATTACCCGGAAACATAATACATGTGTGAATACATAGACAAACATAGTGTCACTAGTATGCCTCTACTTGACTAGCTCGTGAATCAAAGATGGTTAAGTTTCCTAACCATAGACATGCGTTGTCATTTGATTAACGGGATCACATCATTAGGAGAATGATGTGATTGACTTGACCCATTCCGTTAGCTTAGCACTTGATCATTTAGTGTGTTGCTATTGCTTTCTTCATGACTTATACATGTTCCTATGACTATGAGATTATGTAACTCCCGTTTACCGGAGGAACACTTTGTGTGCTACCAAACGTCACAACGTAAATGGGTGATTATAAAGGTGTCCTACAGGTGTCCCCGAAGGTACTTGTTGAGTTGAAGTATTTTGAGATTAGGATTTGTCACTCCGATTGTAGGAGAGGTGTCTCTGGGCCCTCTCGGTAATGCACATCACTATAAGCCTTGCAAGCAATGTAGCTAATGAGTTAGTTACGGGATGATGCATTACGTAACGAGTAAAGAGACTTGCTGGTAACGAGATTGAACTAGGTATTGAGATACCAACGATCGAATCTCGGGCAAGTAACATACCGATGACAAAGGGAACAATGTATGTTGTTATGCGGTTTGACCGATAAAGATCTTCGTAGAATATGTGGGAGCCAATATGAGCATCCAGGTTCCGCTATTGGTTATTGACCGGAGACATGTCTCGGTCATGTCTACATAGTTCTCGAACCCGTAGGGTCCGCACGCTTAAAGTTCGATGACAGTTATATTATGAGTTTATGTGTTTTGATGTACCGAAGGTAGTTCGGAGTTCTGGATGTGATCACGGACATGACGAGGAGTCTCGAAATGGTAGAGACATAAATATCGATATATTGGATGACTATATCTGGACACCGGAATGGTTCTGGGTGAGATTGGGACAATACTGGAGCTTCGGGAGGTTATCGGAACCCCCCCGGGAGGTATATGGGCCTTAATGGGCTTTAGTGGAAAGGAGGGGAAAGGAGCAAGGGAGGGGGCGCCCCCCCAAGCCCAATCCGAATTGGGAGGGGGGCTTCCCCCCTTCCTTCCTCCCTTCTTCCTCTTCCTTCCCTCTCCCTCTCCAAATAGGAAAAGGAGGAGTCCTACTCCCGATGGGAGTAGGACTCCCCCCTTGGGCGCGCCTCCTCCTCCTGGCCGCCCCCCTCCTCCACTCCTTTATATACGGAGGAGAGGGGCACCCCATAGACACAACAATTGATCCCTTGGATCTCTTAGCCGTGTGCGGTGCCCCCTCCACCATAATCGACCTCGATAATATCGTAGCGGTGCTTAGGCGAAGCCCTGCGTCGGTAGAACATCATCATCATCACCACACCATCGTGCTGACGAAACTCTCCCTCAAAGCTTGGCTGGATCGAAGTTCGAGGGACGTCATCGAGTTGAACGTGTGTAGAACTCAGAGGTGCCGTACGTTTGTTACTTGATCGGTCGGATCGTGAAGACGTACGACTACATCAACCGCGTTGTGCTAATGCTTCTGCTTTCGGTCTATGAGGGTACGTGGACACACTCTCCCCTCTCGTTGCTCTGCATCACCATGATATTGCGTGTGCGTAGGATTTTTTTTGAAATTACTACGTTCCACAATAGTGGCATCCGAGCCAGGTTTTATGCGTAGATGTTATATGCACGAGTAGAACACAAGTGAGTTGTGGGCGGTACAAGTCATACTGCTTACCAGCATGTTATACTTTGGTTCGGCGGTATTGTTGGATGAAGCGGCCCGGACCGACATTATGCGTACGCTTACACGAGACTGGTTCTACCGACGTGCTTTGCACACAGGTGGATGGCGGGTGTCAGTTTCTCCAACTTTAGTTGAACCGAGTGTGGCTACGCTCGGTCCTTGAGAAGGTTAAAACAGCACTAACTTGACGAACTATCATTATGGTTTTGATGCGTAGGTAAGAACGGTTCTTGCTCAGCCCGTAGCAGCCACGTAAAAATTGCAACAACAAAGTAGAGGACGTCTAACTTGTTTTGGCAGGGCATGTTGTGATGTGATATGGTCAAGATGTGATGCTATATTTTATTGTATGAGATGATCATGTTTTGTAACCGAGTTATCGGCAAGTGGCAGGAGCCATATGGTTGTCGCTTTATTGTATGCAATGCAATCGGCCTGTAATTGCTTTACGTTATCACTAAGCAGTAGCGGTAGTCGTAGAAGCAATAGTTGGCAGGACGACAATGATGCTACGATGGAGATCAAGGTGTCGCGCCAGTGACGATGGTGATCATGACGGTGCTTTGGAGATGGAGATCACAAGCACAAGACGATGATGGCCATATCATATCACTTATATTGATTGCATGTGATGTTTATCTTTTATGCATCTTATCTTGCTTTGATTGACGGTAGCATTATAAGATGATCTCTCACTAAATTTCAAGATAAAAGTGTTCTCCCTGAGTATGCACCGTTGCCAAAGTTCGTCGTGCCCAGACACCACGTGATGATCGGGTGTGATAAGCTCTACTTCCATCTACAACGGGTGCAAGACAGTTTTGCACACGCAAAATACTCAGGTTAAACTTGACGAGCCTAGCATATGCAGATATGGCCTCCGAACACTGAGACCGAAAGGTCGAGCGTGAATCATATAGTAGATATGATCAACATAGTGATGTTCAGCATTGAAAACTACTCCATTTCACGTGATGATCGGTTATGGTTTAGTTGATTTGGATCACGTGATCACTTAGATGATTAGAGGGATGTCTATCTAAGTGGGAGTTCTTAAGTAATATGATTAATTGAACTTAAATTTATGATGAACTTAGTACCTGATAGTATTTTGCTTGTCTATGTTTGTTGTAGATAGATGGCCCGTGTTGTTGTTCCGTTAAATTTTAATGCGTTCCTTGAGAAAGCAAAGTTGAAAGATGATGGTAGAAATTACACGGACTGGGTCCGTAACTTGAGGATTATCCTCATTGCTGCACAGAAGAGTTACGTCCTGGAAGCACTGCTAGGTGTACCACCTGTGCCAGCTACTGCAGACATTGTGAATGCCTGGCAGCCGCGTGTTGATGACTACTCTATAGTTCAGTGTGCCATGCTTTACGGCTTAGAACTGGGACTTCAACGACGTTTTGAACGTCATGGAGCATATGAGATGTTCCAGGAGTTGAAGTTAATATTTCAAGTAAATGCCCGGATTGAGATATATGAAGTATCCAATAAGTTCTACAGCTGCAAGATGGAGGATAATAGTTCTGTCAGTGAACATATACTCAAAATGTCTGGGTATTGCAATCACTTAATTCAACTGGGAGTTAATCTTCCGGATGATAGTGTCATTGACATAATTCTTCAATCACTGCCACCAAGCTACAAGAGCTTCGTGATGAACTATAATATGCAAGGGATGAACAAGACAATTCCCGAGCTCTTCGCAATGCTAAAGGCTGCAGAGGTAGAAATCAAGAAGGAGCATCAAGTGTTGATGGTCAACAAGACCTCCAGTTTCAAGAAAAAGGGTAAAGGGAAGAAGAAGGGGAACTTCAAGAACAACGACAAACAAGTTGCTGCTCAAGAGAAGAAACCCAAGTCTGGACCTAAGCCTGAGACTGAGTGCTTCTACTGCAAGCAGACTGGTCACTGGAAGCGAAACTGCCCCAAGTATTTGGCGGATGAGAAGGATGGCAAGATGAACAAAGGTATATGTGATATACATGTTATTGATGTGTACCTTACCAGAGCTCGCAGTAGCACCTGTGTATTTGATACTGGTTCTATTGCTAATATTTGCAACTCAAAACAGGGACTACGGATTAAGCGGACACTGGCTAAGGACGAGGTGATGATGCGCGTGGGAAATGGTTCCAAAGTCGATGTGATCGACGTCGGCACGCTACCTCTACATCTACCTTCGGGATTAGTTTTAGACCTAAATAATTGTTATTTGGTGCCAGCGTTGAGCATGAACATTATATCTGGATCTTGTTTGATGCGAGACGGTTATTCATTTAAATCTGAGAATAATGGTTGTTCTATTTATATGAGTAGTATCTTTTATGGTCATGCACCCTTAAAGAGTGGTCTATTTTTGATGAATCTCGATAGTAGTGATACACATATTCATAATGTTGAAGCTAAAAGATGCAGAGTTGATAATGATAGTGCAACTTATTTGTGGCACTGCCGTTTGGGTCATATTGGTGTAAATCACATGAAGAAACTCCATAGTGATGGACTTTTGGAATCACTTGATTATGAATCACTTGGTACTTGCGAACCATGCCTCATGGGCAAGATGACTAAAACGTCGTTCTCCAAAACTATGGAGCGAGCAACTGATTTGTTGGAGATCATACATACTGATGTATGTGGTCCAATGAATGTTGTGGCTCGCGGCAGATATCATTATTTTCTCACCTTCACAGATGATTTGAGCAGATATGGGTATATCTACTTAATGAAACATAAGTCTGAAACATTTGAGAAGTTCAAAGAATTTCAGAGTGAAGTTGAAAATCATCGTAACAAGAAAATAAATTTTATACGATCTGATCATGGAGGAGAATATTTGAGTTACGAGTTTGGTCTACATTTGAAACAATGCGGAATAGTTTCACAACTCACGCCACCTGGAACACCACAGCGTAATGGTGTGTCCGAACGTCGTAATCATACTTTACTAGATATGGTGCGACCTATGATGTCTCTTACTGATTTACCGCTATCATTTTTGGGTTATGCTTTAGAGACGACTGCATTCATGTTAAATAGGGCACCATCAAAATCCGTTGAGACGACACCTTATGAACTATGGTTTGGCAAGAAACCAAAGTTGTCGTTTCTTAAAGTTTGGGGCTGCGATGCTTATGTGAAAAAGCTTCAACCTGATAAGCTCAAAACCAAGTCAGAGAAATGTGTCTTCATAGGATATCCAAAGGAAACTGTTGGGTACACCTTCTATCACAGATCCGAAGGCAAGACATTCGTTGCCAAGAATGGACCCTTTCTAGAGAAGGAGTTTCTCTCGAAAGAAGTGAGTGGGAGGAAAGTAGAACTTGATGAGTTAACTGTACCTGCTCCCTTATTGGAAAATAGTTCATCACAGAAACCGGTTCCTGTGACGACTACACCAATTAGTGAGGAAGCTAATGATATTGATCATGAAACTTCAGATCAAGTTACTACCAAACCTCATAGGTGAACCAGAGTAAGATCCTCACCAGAGTGGTACGGTAATCCTATTCTGGAGGTCATGTTACTTGACCATGGCGAACCTACAAACTATGAGGAAGCGATGATGAGCCCAGATTCCGCAAAATGGCTTGAGGCCATGAAATCTAAGATGGGATCCATGTATGAGAACAAAGTATGGACTTTGGTTGACTTGCCCGATGATCGGCAAGCCATTGAGAATAAATGGATCTTCAAGAAGAAGACTGACGCCGATGGTAATGTTACTGTCTACAAAGCTCGACTTGTTGTGAAAGGTTTTCGACAAGTTCAAGGGGTTGACTATGATGAGACTTTCTCACCCGTAGCGATGCTTAAGTTTGTCCAAATCATGTTAGCAATTGCCGCATTTTATGATTATGAAATATGGCATATGGATGTAAAAGCTGCATTCCTGAATGGATTTCTGGAAGAAGAGTTGTATATGATGCAACCAGAAGGTTTTGTCGATCCAAAAGTAGCTAACAAAGTGTGCAATCTCTAGCGATCCATTTATGGACTAGTGCAAGCCTCTCGGAGTTGGAATAAACGCTTTGATAGTGTGATCAAAGCATATGGTTTTATATAGACTTTTGGAGAAGCCTATATTTACAAGAAAGTGAGTGGGAGCTCTGTAGCATTTGTAATATTATATGTGGACGGCATATTGTTGATTGGAAATGATATAGAATATCTGGATATCATAAAAGGATACTTGAATAAAAGTTTTTTAATGAAAGACCTCGGTGAAGCTACTTATATATTAGGCATCAAGATCTATAGAGATAGATCAAGACGATTAATTGTACTTTCACAAAGTACATACCTTGATAAAGTTTTGAAAAAGTTCAAAATGGATCAAGCAAAGCAAGGGTTCTTGCCTGTAATACAAGGAGTGAAATTGAGGCAGACTCAATGCCCGACCACTGCAGAAGATAGAGAGAAAATGAAAGATGTTCCTTATGCTTTAGCCATAGGCTCTATCATGTATGCAATGCTGTGTACCAGACCTGATGTGTGCCCTGCTATTAGTTTAGCAGGAAGGTACCAAAGTAATCCAGGAGTGGATCACTGGACTACGGTCAAGAACATCCTGAAATACCTGAAAAGGACTAAGGATATGTTTCTCGTTTATGGAGGTGACAAAGAGCTAGTCGTAAATGGTTACGTCGATGCAAGCTTTGACACTGATCCAGACGATTCTAAATCGCAAACCGGATACATGTTTATATTGAACAGTGGAGCTGTCAGTTTGTGCAGTTCTAAACAAAGCGTCGTGGCGGGATCTACATGTGAATCAGAGTACATAGCTGCTTCAGAAGCAGAAAATGAAGGAGTCTGGATGAAGGAGTTCATATCCGATCTAGGTGTCATACCTAGTGCATCGGGTCCAATGAAAATCTTTTGTGAAAATACTGGTGCAATTGCCTTGGCAAAGGAATCCAGATTTCACAAGAGAACGAAGCACATCAATAGACGCTTCAATTCCATCCGGGACCAAGTCCAGGTGGGAGACATAGAGATTTGCAAGATACATACGGATCTGAATGTTGCAGACCCGTTGACTAAGCCTCTTCCACGAGCAAAACATGATCAGCACCAAGGCTCCATGGGTGTTAGAATCATTACTATGTAATCTAGATTATTGACTCTAGTGCAAGTGGGAGACTGAAGGAAATATGCCCTAGAGGCAATAATAAAGTTATTATTTATTTCCTCATATCATGATAAATGTTTATTATTCATGCTAGAATTGTATTACCCAGAAACATAATACATGTGTGAATACATAGACAAACATAGTGTCACTAGTATGCCTCTACTTGACTAGCTCGTGAATCAAAGATGGTTAAGTTTCCTAACCATAGACATGAGTTGTCATTTGATTAACGGGATCACATCATTAGGAGAATGATGTGATTGACTTGACCCATTCTGTTAGTTTAGCACTTGATCGTTTAGTGTGTTGCTATTGCTTACTTCATGACTTATACATGTTCCTTTGACTATGAGATTATGTAACTCCCATTTACTTGAGGAACACTTTGTGTGCTACCAAACGTCACAAACATAACTGGGTGATTATAAAGGTGCTCTACAGGTGTCTCCGAAGGTACTTGTTGAGTTGACATATTTTGAGATTAGGATTTGTCACTCCGATTGTCGGAGAGGTATCTCTGGGCCCTCTCGGTAATGCACATCACTATAAGCTTGCAAGCAATGTAGCTAATGAGTTAGTTATGGGATGATTCATTACGTAACGAGTAAAGAGACTTGCCGGTAACGAGATGGAACTAGGTATTGAGATACCAACGATCGAATCTCGGGCAAGTAACATACCGATGACAAAGGGAACAACGTATGTTGTTATGCGGTTTGACCGATAAAGATCTTCGTAGAACATGTGGGAGCCAATATGAGCATCCAGGTTCCACTATTGGTTATTGACCGGAGATGTGTCTCGGTCATGTCTACATAGTTCTCGAACCCGTAGGGTCCGCACGCTTAAAGTTCGATAATGGTTATATTATGAGTTTATGTGTTTTGATGTACCGAAGGTAGTTCGGAGTCCTGGATGTGATCATGGGCATGACAAGGAGTCTAAAAATGGTCGAGACATAAAGATCGATATATTGGATGACTATATTTGGACATCGGAATGGTTCCGATTGAGATTGGGACAATACCGGAGCTCCGGGAGGTTATCGGGACCCCCCGGGAGGTATATGGGCCTTAATGGGCTTTAGTGGAAAGGAGGGGAAAGGAGCAAGGGAGGGGGTGCACCCCCTTTCCTTCCTCCCTCCTTCCTCTTCCTTCCCTTTCCCTCTCCAAATAGGAAAAGGAGGAGTCCTACTCCAGGTGGGAGTAGGAGTCCCCCCTTGGGCGCAGCTCCTCCTCCTGGCCGGCCCCCTCCTCCACTCCTTTATATACGGAGGACGGGGGCACCCCATAGACACAACAATTGATCCCTTGGATCTCTTAGCCGTGTGCGGTGCCCCCTCCACCATAATCCACCTCGATAATATTGTAGCGGTGCTTAGGCGAAGCCCTGCGTCGATAGAACATCATCACCGTCACCATGCCATCGTGCTGACGGAACTCTCCCTCAAAGCTCGGCTGGATCAGAGTTCGAGGGACGTCATCGAGTTGAATGTGTGCAGAACTCGGAGGTGTTGTACGTTCGGTACTTGATCGGTCGGATCTTGAAGACGTACGACTACATCAACCGCGTTGTGCTAACGCTTCCGCTTTCAGTCTACGAGGGTACGTGGACACACTCTCCCCTCTTGTTGCTATGCATCACCATGATCTTGCGTGTGCGTAGGATTTTTTTTGAAATTACTATGTTCCCCAACAATGTGCTTTGTGAAAGTCCTATCAAGCGTCTCGATCTATCTCTATAGATCTTGATGCCCAATATGTAAGCAGCTTCACCGAGGTATTTCATTGAAAAAACTCTTATTCAAGTATCCTTTTATGCTATCCAGAAATTCTACATCATTCCAAATCAACAATATGTCATCCACCTATAATATTAGAAATGCTATAGAGCTCCCACTCACTTTCTTGTAAATACAGTCTTCTCCAAAAGTCTATATAAAACCATATGCTTTGATCACTTCATCATAGCGTATATTCCAACTCCGAGATGCTTGCACCAGTCCATAAATGGATCACTGGAGCTTGCACACTTTGTTAGCACCTTTAGGATCGACAAAACCTTCTGGTTGAACCATATACAACTCTTCTTTAAGAAATCCATTAAGGAATGCAGTTTTGACATCCATTTGCCAGATTTCATAATCATAAAATGCGGCAATTGCTAACATTATTTGGACAGACTTAAGCATCACTATGGGTGAGAACGTCTCATCATAGTCAACTCCTTGAACTTGTCAAAAACCCTTTGCAACAAGTTGAGCTTTATAGACAGTAACATTACCATCAGCGTCAGTCTTCTTCTTGAAGATCCATTTATTCTCTATGGGTCGCTGATCATCGGGCAGATCCACCAAAGTCCACACTTTGTTCTCATACATAGATCCTATCTCAGATTTCATGGCCTCAAGCCATTTATCGAAAACTAGGCTCATCATAGCTTCTTCATAGTTTGTAGGTTCGTCATGGTCAAGTAATATGACTTCCAGAACAAGATTACCATACCACTCTATTGCGGATCATGCTCTGCCAGACCTACGAGGTTCTGTAGTTTCATGATCTTTATCGTTAGCTTCCTCTCTAGTTGGTGTAGGCATCACGGGAACAAATTTCTCAGATGAGCTACTTTCCAAATTGAGAGTTGGTACAATTACCTCATCAAGTTCTACTTTCCTCCCACTCACTTCTTTCGAGAGAAACTCCTTCTCTAGAAAGGTTCCGTTTTTAGCAACAAAAATCTTGTCTTCGGACTTGTGGTAGAAGGTGTACCTAATTATTTCCTTAGGTTATCCTATGAAGAAACATTTCTCCGATTTGTGTTTGAGCTTATCAGGCCGAAGCCTTTTGACATAAGCATCGCATCCCCAAACTTTAAGAAATAACAACTTAGGTTTGCTACCAAACAACAATTCATACAGTGTCGTCTCAACGGACTTTGATGGTGCCCTGTTTAAAGTGAATGCAATTGTCTCTAATGCATAACCCGAAAATGATAGTGGTAAATAGGTAAGAGACATCATATATCGCACCATATCCAATAAAGTGCGGTTACGGCGTTCGGACACACCATTACGCTGTGGTGTTCCAGGTGGCGTGAGCTGTGAAACTATTCCACATTGTTTTAAATGAAGGCCAAACTTGTAACTCAAATATTCTCCTCCACGATAGATCGTAGAAACTTTATTTTCTTGTTACAATGATTCTCCACTTCACTCTAAAATTCTTTGAACTTTTCAAATGTTTCATACTTGTGTTTCATTAAATAGATATACCCATGTCTGCTCAAATCATCTGTGAAGGTCAGAAAATAACGATACCTGCCATGAGCATCAACACTCATTGGACTGCACACATCGGTATGTATTATTTCCAATAAGTCAGTAGCTCATTTCGTTGTTCCAGAGAACAGAGTTTTAATCATCTTGCCCATACGACACGGTTCACAAGTATCAAATGATTCATAATCAAGTGATTCCAAAAGTCCATCTTTATGGAATTTCTTCATGCGTTTTACACCGATATGACCCTAACGGCAGTGCCACAAATAAATTTCACTATCATTATCAACTTTGCACCTTTTGGCATTAATATTATGAATATGTGTATCATCACGATCAAGATTCAACAGAAATAGACCACTCTTCAAGGGTGCATGCCCATAAAAGATATTACTCATATAAATAGAACAACCATCATTCTCTGATTTAAATGAATAACCGTATCACACTAAACAAGATCCAGATATAATGTTAATGCTCAATGCTGGCACTAAATAACAATTATTCAGGTCTAAAACTAATCCCGAAGGTACATGTAGAGGTAGCGTGCCTGCGGCGATCACATCAACCTTGGAACCATTTCCGACGTGCATCATCACCTCGTCCTTAGCCAATCTTTGTTTAATCCGTAGTCCCTGCTTCGAGTTGCAAATATGAGCAACCAAACCGGTATCAAATACCCAGGCACTACTATGAGAATTAGTAAGGAACACATCAATAACATGTATATCAAATATACCTTTGTTCACCTTGCCATCCTTCTTATCCGCCAAATACTTGGGGCAGTTCTGCTTCCAGTGACCAGTTCCTTTGCAGTAGAAGCACTCAGTTTCAGGCTTGGGTCCAAACTTGGGTTTCTTCCCGGGAGTGACAACTTGCTTATCAGTCTTTTTGAACTTCCCCTTATTTTTAACCTTGCCCTTTTTCTTGAAACTAGTGGCGTTGTTAACCATCAACACTTGATGCTCGTGAAGAGCTCGGGAATAGTCTTTTCCATCCCTTGCATATTGTAGTTCATCACGAAGAACTCTGTCAATGACACAATCATCTGGAAGATTAACTCCCAGCTGAGTCAAGTGATTATGGTACCCAGACATTCTGAGTATGTTCTCACTAACATAACTTATCTCCTCCATCTTGCAGCTATAGAACTTGTTGGAAAGTTCATATCTCTCAACTCAGGCATTTGCCTAAAATATTAACTTCAACTCCTGGAACATCTCATATGGTCCATGACGTTCAAAAGGTCTTTGAAGTCCCAATTCTAAGTCGTAAAGCTCGGCACACTGAACTAACGAGTAGTCATCAGATCGACCTTACCAGGCATTCATAACATCATCTTCTGCTCCTGCAGCAGGCCTTGCACCGAGTGGTGATCAAGTACATAATTCTTCTGTGCAGCAATGAGGATAATCCTCAAATTACGGACCCGGTCCGTGTAGTTGATGCCATCATCTTTGAACTTAGCTTTCTCTAGGAACACAATAAAATTCAAAGGAACGGTAGCATGGGCCATTGATCTACAACATAGATATGCAAAAACTACCAGGACTAAGTTCATGATAAATTAAGTTCAATTAATCAAATTACTAAAGAACACACACTTAGATAGACATCCCTCTAGTCATCTAAATGATATGTGATCCAAATCAACTAAACCATGTCCGATCATCACGTGAGATGGAGTATCTTCAATGGTGAACATCACTATGTTGATCATATCTACTATACACTACTAGGAAAAAGCTTATAGACAGAGCAATAGCAGCAGCGTGGTAATGGAAGCCGCGCTACTACTATTTAGTAGTAGCGCGGGTAAAAACATGCGCTACTACTAAAAAATAGTAGTAGCGCGGGTCTACCGTTTCCACGCTACTACTAAATATCCCCCAGGACAACTTATAGTAGCAGCGAGGGGTATAAAAGCCGCACTACTACTATTTTCTAGTAGTAGCGTGTGCTGCAATGCCCATGCTACTACTATAAATTAACCGGATCAGCTAATGTACCCCATTTTAGCAGCAGCGAAGCACCCATGACCCGCGCTACAACTAGTGGCACCGCACCACAACCTTATCTCCCCTATCCCTTGCCCCTCCCCCTCCATCACCCCTCCCCCAACCAATCTTACCCACACCGCAGATGCCTCTTCCGCCCCCAAACGGCGGCGACAGGGACGCCGGCGCCCTAACTTGCGTCTCCTTCCACCTCCCCCAGCTCGTCTTCTCACCGGCCGCTTTGGAGGAGCCTCCTTTTGCGCGCCACCGTGGCCGGGCTGCGGCGACCACCAGAGGTCCGCCGCCGGCAGGAGCTCCCTCCTTCTCCACTACAAGGCACCAACAGAGGGGGACTCCTCCTCCTTCCATACCTAGCCGCACCGTCCAACCTCTAACACCGCTTGAAACCCTAGCCCGAATTCGGCAGAGGTGCAGCAGCACGGGATCCCCTCCAAAAGTAGCATCTTCTTCTTCCTCTGTCCCCGGATCTGATGCATGTGTGTGTTCACGTGGTTGTGTGCAGGCAGTTGAAGGAAGGGGGCGGGCCATGGAGAAGCTGCAAGGTGTGGGCCCGAAGCCATGGATGGATGTTTTTGGTATGAGGATAGCGGACGGCGAGGAGGCACCGAACCGAGCGGCGGGCAAGGACGAAGTGAAGCTGCGCGCACCGTCGTCATATCCCTCCTCCGCCTGCTGTTACTAGAAGCAAGCGCAGTACCATATCATCTCATCCACGAGGTGAGCTCCCGTCCGCTTGCCCACGAGCTGCTTGTGTTTATGCCCATATCGTTTTTCTGTTCACCAACACCCCCCCGGCAGCCTATAGCCTCTGCCCACCTACAATCCTCATTGTTTGTTTAGTGCTCACTAACCCACCTACAATATTTTACAAATCATTTAGATACAACAACCTGATCTTTGTTTTCTTTTTCACAAGAAGCTATTTTTGGCTTACATGAAGGGATGCATGCTCTTCATCTTGCAGGTATGACTCATCCTTGCATTCTTACTTCGCCTTTGTTTCCTTCAGCTTCTTGATCCTGAAATTTTAAGATAAATTGTAAGTACTCAGTATCATGTTCTTAAGCAAAGCTACTGTTTTTTGCTTGAATTACAATGTTTTGTCTGACCTATGTATAGTGTCAATAAAAATATAAATTTCAAGATGGAGATACATTTTTTGGTGGCATCTTACATCACAGTAATTTACAACCAAGATAGGTTTAGAATGTATTTTTGATAGCAACTATAATGCATAGCTGCAGATTTTGTCGAATACACATATGTATTTTGTATGCATGATAGAGACTGGGGTCAAATAGAATCACAAGTAAATTATTCATTTTGTCTTCATATTTACTTGAAGGACCGCATGTTCTTCATCTTTGTATGCCCCATGTATTTGCTTGTAAGCTTCAGTAGTGTTATCTATCTAGTCTGATTTATATACTCCATTCCTAAGATGAAATATTTTTTGTAACTGAAATATATAGTCTGAGTTTCATTCAGTTATTTGTCACTTTTTAACTGAATATCTTTTTGTAACTGAAATATCTGTGTACTTACAATGCCTGTCCCATAGGGCCCTTCCCAGCGAGACCTAAGTTTTAGTTGATTATCTTTCCTGTCGATGGTCGTAGGATTTTAGAAAAAAACACTGTATCAGGAATACAAGTGTTTATTAAACTACTGTCGTTGGTTTAGCCAAACACCTCACAGTTTCCAAAACTATAGTTTTGTAGAAACCATAGTATTCTGATTGAGCTAAGCTAGCCGTGTATCTCCACCTGTGGGAGTCAAGGTGCATATGCTCCTTGTCTTTTTCACTTTTTAGATTAGATTGAATAACAGGAATTGCCAATCAATTGTAAAAAAATTAATTACCAATCTGCATGCACAAGATATATATCTTTCTCATCATTTTATACAGTAACCATTGATACTCCACATATACATTTTCCGAGAATTACTCCATATATGTAGGCTGGCAGCGGTGTTCACAAATCACCACGGAGAAAGTAAAGATCTCGAGAGGACTCTGTTTGTTTGCTCTATGTATTGTCTTTCGAAGCACAGGAAAAAACACAAAAAAAATCTAGTTCATTTTACTGCCTTTTGTAGTAAAAGAAAATGAAAATCACAAAAAAAATGTTTGTTTCTCTGCCTTTTGTAGTAATGGAGAAGGAAAGTCACAAAAAATGTTTGTTTTCAGGGTCGAGCAGTCTGTTGGTTTGTTGCTCACTCAGAAATGTTTTTGGTTTTGGGGGGTTCGATGTGTACATTGTGCATCAACATACAGTGCTAGCTGCCCATGGATATCAGCACTAATGAATAAACAAATCCTGGTTATTCTTTCATCTAGGATGCTTATGCCGTCTCAAAACTGTCAACCTGACTCATAGAATGATCTTTTTATTTAGGATTCATGGTTATTTTTTATTTTTCTTGTTATTATGCATTACTATGAGTTCATTGTATTAAGATTCCTTACAACTTTAGGCACCTGAGCTATTTACAGAAGGAGGGGACCTGACCTTCTTCACGGCTCGCGGCAGTGTCTCCTGTTGATTCGTTCGTGCAACAAGGAGGGGACCCGCCCTTCTTCACGTCTCGTGCAACAAGTAAGGACCAGCCTCTGGCTATTACTATTGATTCGTGTGCATGTGCCAAAAATTAAGAAAATACCCTACTAGATTTGCACGCTGACGAGCACTCACAACTTTTCACTTTTCTGACATGGCCGTAGGGGTGATCGACACGGACTACCGCTGCCTGGTGGGCGTCGTGCTCTTCAACCACTCGAGGTGGACTTCCCCGTGAAGCCCGACGACCGCGTCGCATAGATGATCGTCCAAGTGATCATGACGCCGGAGGTCGCCGAGGTGGAGGACCTCGATACCATCGTTTGGGGGGAGGGAGGATTCGGGTCCACCACCGTCTGAACTCCGAGCCTTAGTAGATACATCTAGAGAAGTGGTATGTTTAGGCTGCTAGTGGAACACTAGGAAATGTACCCACCTTTAGTTGTGTGCGTTTATTGTTAAATGGAATCATGTGATCTCTTGCAGTGAGATGTTCAATGTTGCATCCATGACCGGTGCAAGTGTTAAGATGGTCATGTGACCTTATTTTATTTTGCACTCGACGTGTCTCTGATCTTCATCCATGAATACTGCATCTAATTTTTATTTTTTTAATTCTTAATTTGTTAGTAGTAGCGTGGGGGGAAATGTGTGCTACTAGTATTTAAGATACTAGTAGCGTGTGGTATAATAGATGCGTTACTACTATTCACTTATTAGTAGCGTGGGTTTTAAATAGTAGTAGCGTGGGTGGCATCCGCGCTACTACTAACTTTTTAGTAGTAGCGCGGGTGCCACCCACGCTACTACTAACTTTTAGCTGTAGCGTAATACTAGTAGCGCGAGTACCCGTGCTACTAGTAGCCAACTTACCCGCGCTGCTAGTATCCTTTTCCCTAGTAGTGATATGATTCACGTTCGACCTTCTCCAGTGTTCCGAGGCCATATTTGTATATGCTAGGCTCGTCAAGTTTAACCCGAGTATTCCGCGTGTGCAAATCTGGCTTGCACCCATTATATTTGAACATACATCCTATCATACCCGATCATCATGTGGTGTCTCAGCACGAAGAACTTTTGCAACGGTGCATACTCGGGGAGAACACTTATACCTTGAAATTTTAGTGTGGGATCATCTTATATTGCTACCGTCGTACTAAGCAAAATAAGATGCACAAAAGATAAACATCACATGCAATCAAAATATGTGACATGATATGCCCATCATCATCTTGTGCCCATGATCTCCATCACCGAAACAACATCATGATCTCCATCTTCACCGGCTTGACACCTTGATCTCCATCGTAGCGTCGTGGTCGTCTCGCCAACTATTGCTTCTATGACTACTGCTACCGCTTAGTCATAAAGTAAAGCAATTACATAGTGCTTCTATTTCATACAATAAAGCGGCAACCACATGGCTCCTGCCAGTTGCCGATAACTTTTACAAAACATGATCATCTCATACAACAATATTTATATCACATCATGTCTTGACCATATCACATCACAACATGCCCTACAAAAACAAGTTAGACGTCCTCTACTTTGTATGTTGCAAGTTTTATGTGGCTGCTACGGGCTGCTAGCATGAACCATACATACCTACGGCACAAAAACCACAACAGTGATTTATCAAGTTTGTTGTTTTAACCTTCACAAGGACCAGCCACAATCAAATTTTATTCAACTAAAGTTGGAGAAACAGACACCCGCCATCCACCTTTATGCAAAACTAGTTACATGCCTATCAGTGGAACCGGCCTCATGAATGGGGTCGTGTAAGGTTGGTTCGGGCCGCTTCATCCAACAATACCGCCGAATCAAAATAAGACATTGGTGGTAAGCAGTATGACGATCACCGCCCACAACTCTTTTGTGTTCTACTCATGCATATCATCTACGCATAGACCTGGTGTCAGGACCGGTTTTCCAATAAAATATTTATTGAAAAATCGACCATTTTATCAGACCAGTATAGGAAAATCTTCCTTACTAGTAGAAAAATCCTTGATACAGAAATCCAGCAGTACTAAATATTATACAAGGTTGAGCTAAGGCTGCTCAACAATTTATTACAAGCACGCCAACATTATACATAAAGGCGGACATGACACAAGGGGTATGGTGGCATAACTACTGACTCGTAATAAAAGTGGTGGTGGATATGTCATAGTGGCATGGGTGACATGACTCCTAAATCTTACAGCTCATCGAGCTTCGGAGTGAGGCTCGATGATTTTATTTGGGCAGCGGAAGCGTATATGATACAAGTGACTAATTCCAGGATCGCACGGGACTGATTGGGACTCCTCTAGGCGTCGGACTCGCTATCGTACTCTTCATCCATAAGATCGCCTTCGTCAATATCTGGCCAAATCAACAAGCCAGGTGAGTACTTTGAATGTACTCGCAAGACATTTTGGACATAAGATATAACAAATGCAAACATGATGCACATGAGCAGATTAGTAATGCACACTCAGATAATAAATTTGCACGGCATGTTAAACAAAAAGGAAGTCAGGCGGTATTCCTCCCGAAATCCCAATAAAATAACTGAAGACCGATCGGGTGTCTGAAGCGACGCCTCGAAAGGTAAAAATAAATTAACATGCCGCAGTCGGGCGTCAGGGCGACACCACAAAAAGGGCTTATATTGAAATGTAAATGATAGTGCGTGCCACAGTCGGACGTCTAAGCGACATCTCGAAAAGGGCTTATAATGAAAGTAAATAACATGGATGCCACAGTCGGACGTCTGAGCGACATCATGTAAAGGGCTTATATCAAAAGTAAATAACAAGAATTCCATAGTCGGACGTCTGAGCGACATCATATAAAGGGCTTATATCAAAAGGAATTAACGAGAATGCCACAGTCGGACGTCTGAGCGACATCACATAAAGGGCTTATATCAAAAGGAATTAACGAGAATGCTACAGTCGGACGTCTGAGCGACATCACATAAAGGGCTTATATCAAAGGTAAATAACAAGAATGCCACAGTCGGACGTCTGAGCGACATCACATAAAGGGCTTATATTTCACCATTCGAATTCAAGTAGCTCATGAATTTAGATCGTCCCAAGGAAATACTAGTACATAATAATAAACGGGTTAGTCCATCCACAGGAATAACATTCAGCTGGGTTTACCACTCATGTTTATTCACCGGAGATTGTCACTAAAACTGACACTGAGACTGATGATGAGACAGACATTGAGACTCACACTGACACTGACATTGATATGTTAGTCACAGTCCTTGACCATGGACACGGTTACTCAAATGGTTTTGACTCTACAGAGTTTGTACTCTTTACCCACAGCCAACGGATTTCTGTAGTCACAAAGGACTAGTTCCGTTTACGGTATTTTAGAAGAAACACATCTAATCAGTACACACCCATTCCACATTCCGCTGCCAGGAACCACCCTAGGCAACGTTCAAGAAAAACTTTAAGACGGGGAGGCCACAACCTCGAGTAGCATGGGATCAAATTTATATTGCGCGCTCTAAGGGGTGCCCCCCTCTCGGTCCCAACCGGAAACACCCATGCCCCCTAACCGGATGACGAGCTTTAATCCAGGGCCATGGAACCCTCATCACGACCCCTCTATTTGGTGTGTACAAGGAAAGAGGTTTGTAACTGACTAGACCGCATTCCTTGCAGAAGGCATGTGGCAGCACAAAAGAAAGGATGAACAGGAACATGACTCAATCCACGTTAATACTGGAGTTAAACGGTTGACATAAGACTGACATGCTTCAACAATACGAGCTTGCAACCTATCATGCCACCACATGATCAGGTTATCTCACCATCATATGAACACATCAAATTTCGAAGCTCATTAGTAGCTTACCTTGCATGCAATATAACATTCACTCATGCTTATATAAACATGCCATGAGAACACTACTCAAGCAAACATGCAATACACTCATCATATCAAAGGTTCAAATATGCTTTCCTGGTTCGGAGTAGTCGGAGTCTAGCTCGGTGAAGTTTGCGGCTCCGTCACCTCCTTCGGTATCTACGTTATAAAAAAAATCGGATACTAACGTAAATACCAAGCATGCATAAAAATTGTTCCAATTAATTTTCAAATAAATATGATAAAAAACTATATAGAAAAATAAAGATTACAAAAAAAGAATCAACTCAAAATCATCTTTTGTTTAAAAGTTATAAGGGTTTTAGTCCAGGGACTAATCTGTGATGAAACAGAAACTTTCCAGGGGCTAGTTTTAAAAAAGGACAGAAAACGTTTCAGTTAGAAAA
The DNA here is from genome assembly GCF_002162155.2 of Triticum dicoccoides. Lineage (NCBI taxonomy): Eukaryota > Viridiplantae > Streptophyta > Magnoliopsida > Poales > Poaceae > Triticum > Triticum dicoccoides. The sequence goes on along the minus strand of NC_041381.1, from coordinate 127,474,101 downwards.
CGTATTTTGCCAGAAGGAGCTTTCAGAAAACATTACAAAAAAGAGAAAAAGCTGACGAGGGGGTCCCACCCGTCAGGCTTAAAAACCAAAACAGAGTCCCGCCGGCGCCCGAGGCTTGCGGTGGTCGCTGGCGTCGATCCACGGCGAGGCAGGGGGAGTGGAGGGTATCTATGGACTCACCGAGCTCTCCCGCGTCTGTGGGTGGTGGAATTGGTCATCAGCGAGCACCACGTCGACGGTGGCCTCTTCTCCGGCGGACGGTGGTTCAGTCGAGGATGGATCTCACCGGGGAGGGCTGCAGACGCCAAATTGAAGCGCGGGTTAGAGGAGTGGGTGCACTAGGAGGCTACTGGCACAGTCTGGGAGGCGGGGGTGCTCTCACCAGAGTGGATCTTGCTGGAGACCGAAGCGGATCGGGGCGGCCGGAGTCGAGGAAGAAGGCCTCCTCGAGGTCCTTCTAGTGGCTGGGCGTAGTTCTGGTGAGGTGGAGGGGTAGTGGTGGGTCGAGAACGAGCTCGAGGGCTCCTTTTATAGCCGGTCTGAGGCGGTTGCCGAGAACTGGGTATCTCCGGTGAGCAATTACGGTGAGGCAGTGGTCGGGCTGGAAGTTTAGGTGACTGGGCAGCTACGGTTTGGTCTATTGGTTCCATCCAGAGGCTAATCTTGGTACGACTTGGGTGATACTCCAGGCCTTCAACGGAACGGCCTCACGGGCACGTCGGCGGCAGGGAGCGTGCTCTGTGCCTCTCAGGCCACGACGACGGTTCTGCAGCACGAACGGGGAAGGATACGGCCACGCGGCAGCTCCTGGTGGTGTGGGCGGTGCTGGACGGCACCGTACCTCGCCGAGCCTCTCTAGTGGCCGCAGCGAACGTTGCTGCCGTCGCTCACGGGGGCGATGCACTCCTGCCAGCTCACTGTCGACGCTCGCATCCATCCAGACGACCGTGCGGCACGATGGATAAGAAGGGGGAGCAGTGAGCAAGGCGCCAACGCGTGCACTGGCGAGATTGACGCCGCGGTTCTGAAGAAAACGACACTATCGACTAAAAACTGAACACTGAAACTCTGAATCTGACAGGAACAGTGCACGCCAGCTGTTCGACGAAATGTTTTAGGCACGTGGAGATTTTTCCTTGAGCTGATCCTTGGTGAGGTGATCTCTTGATGCATCTAGAGGCCGCCCAATTTATCTCAGATTTTTAGGCAAAGAAAACAAATGAATTTCACCAAAAATGGCAAATCTGGTCCAAACTTGCATCAAGCAAATTTTGAAAAATTTGAACTATGGACTAGCAGATCTTGATGGATCTAGGTTTAGGGTACTAAGGACTAGCCATAGGAGTTTACTTGGGACCAAAACTCAAAAGAAATCTGGCAGTTCCTTTGTAAGCCACCAAGGTCCAAAATAAATGACAGAAAATGATTTGAGGATAAAATAAATAGAATAAAAGTCTAAAGGAGATTGAAACTTGCTGGAATTGGATGCTTGGCTAGAACCAAAGTAGGGAGGTGGGTTTGGAAGAAAATTTTCAACATGGGTCATGGCAAGTGAAATTTTTTTGAGTGGGAAAGAATATATCCATAATTTATAGGAACTCTTTTTAATAAAAAAATATATTAAAACCACCCAAGATTATTTGTGTTGACCCAACACATGTTGAAGAACCCTGAAGACCAAAAATCAATATTGAGGAGAACTCCTAAAAAAATATTTGTCATACAATGGTTTGAGAAGGAGAGCCCCTCTTTTAGCAAAAATTCAAATAACCCCCTTTAAATCAAATAAAAAATTGAAAAAACAAATCAATTTTTTTGGAGTGTTACAACACCTACCCCCTTAGGAAAAATCTCGTCCCTGAGATTTCAGCTGATTCTCAAATAGGTGTGGGTACTCTGTCCGAAGGAAATCCTCTCTTTCCCATGTTGCTTCATCCTCGCTATGATTGCTCCATTGAACCTTGAAAAACTTAATTGTTTTCTGACGGGTCCTCCTTTCAGACTCCTCCAATATTTTTATTGGACGTTCCCTGTAGGTGAGGTCTGGTTGCACGTCAATGCTCTCATGAGACACATGCTTCTCTGGGTTGCTTACACATTTCCTCAACTATGAGATGTGGAACACGTCGTGGATGTCTGACAGTTCTTTGGGTAGGTCTAGCTGGTAGGCTACTATGCCTCTTCGTGCAGTCACACAGAAGGGTCCAATAAACCGTGGAGCTAGCTTTCCTTTAACTTTGAACAGTTGCAGGCCCCTCATAGGAGATACTCGTAGGTACACATATTCACCGGGTTCAAAGCTGACTTCGCGATGTTTTTGATCGTAATAACTCTTTTGTCAGCTCTGGGCTGTCTTGAGTCGATCCCTGATTAGTCTAAATTTCTCCTCAGCTTCCTTGAGTATGTCGGGGCCGAAGATACGACTGTCTCTTGTTTCTGACCAATTTAATGGGGTACGGCATCTTCGCCCGTACAAGGCTCCAAAAGGTACCATTTGCAGACTGGCTTGGTAACTGTTGTTGTATGCGAACTCGGCATATGGCAAGCTTTCTTCCCAACTGGTTCCATAGGTGAGAACACATGCTCTTAGCATGTCCTCTAGAATTTGGTTCACACGTTCAGTTTGTCCTCCAGTCTGGAGGTGGTATGCTGTACTGAATACTAGTTGAGTTCCCAGAGCTTGTTGTAAATGATCCCAAAATCTGGAGACAAATTGAGTGCCTCTGTCGGATATTATAGTCTTTGGAATCCCATGCAGACAAACTATACGGGAGAGATAAAGCTTGGCAAGCTTCTGAGTGGTGTGGGTTATGTTTACTGGGATGAAATGTGCCACCTTAGTTAATCTGTCTGTGATAACCCATACGGCATCATTTCCATGTCGTGACCGAGGTAGTCCGACAATAAAATCCATTCCAATTTCGTCCCATTTCCACTCAGGTATCTTGTTTGGCTGTAATAGTCGTTCTGGTTTTTGGTGCTCGGCTTTAATGCGCTGACATGAATCACAACATGCAATGAATGTGGCTATTTCCCTTTTCATATTGTGGCACCAATTTTTTTCCTGAATGTCCTTGTACATTTTGGTTCCTCCAGGATGGATTGAATATGGAGCGGTGTGGCCTTCGGCTAGAATTTGCTGTTTGAGGCCCTCTATATTTGGTACGCAAAGTTTGTCTCCGTACCATAATATCCCCTTATCGTCTATGACGAATTCTGAGGCCTTGCCCGAACTCACTTTCCTTTTTATGCCTTTGATGCTAGGGTGTCTATGCTGAGCCTCTTTAATTTGTTCCATTAGGGTGGGCTGTATTTCCAAATTTGACACATTGCCCTCAGTGACCATCACCAAGTTGAGTTTGGCGAACTCCTGCTGAAATTCAGGTCTCAAGTTCTGTAGACTGTCGTTGCCCGAGCTGGGGTTTCGACTAAGAGCATCTGCCACTACATTCGCCTTTCCCGGATGGTAGTGAATGCCAACATCATAATCTTTCACTAATTCCAACCAGCGTCATTGTCGTCAGTTGATTTCTGGTTGTGTGAAAATATATTTGAGGCTTTTATGGTCCGTATATATTTCACAACGATTTCCAAGCAAAAAGTGCCTCTACTCTTTGAGTGCATGGATGACTGCTGCCAACTCCAAGTCATGAGTAGGATAATTTTCTTCATGCTTTCGTAGTTGCATGGAAGCGTATGTGACTACTTTGCCTTCTTGCATTAATACACATCCGAGGCCCTTCCGGGATGCGTCACAATACACTTCAAAACTTTTGTGTATGTCTGGTACAACCAATACTGGTGTTGTTGTTAATTTCCTTTTGAGTTCTTGGAAACTTTTCTCGCAAGCTTCAGTCCATACAAATTTCTTATCCTTCTTGAGTAACTGTGTCATTGGTTTTGCTATGGTGGAGAACCCTTCAATAAACCTTCGGCAATATCCTGCCATTCCCAGGAAACTTCGTACATCCGTTACGTTGGCTGGTGGTTTCCAGCCAAGTACGACCTTGACTTTTTCTGGGTCCACGGCAACACCTTCTTGGGTCAATACGTGGCCTAGAAAACCAACCTGTCTTAACCAAAATTCACATTTGCTGAATTTGGCGTATAATTGATGTTTCCTTAATTCTCCCAGTACAATTCTGAGATGTTCAACATGTTCTTCTGGTGTCTTGGAGTATACCAGAATATCATCAATGAACACCACAACAAATTTGTCCATAAATTTCATAAACACTTTGTTCATGAGGTGGAAAAAATATGCGGGGGCGTTTGTCAGTCCAAACAGCATTACTGTAAATTCATATAGTCTGTATCTGGAGGTGAATGCCGTCTTAGGGATATCTTATGTCCGCACTTTTAATTGATGATACCCCGACCTTAAATCAATTTTTGAGAAAACCTTGGCTTGCGCGAGCTGGTCAAATAAATCATTTATCCATGGCATCGGATATTTGTTTTTGATGGTGACCATGTTGAGTGCTCAATAGTCTATACATAATCTCAGTGTCCCATCCTTTTTCTTGGCAAATAATACTGGTGAACCCCAAGGTGAGGAGCTGGCTCATATAAATCCTTTGTCCAGTAATTCCTTTAGTTGCTTCTTTAATTCTACCAACTCGGAGGGTGCCATTCTATAGGGTTTCTTGTAAATAGGGGTGGTTCTAGGTGCTAGTTCAATGATGAACTCTATTTCCCGGTCTGGTGGCATGCCTGGTAGTTCTTCGGGAAATACGTCGGGGAACTCACACACCACTGGAACTTTTCTTAACTCTAAAATGTCCACCTTGTTCAACCTTGGTTGCCGTGACATTGGTCTTTCTTGAGCTGCAATTTTATCGTCTTCCCGTGATGATGGGTAAGAATTAAAGTCCGATTGAAGCAGTCGATAAATTCCTTATTGGTGGTTAACCAGTCCATTCCTAGGATAACATCCAGTCCCTTATTTTCCAATACAATGAGGTTTGCCTGAAACTTTAGTCCCTCAATCTCAATAACCACACCTTGGCAGTAACTCTGAGTGATTTGCTTAATCCCGGGGGACTTGATGATCATGGATTTTTCCAAGGGAAGCATCGAAAAATCATGTTGCAAAGTAAATTTCTTTGAAATGAACGAGTGAGAAGCTCTAGAATCAAACAAAACCATGGAAGGTATTGTGTTGACAGGGAACGTACCGAGTACGATATCTAGGGCATTCTGTGCTTCCTCCTTGGTCACATGGTTCAAGTGACCCTTCTTGTGATTGTTATTGGGGTTGAAGTTGTTTCGCTTGGGTGTTGAATTATTGCCACTGTTGTTCGGCTTGGGGGCCGAGTTTCTTGGCTTTCGGCACTGTTTGGCATAGTGTCCTTCCTCCCCATATGCGTAGCAAGTAACACCTGGGCGATATGTAAAATCCTTGTCCTTTGCATGAATTTTTTTGTTTGGGCGTGGATTTGTTTGCTCCACTTTTCTGAAAATCAGTCTTGTTCCAGTTGTTGCGAGCATGAGTAGTCTTGTCCCTTTTGCGCTTGCGAAAATCCTCCAAGTTGCGGCACTCATTTTTCAATGTAATGGCTTTGTCCACAAGTGTTTTGAAATCCGGAAAGGTGTGTACGACCAGCTGACATTTAAGTGCTGGTGCCAGACCGTCCAGAATTTTTTCCATCTTTTTATTTTCAGTCATGTGCTCTTTGTTGGCATAACGAGATAATTGAGTAAACTGACTATTGTACTCAGTCACTGTCATGCTTCTCTGCTTGAGGTCATCAAATTCCCTTTTCTTGATCTTCATAATGCTCCTGGGAATGTGCGCCCCATGAAAACCTTCCTTAATTTTTTCCCAGGTGATGTTATTTTCATTGGGGTGCATGTGTAGGAAATTTTCCCTCCATGATGCAGCTGCTTTAGTGAGGTAGTGAGGTGCATAAAGTACCTTCTCATGGTTCGAACATTGTGCAATAACTTCCTTTCAATATCTCGAAGCCAATCATCAGCCTCAAGAGGTCTATCAGTGTGAGAGAACGTTGGGGGACGTGTCTTTTGTAGTTCAGACAATTTGGAATGCAGCTGATATGGTCCACAGTGATTTCCTAAATTGATAACATGGTTCATCATTTCTTGATGCTGCTGCTGGCTTTGCTCATAAAGGCGGCATACTTGAGAAAATGTTGCTTCACTGCCTTGCTGACTTGATTGCCCCTTTGTGAAATTGTTACTTGTCTGGGTACCATAATTTTCTTCCGGCGGACTTGGCATGGAACGAGTCCAGGGATGAGGCATTTTCCACTCTGGGATATTTTTGCAGAACTTATGAGAAAAACCGAGTGGAAAAATTAAATTAAATTGCAAAGGCGAAGCTCCAAGATTTTCAAGAAAATACTTGATTGCACATGGAGAAGGACCGCTTAGTGCATATCTTACATGCAAGTAGTAATTATATAATACATCACTCAGGATGTGTGTACACATTCCTGACATGTTATTTAGGCTAGTGCACTTCTCCGAGATCCTACATGATGCGCACACAAACTACTTCTCACCAAACCTATATACATATAAACCTATCATACAAGCGGGTACATCGCACGGCTGCCAGGCGCACTCAGCCGGAGATGGTGAGAACTTCCCTTGGCCTGCCAAGGGTAAGACCCAGTGATGCTGGAGACTCAACCTCCTCCTCACTAATATGCTCCAGGCATGAAGTACTGGGTTGAGGAGCAGGTGCAGGCGCGGTAGGTGGTGCAGCCCTGACTGGAGTAGGAGCAATGACTTGGTCAAACTCTTCAGGGGTAGGCAGGCGGCGAGCGTTGGCAAAGATGGCAGGTGCATAGGATGCTGAGGACGAGACGTAAGTCAGTGGTGGTGTTGTATGGAGGAGCTCCCTCCTGTTGGCGGAACAGCCCTGCACGAAGTCCATATGAGCAGCCACAAAGTCGTCCACGAGGTTATCAAAAGCTGCCTCAAGACCTTTGAAATATTCAACCAACATCTCAATAGCCTCATCTCTCTCCCCCCTAGTGCAAGCGAACGCATAGTGACATGTGTATGGCATGTGGCATGGGAGGTAGCGGTAGCGACGAGCCTTCATCGAAGGGAGGGCATCCCGGAGACGAGCTATCGCCTCATGGGCAGCCATCTGCATGGCATGCCTTTCCGTAGGCATGGCCCTTCCCACAAATCGGAAGTGGCGTGACTCAGAACGTCCTCCCTTGAATTGCACCGCGGCCTGGTGCATGGACTCGCTGTCGCTGATCTTGTGCTGGTAGAGTGTGAACTCCGGACGAGCCGATGGCTCGATCGCGACTTTGGTGATGGAGACGAGAAGCTTGATAAACCCCTCAGGTACATTGGCGAACACCTGTGACTCACAGTCGCTGCCAGCCATCTACAAAAGTAGACAAAAATACCGAATAGTCAAATCATAAATTTATGATGACTAGCAGAAAATTGCTACATTTGCAAAATGATAAATAAAAGCACTTATTATGCTAATAACTGATTAGCGATCGCAATTAGTGGCTTCCTACAGTCAGCCTGGCTCTGGTACCAAGGTTGTCAGGACCGGTTTTCCAATAAAATATTTATTAAAAAATCGACCACTTTATCAGACCAGTATAGGAAAATCTTCCTTACTAGTAGACAAATCCTTGATACAGAAATCCAGCAGTATTAAATATTATACAAGGTTGAGCTGAGGCTGCTCAACAATTTATTACAAGCACGCCAATATTATACATAAAGGCGGACATGACACAAGGGGTATGGTGGCATAACTACTGACTCGTAATAAAAGTGGTGGTGGATATGTCACAGTGACATGGGTGACATGACTCCTAAATCTTACAACTCATCGAGCGCTGGAGTGAGGCTCGATGATTTTATTTGGGTAGCGGAAGCGTATATGATACAAGTGACCAATTCCAGGATCGCACGGGACTGACTGAGACTCCTCTAGGCGTCGGACTCGCTATCGTACTCTTCATCCATAAGATCGCATTCGTCAATATCTGGCCAAATCAACAAGCCAGGTGAGTACTTTGAATGTACTCGCAAGACAGTTTGGACATAAGATATAACAAATGCAAACTTGATGCACATGAGCAGATTAGTAATGCACACTTAGATAATAAATTTGCACGACATGTTAAATAAAAAGGAAGTCAGGCGGTAGTCCTCCCAAAATCCCAATAAAATAACTGAAGACCGATCGAGTGTCTGAAGCGACGCCTCGAAAGGTAAAAGTAAATTAACATGCCGCAGTCGGGCGTCAGGGCGACTCCACAAAAGGGCTTATATTGAAATGTAAATGACAGTGCATGCCACAGTCGGACGTCTAGGCGACATCTCGAAAAGGGCTTATAATGAAAGTAAATAACATGGATGCCACAGTCGGACGTCTGAGCGACATCACGTAAAGGTCTTATATCAAAAGTAAATAACAAGAATTCCATAGTCGGACGTCTGAGCGACATCACATAAAGGGCTTATATCAAAAGGAATTAACGAGAATGCCACAGTCGGACGTCTCAACGACATCACATAAAGGGCTTATATCAAAAGGAATTAACGAGAATGCCACAATCGGACATCTGAGCGACATCACATAAAGGGCTTATATCAAAGGTAAATAACGAGAATGCCACAGTCGGACGTCTGATCGACATCACATAAAGGGCTTATATTTCACCATTCGAATTCAAGTAGCTCATGAATTTAAATCATCCCAAGGAAATACTCAGTACATAATAATAAACGGGTTAGTCCATCCACAGGAATAACATTCAGCCGGGTTTACCACTCATGTTTATTCACCGGAGATTGTCACTGAAACTGACAATGAGACTGACAATGAGACAGACTTTGAGACTGACACTGACACTGACATTGATATGTTGGTCACAGTCCTTGATCGTGGACACGGTTACTCGAATGGTTTTGACTCTGCAGAGTTTGTACTCTTTACCCACAGCCAACGGATTTCCGTAGTCACAAAGGAGTAGTTCCATTTACGGAATTTTAGAAGAAACACATCTAACCAGTACACACCCATTCCACATTCCGCTGCCAGGAATCACCCTAGGAAACGTTCAAGAAAAACTTTAAGATGGGGAGGCCACAACCTCGAGTAGCATGGGATCAAATTTATATCGCGCGCTCTAAGGGGTGCCCCCCTCTCGGTCCCAACCGGAAACACCCATGCCCCCTGACCGGATGACGGGCTTTAATCCAGGGCCATGGAACCCTCATCATGGCCCCTCTATTTGGCGTGTACAAGGAAAGAGGTTTGCAACTGACTAGACCGCATTCCTTGCAGAAGGCATGTGGCAGCACAAAAGAAAGGATGAACGGGAACATGACTTGATCCACGTTAGTACTGGGGTTAAACGGTTGACATAAGACTGGCATGCTTCAACAATACCAGCTTGCAACCTATCATGCCACCACATGATCAGGTTATCTCACCATCATATAAACACATCAAATTTCGAAGCTCACTAGTAGCTTACCTTGCATGCAATATAACATTCACTCATGCTTATATAAACATGCCATGAGAACACTACTCAAGCAAACATGCAAGACACTCATCATATCAAAGGTTCAAACATGCTTGCCTGGTTTGGAGTAGTAGGAGTCTAGCTCAGTGAAGTTTGCGCTCCGTCACCTCCTTTGGTATCTACGTTATAAAAAAATTCGGATACTAACATAAATACCGAGTGTGCATAAAGTTTGTTCCAATTAATTTTCAAATAAATATGATAAAAAACTAGATAGAAAATAAAGATGACAAAAAAAGAATCAACTCAAAATCATCTTTTGTTTAAAAATTATAAGGGTTTTAGTCCAGGGACTAATCTATGATGAAACAGAAACTTTCCAGGGGCTAGTTTTAAAAAAGGACAGAAAATGTTTCAGTTAGAAATCGTATTTTGCCCGAAGGCGCTTTCAGAAAACGTTACAAAAAAGAGAAAAGGCTGACGAGGGGGTCCCATCCGTCAGGTTTAAAAACAAAAACAGAGTCCCGCCGGCGCCCGAGGCTTGCGGTGGTCGCCGGCGTCGATCCACGGCGAGGCAGGGGGAGTGGAGGGTACCTACGGACTCACGGAGCTCTCCCGCGTCTGTGGATGGTGGAGTTGGTCGTCGGCGAGCACCACGTCGACGGCGGCCTCTTCCTCGGCGGATGGCGGTTCGGTCGAGGATGGATCTCATCGAGGAGAGCTGCAGACGCCAAATTGAAGCGCGGGTTAGAGGAGTGGGTGCACTAGGAGGCTACTGGCACAGTCTGGGAGGCGGGGTTGCTCTCACCAGAGAGGATCTTGCCGGAGCCCGAAGTGGATCGGGGCGGCCGAAGTCGAGGAAGAAAGCCTCCTCGAGGTCCTTCTAGTGGCCGGGCGCAGTTCTGGCGAGGTGGAGGGGTACTGCTGGGTCAAGAACGAGCTCGAGGCCTTCTTTTATAGCCGGTCCGAGGCGGTTGCCAAGAATGGGGTATCTTCGGCGAGCAATTAAGGCGAGGCAGTGGTCGGGCTGGAGGTTTAGGTGACCGGGCAGCTGCGGATTGGTCTACTGGTTCAATCCATAGGCTAATCTTGGTACGACTTGGGTGATACTCCAGGCTTTCAATGGAACGGACTCACGGGCACGTCGGTGGAAGAGAGCGCGCTCTGTGCCTCTCAGGCCATGGCGACGGCTCTACAGCATGAACGGGGAAGGGGACAGCCATGCGGCAGCTCCAGGTGGTGTGGGCGGTGCTGGACGGCGCCGTACCACGCTGAGCCTCTCTGGTGGCCGCAGCGAACATTGCTGTCGCCGCTCACGGGGGCGATGCACTCCTGCCAGCTCACCGCCGACGCTCGCATCCATCCAGAAGACCATGCGGCGTGATGGATAAGAAGGGGGAGCAGTGAGCAAGGCGCCAATGCATGCACTGGCGAGATTGACGCCGCGGTTCTGAAGAAAATGACACTGTCGACTGAAAACTAAACACTGAAACTCTGAATTTGACAGGAATAGTGCACGCCAGCAGTTCGATGAAATATTTTAGGTACGTGAAAGTTTTTCCTTGAGCTGATCCTTCGTGAGGTGATCTCTTGATGCATCTAGAGGCTGCCCGATTTATCTCAGATTTTTAGGAAAAGAAAACAAATGAATTTCACCAAAAATGGCAAATCTGGTCCAAATTTGCAGTAAGCAAATTTTGAAAATTTTGAACTATGGACTAGCAGATCTTGATGGATCTAGGTTGAGGGTACTAAGGACTAGCCATAGGAGTTTATTTGGGACCAAAACTCAAAAGAAATCTGGCAATTCCTTTGTAAGCCACCAAGGTCCAAAATAAATGACAGAAAATGATTTGAGGATAAAATAAATAGAATAAAAGTCTAAAGGAGATTGAAACTTGCTGGAATTGGATGCTTGGCTAGAACCAAAGTAGGGAGGTGGGTTTGGAAGAAAATTTTCAACATGGGTCATGGCAAGAGAATTTTTTTTGAGTGGGACAGAATATATTCATAATTTATAGGAACTCTTTTTAATAAAAAATATATTAAAACCACCCAAGATTATTTGTGTTGACCCAACACATGTTGAAGAACCCTCAAGACCAAAAATCAATATTGAGGAGAACTCCTAAAAAAATATTTGTCATAAAAGGGTTTGAGAATGAGAGCCCCTCTTTTAGCAAAAATTCAAATAACCCCCTTTAAATCAAATAAAGAATTTAAAAAAAAACTAAATCAAATTTTTTGGAGTGTTACACCTGGCTCGGATGCCACTGTTGGGAAACATAGCATGCAATTTCAAAAAAATTCATGCTCTCACGCAAGATCTATCTGGGAGATGCATAGCAACGAGAGGGGAGAATGTGTCCACGTACCCTCGTAGACCGAAAGCGGAAGCGTTAACTTAACGCGGTTGATGTAGTTGAACTTCTTCTCGAGTCAACCGATCAAGTACCAAACGTACAACACCTCCTAGTTCTGCACACGTTCAGCTCGATGACGTCCCTCGAACTCTTGATCTAGCAGAGTGTCGATGGATTCGATGAGTTCCGTCAGCACAACGGCATGATGACGGTGTTGGTGATGTGATCCGCGCAGGGCTTCGCCTAAGCACTACGATGATACTATGGGAGGATGAAACGGTGGAAGGGGGCACCACACATGGCTAAGGAAATTGTTGTGCCCTTGGGGGTGCCCCCTGCCCCCGTATATAAAGGAGGAGAGGGAGGAGGCCGACCACCAGGGGCGCGCCATGGAGGGGGGAGTCCTACTAAGACTCCACTCCTAGTAGGATTCGCCCCCTCTTTTCCTTCTTACAGAGAGGGGGAAAGGGGAAAGAGGTGGAGAGGGAGAAGGAAATGGGGGCCGATCCCCCCACCACTTAGATAATTCAGATTGGCTTGGGGGGGGGGTGCCACCTCGTGTTGTCTACCCTATCCTCTCCACCAATGTCCATGTGGCCCATTAACTTTCCCGGGGGGGGGGGGTGTTCCGGTAACCTCCCGGTACTCCAAAAAATCCCCGAACCTCTTCGGCACCATTCCGGTGTCTGTATATAACCTTCCAACATCTCAACCTTTACCTCTCGACCATTTCGAGACTCCTCGTGATGTCCATGATCTCATCCGGGACTCTGAACAACCTTCAGTCACCAAAACACATAACTCATATAATACCAATCGTCATCGAACGTTAAGTGCATGGACCCTACGGGTTCGAGAACAATGTAGACATGCCCGAGACACCTCTCAAGTCAATAACCAATAGCAGAACTTGGATGCTCATATTGGTTCCCACATATTCTACGAAGATCTTTATCAGTCGAACCGCAATGTCAATATAGTTATTCCCTTTGTCAGATTCGATTGTCCGTATCTTCATACCTAATTCAATCTCGTTACCGGAAAGTATCTTTACTCGTTCCGTAGTGCATCATACCGCAACTAACTCATTAGTCACATTGCTTGCAAGGCTTCATATGATGTGCATTACCGAGAGGGCCCAGAGATACCTCTCTGATACTCGGAGTGACAAATCCTAATATCGATCTATGCCAACCCAACAAACACCTTCGGAGATACCTGTAGAGCATCTTTATAATCACCCAGTTACGTTGTGATGTTTGATAGCACACACGGCATTCCTCCGGTGTCCGGGAGTTGCATAATCTCATAGTCGGAGGAATATATATTTGACATGAAGAAAGCAGTAGCAATAAAACTAAACGATCATTATGCTAAGCTAACGGATGGGTCTTGTCCATCACATCCTTCCACTAGTGATGTGATCCTGTTATCAAATGACAACTCATGTCCATGGCTAGGAAACTTAACCATCTTTGATCAACGAGCTAGTCTAGTAGAGGCATACCAGGGACACGTTGTTTTGTCTATGTATTCACACATGTACCAAGTTTCTAGTTAATACAATTCTAGCATGAATAATAAACATTTATCATGAATAAGGAAATATAAAATAACAACTCATTATTGCCTATAGGGCATATTTCCTTCAAGGCTCTCCAAAAGCAACGCGATCAGAAAATGAACGACCCAAGCGCCACCGTCACGGTATCCAATTGCTGAATACTGAACTTGTATTTTTCACACATCTAAGAAATCTCCAAAGAAATATTTATAACAAAGTCATGGAACGTAAACATGGCCATTGCCACGTGCATCCAATGACACCATTGCACGTGCAACTAATGAATGTCGAATATAGAGTTTTCACCTGGAAGCTCGAGACCCAATATTCAAAGTGCACCACCAAATCGAAATCACCATGTGTTGTCAATTGTTGAAGAAGGTATTGTGGCATGGTGGGGCACACCCACACGACCACACATCATGATTAAAGAAAATCGGAATTATCCCATAGCAATACATGCCCGGAGACAGCCGCTCCCGTGAATAACCTTGTCGTGGGCATCGCCACACGACAAAAAGCCATGCATTCGAACACATACCGTTGCGCTATGCCAAGAGTCAAATGTCTTCATGTGAGTCTCAACACCTCATCCTCACGTGCTCTAGAGCCATGGCAGTAGGGGCTCACGACACCAAAAAGGTGGCAAGCAGTAGCCCCACCATCCCGAACCCACCACATCGATGCTTTGCGCCACCATTGTTGATGTTGCATTGCAGTAAAAGCTGCCTACCAATTCCCGAACAGTCGCTAGACCACTGATACGTCTCCAACATATCTATAATTTTTGATTGTTCCATGCTATTATATTACCCGTTTTGGATGTTTATGGGCTTTAATTTACACTTTTATATCATTTTTGGGACTAACCTACTAACTGGAGGCCCAACCCGTATTGCTATTTTTTTCCTATTTCAATGTCTCGAAGAAAAGGAATATCAAATGGAGTCCAAACGCGATGAAACCTTCGGGAACGATCTTTTTGGAACAAATGCAAACCTCGAGACTTGGAGTGGAAGTCACGCAACAATCGAGGTGGCCATGAGGGTGCCCGGCGCGCCCCTAGGGCTGGGCACACCCCCCACCCCGTGGGCCCCTCGGGCGTCCACTGTGGGTGTCAAAATCGGTGGATCTCGGGTAGGGGGTCCTGAACTGTGCGTCTAAGGCTAATGGTAACAGGAGGCAGGGGACACGACGTTTACCCAGGTTCGGGCCCTCTCGATGGAGGTATTACCCTACTTCCTGCTTGATTGATCTTGATGATATGAGTATTACAAGAGTTGATCTACCACGAGATCGTAGAGGCTAAGCCCTAGAAGCTAGCATGTGATTATGATTGTTGTTGTCCTACAGACTAAACCCTGCTGTTTATATAGACACGGAGGGGGCTAGGGTTACACAGAGGCGATTATAAAGAAGGAGATCTACATATCCGAATTGCCAAGCTTGCCTTCCACGCAAAGGAGAGTCCCATCCGGACACGGGACGAAGTCTTCAATCTTGTATCTTCACAGTCCAACAGTCCGGCCAAAGTATATAATCCGGCTGTCCGAGGACCCCCTAATCCAGGACTCCCTCAGTAGCCCCCGAACCAGGCTTCAATGATGATGAGTCCGGCGCGCAGATTGTCTTCGGCATTGCAAGGCGGGTTCTTCTCCAAAATCCTAGAGTACCTGTTGTAACGAGCAGTGTCCGGCTTCCCATCAATATCACACTCCTCGGCTTCTGTGCTTCAATAATGGCTATCTCCACATGTCGAGCGAATGTGAGAAGTCGGGGCATTTTTTATATTTGCCACCCTGACGATGTAAGTAAATTGTCTATTTAACGAGACGGGGATCCTCAGATCCAAATCACACCATCCTCCCCCAGCGAGTATCCATCAGAGCGCGCCCGGAAGAAACCATCCCATCATGGCCGGCCCTCGCAACTCCTCCTCTCGCTCCCGTAGCACTAAGCCAGGTGATTGGGACAAGTGTTCTATCCCCCATAGCCGATTGGTAGAGTTATAGACCAAGGGGTTTCTCCCGCCCACGTACATGGTCCCCATCCGAGCCGGACTAGCCACTTATAATGGCGGGGCACAAGTGGAGAGTTTTCCCAAGCCGTCCAAGGGGGAGCGGGTATGCCTTGTCACTTACTTGCTGAGGGGACTAGGATTTCCAATCCATCCGTTCCTCCACGGGCTCCTGGAGTTCTATGGCCTCCAGCTGCATAACTTCACCCCCGCCTCCATTTTGCACATCGCAGGCTACGTTGCCTTCTGCGAGCTATTTCTGGGCTGCGAAGCTCATTTCGAGCTATGGAAGAGGCTATTCTGCCTCGTGCCCCGCACTTAGGAGGGCTCGATATATCAAGTGGGCGGAGCCGAAATATGGCGCATCACCGAGACCGGATACCTGTCCGGTACTCCAAAGAAGACGTCTGAGGACTGGCCTTCGGAGTGGTTCTATATGGAGGACGTCCCCCTTCCGGACCCTATTCGGATGGGCCTTCCTGAGTTTGTAAATGCCCCGTTGAAGAAACGCCAAAGCTGGCGCCCTCGGAGCCCCCAGGAGGAAGATAACAGAGAGGTCCTTTTCCTGATGGACATGATAAAGACGCTGACCAAATCAGGGCTGAAAATAATTGAGGTCATGTCAATATGTATAATACGGGGAGTGCAGCCACTTCAATATCGGGGGAAACCCATGTGGCACTTCAATGGAGAGGACGACGCCACCCGTTGCGGCCGTAATGGTCCAGACTCCTTCGCCGCTCTGGCGAAAATACTGTCCAATTTGTACAAAGGACAGGAAGAGGAGTTCATCCGTATTAAGCCACGGGAGGGATTCTCCATGTACAGCCCCCCAAGCTGGGTGAGCTGCTATCTTTTATTCTAGTCTTTCCCGCCTTCCCCATCACAAATATTTACCTTGCCAATTTATAGGAGGAACTGCGAAAAGCTATGAGGAAGGTCCACAATTCGTCTCCACAGCCAGAGGACCCCAACCGGGCCCTCTACCCCGGACTTGAAGAAGATCTGGATACATTTGTGGAACTCGTCGACAGGATATTTTATCAGTTAAGCTGTGAAGGTGCTCTGGTGGCCATCAGAGCTGATTATCCTGGCCTACTCCCTGCATCATAAGTAAGTAAAAACCGGAGTCCCAACTTCCAAGAAGGATCCCCTCTTTGAACCTTACCCTCCGCACATATATTGCGTTTTTACAGGGAAGGCCATCGGGGCGCCGTGCCGAACCCGCGGTGACTCGTCAACAAGGGGCACCGAAGCCGGGTAGGCTTAAAAGGAAGGCGGTCAGGACCGAGACACCATTGCAAAGGTATGATTAAAAATCTGCTCCGTGATTATTGTCTTTGAAGTATAATGAAGTCCATGGTTCCCTGGTAGAAAAAGCGCTCACCGGACTGTATCCGGAGAGCCTGCCGGCCACACCTCCACCATCCGGACTCCAAGGCCGGGCTCAAGGGCAGAGGTCAACGCGGGGATAACACCGGGCGGTCCTCCTATAGAGGATGCAGATAGATTATCCGCTACAAACTCCGAAATGGAGAGCGCCATGAATCACAGGCGCCGACGGGCCACACTACGCGACCCTAATTTCTCTGAAGAGGCGTTCAATGCCTTCAACTCAGGAGACGCATACATCCGAGCTGCTCAAGATGGCCTCGCCAGAGCCACGGACCAGTATGTAAAGGATATACAGGTAAGAGAATCTAATAAGTATGTATATCAGTAGCCCCTGAGACTTGAAACAGTTGGCACAACTGATTTAAGGATCATTGTGTGCATAGGTTCTTACAGAGAAGAATACCCAGCTGTCTAAAGAGCTGGAGGAGTGCAAAGCCCAGCTACAGGCCGCAGTTGCCGGAATGGAGGAGTCCAAGAAGGCCCAATCTGGTAATACTTGTCTTGATCGGAACGAATGTAATGACGTGTACCAGTTAGTATTTGGCATGCATGCAAATCTAACAATAGATTCGGTAGACAATCCCGGAGGTAATCCGGAGATCGTATCGGAGGATGAGCAACATGCTCAACGACAACTAAAGGCTGGCTTGCGCATGCTTACAAAGGTTATACGGGAGAAAAATGATCTCCAGGACGCGAAGACCCGGCTGGATGTTGAATTAAAAGATGTTCGGGCCTAGCTTGCTGACTCCGTAAAGGAGAATAAGAGGCTTCAACACCGCATTTTTAGTAAGTGCTCGAACGAACCTTTATAAAGTTCGGCGAAGAAATGGGCTAACAGGATTATGTCTGTAGGTATGCTGACAGGTCGTCCCGAGGAGGAGATGCCCGGATCTGTAGGCGATCTACTGCAAGAGCTCTCGCAACAACAAAGACAAATCTGGCAGGTGTGCAGGGTATTGCCCAGGCCTTGTGGCCATCCGCATCCCTGCTCGGAGGCATGTGAGAGCTTGTGGAAATTCTCAAGGGAGCGTGGCGGCATTTCCGGTTATGGAAGATATCAGCCTGCCGGCAAGGTGCAAGGGAAGCCTGGGCCATGGTGAAGACGCGATACACCAAGGCTGACCCGAATCACTTGGCCGAGGTCGGACCTGTAGGATCAGATGGGAAAGAGATCCCCGTGAGTCTGGTATATGACCAGGTAGCATTAGCAGCAAAGTATTCCCAATAGGATTGTAGGCTAGACAACCTGTTGGATGGTATAGAAGAAGAATTTAGTCAGTCAAAGTGACTGTGTACTTCAAATGATGTATTTTGTCTCTAGCCGGATTGTAAATCATTTGTCATGGTGGACCTTTTCGCTTCAACCTCCGGACCCAACAGTCCGGAGTGTATCCGAATACCCGCTCAGTTATGTAAAAACCTGGGTATGTGTGGAAACCAGGCGTAGGGGTCATAAGTGCTTGAACAGACAAGTACCCAACTAGCTATGTTATATTACATGGATAGTAAGAAACATCTTCCAGGGAGAATAGTTCCGTTAAGGGTTCCTTTCCCTGGGTACGCATGCATTAATGTGCATGTCCGAACTGCGAAAACCAACGCAGGATATAAACATCTGGGGGCATGTATTGAAATAATTAAGAAACATCTTTTTGTTCACCGATCAAATATTCCCTTAAGAACGCTAGCTTTCGGCTTCACCCAATCTAAGGTACACATCCGGCTGACCTGGCAGTAACAATCGCAGAGGTGCTCCCCTTATGCCCTAGCCGAATTAACGGGAACGTAGGGCATAAACACAAGAGCCAGGCAACCCAGCTTGGCCAAAACTAAGTCATATCGATGCATATAATGGTGAAAAAGGTACATATGGAGGAATGACGCATATGTGGTGGGCATAAAGCCCAGAAGATAATTATATTAAGCTTCTGTATAAGAAGCCCCCAGGTATATTGAGCGCGCATAGCACGACCACAGTGTGCGATGGAAGCATACTTGAAGCTTTTAAGGCTATATAAAAAAAGAAAGAGAGAGAGAGAGAAAATATAACTTAAAAAAAGGCGGAGGTAAGGAGACGAACACAGAGTTCGGCAATAGGCGTAGAATCTTTGGAGTCTGGCCGCGCTACATGGGTTCGGCTCGAGTCGATTATCTGATGCATCACGTAGACGGTACGCTCCTTCGGTGAGAACTTTATCAATGATGAAGGGACCCTCCCACTTGGGCTTGAGCTTGTCCTTTTTCTTCTCTGGTAGGTGTAGAACGAGTTCGCCAATGTTATAAGTTTTGTCCCGTACTTCTCTGCTTTGGTACCTTCGAGCCTGCTGCTGATAGAATGCGGAACGAGCCTTTGCGACGTCACGCTCCTCCTCCAGGGCATCTAAACTGTCCTGCCGATCTAGCTCAGCTTCTCTCTCTTCGTACATGCGCACTCGAGGTGAGTCATGAATGATATCATAGGGTAGTACTGCCTCTGCGCCGTACACCATAAAAAATGGTGTGTATCCGGTGGTGCGATTTGGCATGGTCCGCAGCCCCCATAGTACGGAGTTGAGCTCCTCGACCCAGTGCGTATCTGATTCCTTCAAGGATCGCACTAGTCTGGGTTTGATGCTGCTCATAATAAGACCATTTGCTTGTTCGACTTGACCATTTGTTTGGGGGTGATAAACAGAGGCATAATCGAGCTTAATGCCCATTTTGCTGCACCAAGTTTTCACCTCGTCGACTGTGAAGTTGGAGCCGTTATCAGTGATGATGTTGTTGGGGACACCGTAACGGTGGACAACCCCGGATATAAAGTCTATCCCTGGCCCGGATTCGGCCGTTTTAACTGGTTTGGCCTCTATCCATTTGGTGAATTTATCTACCATGACCAACAAGTATTTTTTCTTATGGCTTCCTCCTTTAAGGGGTCCAACCATATCGAGCCCCCAGACCGCAAAGGGCCAAGTTATGGGGATTGTTTGGAGAGCGATAGGTGGCATATGGCTTTGATATGCAAAAATCTGGCAACCGACGCAATGTTGGACGAGATCCTATGCGTCTGCTCGGGCTGTCGGCCAGTAGAAACCTGTACAGAAGGCCTTGCTTACAAGGGCCCGAGCCGCAGTGTGATGGCCGCCGAGTCCAACATGAATTTCTACCAAAAGCTGCCGCCCTTCCTCTTCGGAGATGCACCTTTGGAGCACTCCAGTCGCGCTTTTCTTATAAAGCTCTCCCTCATGGACCTTGTAGGCTCTAGAATGCCGCACAATGCAACGTGCCTCATTTTGGTCCTCAACGAGTTCTTGCCTATTTAGGTAGGTTAAGAAGGGTTCCATCCAGGGGGCGATGACAGCCATAATCACGTGGGCCGAAGGTGTTATTTCGATGGCGGAGCCTCCGATTACGTCAGAGTGTTCGAGATCTGAGGTTGTGTTCGGATCCGGACTGGTATCGCCGGTCTCCCCTTCCCACACCATGGATGGCTTGAACAACATTTCCAAGAACATGTTAGGTGGGACGGGGTCGCGCTTAGCACCGATGCGGGCGAGGACATCTGCCGCTTGATTGTTTTCTCGGACCACATGGTGGAATTCGAGCCCCTTGAACCGAACTGACATTTTGAGAACGACATTGTGGTAGGACGCCATTTTTGGGTCCTTGGCGTCAAAGTCTCCATTTATTTTAGATATTGCGAGGTTCGAATCCCCGCGCACTTCTAGGCGTTGAATGCCCATAGAGACTGCCATCCGAAGACCATGCAACAGAGCCTCATATTCGGCTGCATTGTTGGAATCAGTGTATAGTATTTGGAGTACGTATTGGATTGTATCTCCGGTGGAGGATGTCAGGACGACACCTGCCCCCAGTCCAGCCAGCATTTTAGAGTCGTCAAAGTGCATGATCCAATTGGAGTACGTGTCGTACTCTTTAGGGAGTTCAGCTTCTGTCCATTTGGCGACGAAGTTAGCCAATACTTGCGACTTAATGGCTCGCCGTGGTTTGTATGTTATGTTGAACGGGAGGAGCTCAATAGCCCATTTAGCAATCCGGCCCATGGCATCACGATTATTTATTATATCGTTGAGTGGTACTTCAGAGGCTGCCGTGATTGAACACTATTGAAAGTAGTGTCATAGTTTTCGGGATGCCATGAAGACCGTGTATGCTATCTTTTGATAATGTGGGTACTGTGATTTGCATGGAGTGAGGACGGTGGATACGTAGTATACCGGCTTTTGAAGCGGGAACTTATGCCCGTCCGTCTCTCGTTCGACAACGAGCACTACGCTTACAACTTGGTGTGTTGCAGCTATATATAACAACATGGGTTCGCTAATATTTGGCGCGACCAGGATTGGATTGCTGGCCAAGAGGGTCTTTATTTCTTCCAGTCCGGCCGTAGCCACATTTGTCCACTCAAAGTGTTCGGTGCGTCGAAGAAGGCGATAGAGAGGTAGTGCCTTTTCTCCTAATCGGGAGATAAAGCGGCTTAGGGCATCCACGCATCCAGTTAATTTCTGGATTTGCTTGAGGTCTGTTGGGGTAGCCAACTGTGATAGAGCTCGGATTTTAGCCGGATTTGCTTCAATTCCTCTATTGGAAACGAGGAAGCCCAAGAGCTTTCCGGCAGGTACGCCGAAGACGCATTTTTCCGGATTGAGCTTGATGTCATATGTTCGGAGATTGTCGAACATAAGCCTTAGGTCATCTATTAAGGATACGACGTGTCTGGTTTTGATGACCACATCGTCTATGTATGCCTCCACTGTTTTGCCGATTTGTGTTTCCAGGCATGTCTGAATCATGCGTTGATAGGTTGCACCAGCATTTTTGAGCCCGAAAGGCATGGTGTTAAAACAGAAGGGGCCGTATGGAGTGATGAATGCCGTTGCGGCTTGATCGGATTCCACCATATTGATTTGATGGTATCCGGAGTATGCGTCGAGGAAACACAATGAGTTGTGTCCTGCGGTAGCATCGATGATTTGATTGATGCGGGGGAGGGGGAAGGGATCCTTGGGGCAAGCTTCATTGAGGTCCTTGAAATCGACACATAGGTGCCAGGATTTGTCCTTCTTTGGTACCATCACCAGGTTTGCTAGCCAGTCCGGATGTTTTATTTCCCTGATGAATCCGGCCTCGAGTAGCTGGGCTAGCTCTTCTCACATGGCTTGTCGCTTAGGTTCTGAAAAGCACCGAAGAGTCTGCTTGACCGGCTTGTATCCCTTTAGTATGATTAGGCTATGCTCGACCAGCCTGCGTGGGATACCTGGCATGTCTGAAGGATTCCAGGCGAAGATGTCCCAATTCTCACGCAAGAACTCTCGCAGTGCGGCGTCCATTGTGGGGTTCAGCTGTGCCCCAGTGGATGCTGTTTTTGCAGGATCCATTGGGTGGACATGGAATTTGACTATTTCGTCTGCTGGTTTGAAAGAGGTGGACTTGGGTCGTTTGTCAAGTATCACGTCGTCCCTGTCCACTATGGAGCGTAGCGCAATTAATTCTTCGGCCCGAGAGCTTCGGATAATGCCTCCAGGGCTAGTGCGGCGGTTTTATTTTCGGCGTGGAGTGCTATGTCCGGATCACTACCTAGAGTGATGATTCCATTGGGCCCAGGCATCTTGAGCTTCATGTACCCGTAATGGGGTTTAACTTGGAAGCTTGTGAATGTGTCCCGCTCTAAAAGGGTGTGGTATCCACTACTGAACGGGGCCACTTGGAATGTGATTTCTTCAGACCTATAATTCTCCGGCGTGCCGAATACTACATCCAGTGTGATTTTTACCGCATATCGTGCCTCCCTACTAGGGATGATTCCTCTGAAGGTCGTGCTGCTTTGCTCAATGCGGTTCTTGTCTATCTCCATTTTGTTGAGAGTTTCCTCGTAGATGAGGTTTAATCCGCTGCCACCGTCCATGAGCACTTTAGTAAGCTGGAAGACGTCCACAATTGGACTAAGGACCAAAGCGGCTGGTGCTCGGACTGTTCAGAATTGAGGTTCGTCACTGGCGTTGAAGGTTATGGCCATGTTGTTCCATGGATTTATTGATGCAACGTGGCAGACTTTGGCGAGGCTACGGAGTGCTCGCTTATGCCTATTGTTTGAGGCGAAAGTCTCAAAGACTGTCAGTACTATATTATTATTCTCCGTGGGATGGTGCTCTGCGGTGTTGTTGATGAGGAGATCCTCGCCGCTCTTGGCCACCTGCCGGAGTATCCAACATGCTCTAAGGTTGTGTGTTGGTATGATATCAGGTGTGATGTGAATTTTGCATGGCTTGTTGAGCCATCCCTCCAATACGATTCCACGCCCTGTAGAGGGCTTCGGCTTCTTTGTAATTGGATTGGGTGACTTGCGAGAGCGCACCCTTTTACCTTGGACGAGGGTTTTAGTGAGAGCCGGAGGATCCCAGAATTTTGTTTGGGGTTTCCAGGCGCTTTCCATCGCACAGTACTTCTGTACTATGGCCGCCAAGTCGGCGAAGTGTGCTATGTCACAGCGACTTATGGCGTTGAGGATTCCCTTGTCCATGCAGTTTTAGGAAAAGAATGAAATTGCGTCTTCCTCACGACAGTCCTTGACCTTGCTCATTACAAGGAGGAATCTGGCCTAGAAGTGATGTACTGTCTCTTGGGGCTCTTGTATAATGTGGGAAAGATCACTTGTGTCTGGGCGGGTGGGTAGATTTAAGTCCAAATCCTGACCCGATCTGAGACCCAGGGGTGGAGGAGTTCCCGAGCTTGGCAGCTCGGACTCTGGGATGTTGCCCAATATTTCTGGTCCGTTGCTTGATTTTAGGTTCGGAGTCTGGGCCATGTCCTCCCATAGACGGGAATCCGGCTTGGATAGCTCGGGAGTCCGGACATAGTTCGTCCCCAAAATAGAGGAAGAATCGTTGCATTGTTCCCCCACCACCGCTATCTGATGGGTGACCGGCGGAGAGTTAATCCCGCTTTGGTCGGGTTTAATCCCGATCCGATCATAGTCCGTAGCGAATCCTAGGGCGGTGATGCGATCCAAGAGCTCGTTCAGGGAGGAGAGCTCCATTGGATCCATCTGCTAGGCGAATTCCGAGCTGACGTGGAGGCTGTTCTTGATGACCTGAGAAGTCATCGTCGGCGCAGCGGCCGAATGGGCGGTCATGACGAAGCCGCCCAGCCGGAGAGTCTGGCCTACAACCAGGGCTCCCCCAGAGGTGATGTTGTCTTTGACAACAAGGCGAGCCATCAAGCCTTATCGTGACGGCATAGTGGAACTCTCAATGAAAGCACTAATATCGGTGTCAAAACCGGGGGATCTCGGGTAGGGGGTCGCAAACTGTGCGTCTAAGGCTAATGGTAACAGGAGGCGGGGAACATGATGTTTACCCAGGTTCGGGCCCTCTCGATGGAGGTAATACCCTACTTCCTGCTTGATTGATCTTGATGATATGAGTATTACAAGAGTTGATCTACCACGAGATCGTAGAGGCTAAACCCTAGAAGCTAGCCTATGATTATGATTGTTGTTGTCCTAAAGACTAAACCCTCCGGTTTATGTAGACACCGATGGGGGCTAGGGTTACACAGAGGCGGTTACAAAGAAAGAGATCTACATATCCAAATTGCCAAGCTTGCCTTCCACGCAAACGAGAGTCCCATTCGGACACGGGACGGAGTCTTCAATCTTGTATCTTCACAGTCCAATAGTCCGGCCAAAGTATATAGTCCGGCTGTCCGAGGACCCCCTAATCCAGGACTCCCTCATCCACCGACCTACTTCTTCCTCCTATATATACCCATGTACCCCGAGAACATCAGAACAGACCACGAAAACCTAATTCCACCGCCGGAACCTTCTGTATCCGCGAGATCCTATCTTGGAGCCTTCGCCGATGCTCCGCCGGAGGGGGAATCTACCATGGAGGGCCTCTACATCAACTTCAAGGCCTCTCCGATGAGTTGTGAGTAGTTTACCACAGACCTTCGGGTCCATAGTTATTAGCTAGATGGCTTATTCTCTCTCTTTGAATCTCAATACAAAGTTCTCCTCGATCTTCTTGGAGATCTATTCGATGTAACTCTTTTTGCGGTGTGTTTGTCGATATCCGATGCATTGTGGGTTTATGATCAAGTTTATCTATGAGAAATATTTGAATCTCCTCTGAATTCTTTTATGTGTGATTAATGTTATATTTGCAAGTCTCTTCGAATTATCAGTTTGGTTTGGCTACTAGATTGAACTTTCTTGCAATGGGAGAAGTGCTTAACTTTGGCTTCAACCTTGCGGTGTCCTTTCCCAGTGACAGCAGGGGTAGCAAGGCACGTATTGTATTGTTGCCATCGAGGATAAAAAGAAGGGGTTTATATCATATTGCATGAGTTTATCCCTCTAGATCATGTCATCTTTCTTAATGCGTTACTCTGTTCTTTATGAACTTAATACTCTAGATGCATGCTGGATAGCGGTCGATGTGTGGAGTAATAGTAGTAGATGTAGGCAGGAGACGATTTACTTGTCATGGACGTGATGCCTATATACATGATCATGCCAAGATAATCTCATAATTATTCGCTTTTCTATCAATTCTCGATAGTAATTTTTTCACCCACCGTAATACTTATGCTATCTTGAGAGAAGCCACTAGTGAAACCTATGGCCCCCGGGTCTATCTCTTATCATATAAGCTTTCAATCTACTTTTATTTGCATCTTTAATTTTCCAATCTATATCATAAAATACCAAAAATATATTTATCTTATCATATTATCTCTATCAGATCTCACTTTCGCAAGTGGCCGTGAAGGGATTGACAACCCCTTTATTGCGTTGGTTGCGAGTTCTTGTTTGTTTTTGTAGGTGCATGGGACTTTTGAGGAGCCTCCTACTGGATTGATACCTTGGTTCTCAAAAACTGAGGGAAATACTTACGCTACTATTGTTGCATCACCCTTTCCTCTTCAAGGAAAACCAACGCAAGCTCAAGATGTAGCAACCACCATGTTGGGAAACGTGGCGTGGAAAACAAAAAAAAATCTACGCACATGGAAGATCTATCCATGGATATGCATAGCAATGAGGGGGAGAGTGTGTCTACGTACCCTCGTAGAATGTAAGCAGAAGCGTTTAGTAACGCTGTTGATGTAGTCAAACTTCTTTGCGATCCAACCGATCAAGTACCGAACATATGGCAGCTCCGCGTTCAATACACATTCAACTCGCTGACGTCCTAGCCTTCTTGAACCAACAAGACGGCAAAGTAGTGGATGAGTTATGATAGCACGGCGGCTTGGTGATAGTGGTAGTGATGCTATCTTCGCAGGGCTTCACGTAAGCACTACGAAAATATGACAGAGGGACGAAACTATGGAGAGGGGTGCCGCACACGTCTAAGAGATTGTCGTGGTTACGTGTGGCGCCCCCTCCCACATATATATAGATGGGGGGAGAGGGGAGGCAACTAGGAGGCACCCCAAGTGGGGCTGAATCCCACTTGGGCTCCTTCCCCAAGCCGCCCTCCTGTTCCTTGTTTGAGTGCGGGAGGAAGGCAAGGGGAGGTGGCGCCCCTTTCCTTTCTCTTATGAGGAGGGAAAGGCAAGAAGGGCCAACCCTTCCCCTTTCCTTCCCTTAGGGCCGGCGGCCAGGGAGAGGGCGCGCTAGCCCTCTTCTGGGCTGGTGTGTGCCTCCCCTTGGCCGATTAGGTCCATAGACCTCCCGGGGGTGTCCGGAACCCCTTCCAGCAATTCGATGACTACCCAGTGCACTCTGAAACTGTTGCGGTGTCCGAATATCAATGTTCTATATATAAATCTTTATCCTGTACCATTCCAGAGCTCCTCGTCATGTCCATGATCTCATCCGAGACTCCAAACAACATTCGGTCACCAAATCATATAACTCATATAACACTATATTGTCAACAAACATTAAGCATGAGAACCCTACGGGTTCGAGAACTATGTAGGCATGAACGAGACACCTCTACGGTCAATAGACAATAGAGGAACCTGGATGCCCATATTGGTTCCTACATGTTCTACGAAGATCTTTATTGGTCGAACCGTTATGACAACATATGTAGTTCCCTTTGTCTGTTGGTATGTTACTTGCCCGAGATTCGATCGTCGGTATCTTCATACCTAGTTCAATCTCGTTACCGGCAAGTCTATTTACTTGTTCCGTAATACATCATCTCATAACTAACTCCTTAGTCATTTGCTTGCAAGCTTGTTATGATGTGTATTACCGATAGGGCCAAGAGATACCTCTCCGATACTCTGAGTGACAAATCCCAATCTCGATCCATGCGAACTCAACAACCACCTTCGGAGATACCTATAGAGCATCTTTAGGATCACCCAGTTACGTTGTGACGTTTGATAGCACACAAGGTATTCCTCCGGTATTCGGGAGTTGCATGATCTCTTGGTCGAAGGAACATGCATTTGACATTCAAAAAAGCAGTAGCAATAAACTGAACGATTGTATGCTAAGCTAACAGATGGGTCTTGTCCATCACATCATTCTCCTAATGATGTGATCCGGTTATCAAATGACAACCCAAGTCTATGGTTAGGAAACCTTAACCATCTTTGATCAACGAGCTAGTCTAGTAGAGGCTTACTAGGGACACAATATTTGGTCATGCATTCACACATGTATTTAAGTTTCCGATCAATACAATTCTAGCATGAATAATAAACCTTTATCGTGAATAAGGAAATATAAAATAATGACTTTATTATTGCCTCTAGGGCATATTTCCTTCAGTCTCCCACTTGCACTAGAATCAATAATCTAGATTACATTGTAATGAATCTAACGCCCTTGGAGTCTTGGTGATGATCATGTTTTGCTCGCGGAAGAGGCTTTGTCAACAGGTCTGCTACATTTAGATCCGTATGTATTTTGCAAATCTCTATGTCTCCATCCTTGACCTTTTCACGAATGGACTTGAAGCGTCTCTTGATGTGTTTCGTTCTCTTGTGAAACCTGGATTCCTTCGCCAAAGGCAATTGCTCCAGTGTTTTCATAGAAGATTTTCATTGGACCCGATGCACTGGGTATTTCACCCAGATCGGATATGAACTCCTTCAACCAGACTCCTTCATGCGCTGCTTCCGAGGCAACTATGTACTCTGCTTCACACGTAGATCCCACCACGACGCTCTGCTTGGAGCTACACCAACTGACAAGTCCACAATTCAATATAAATATGTACCCGGTTTGTGAAGAGTCATCCAGATCAGTGTCGAAGCCAGCATCAATGTAACCATTTTGGACGAGCTCTTCGTCACATCCGTAAACGAGAAACATATCCTTAGTCCTTTTCAGGTACTTCATGATGTTCTTGACTGTTGTCCAGTGATCCACTCCTGGATTACTTTGGTACCTCCCTGCCAAACTTATGGCAAGGCACACATCAGGCCTGGTACACAGCATAGCATACATGATAGAACCTATGGCTGACGCATAGGGAATGACTTTCATTTTCTCTCTATCTTCTATAGTGGTCGGGCTTTCAGTCTGACTAAATTTCACACCTTGTAACATAGGCAAGGACCCTTTCTTTGATTGATCCATTTTGAACTTCAAAACTTTGTCAACGTATGTGCTTTGTGAAAGTCCTATTAAGCGTCTCATTCTATCCCTATAGATCTTGATGCCCAATATATAAGAAGCTTCACCGAGATCTTTCATTGAAAAATTCTTATTCAAGTATCCTTTTATGCTATCCAAAAATTCTATGTCATTTCCAATCAATAATATGCCATCCACATATAATATCAGAAATGCTACATAGCTCCCACTCACTTTCTTGTAAATACAGGCTTCACGGTAAGTCTGTATAAAACCATATGCTTTGATCACCCCATCAAAGCGTATATTCCAACTCTGAGATGCTTGCACCAGTCCATAGATGGATCACTAGAGCTTGCACACTTTGTTACCACCTTTAGGATCGAAAAAACCTTCTGGTTGCATCATATACAACTCTTCTTTAAAAAATCCATTAAGGAATGCAGTTTTGACGTCCATTTGCTAGATTTCATAATTATAAAATGTGGCAATTGCTCACATGATTCAGACAAACTTAAGCATCGCTACGGGTGAGAAAGTCTCATCGTAGTCAACTCCTTGAACTTGTCGAAAACCTTTTACGACAAGTCGAGCTTTGTAGATAGTAACATTACCATCAACGTCAGTCTTCTTCTTGAAGATGCATTTATTCTCAATGGCTTGTCGATCATCGAGCAAGTCCACCAAAGTCCATACTTTGTTCTCATACATGGATCCTATCTTAGATTTCATGGCCTCAAGCCATTTATCAGAATCTAGGCTTATCATAGCTTCTTCATAGTTTGTAGGTTCGCTATGGTCTAATAACATAACTTCCAGGACAGGATTACCGTACCACTCTAGTGCGGATCGTGCTCTGGACGACCTATGAGGTTTTGTAGTAACTTGATCTGAAGTTTCATGATCATTATCATTTGCTTCCTCTCTAGTTGGTGTAGGCATTATGGGAACGGTTTTTCTGTGATGTGCTACTTCCCAATTCGAGAGAAGGTACAATTACCTCATCAAGTTCTACTTTCCTCCCAATCACTTCTTTCGAGAGAAACTTCTTCTCTCAAAAGGACTCATTCTTAGCAACAAAGATCTTTCCTTCGGATCTGTGGTAGAAGGTGTACCCAATAGTTTCTTTAGGGTATCCTATGATGACACACTTCTCCGATTTCGGTTTGAGCTTATCAGGCTGAAGCCTTTTGACATAAGCGTCACATCCCCAAACTTTAAGAAACGATAGCTTAGGTTTCTTGTTAAACCATAGTTCATACGGTGTCGTCTCAACGGATTTAGACGGTGCCCTATTTAACGTGAATGCGGCTGTCTCTAATGGATAACTCCAAAATGATAGTGGTAAATCAGTAAGAGACATCATAGAATGCACCATATCTAATAAAGTACGGTTATGACGTTCGGACACACCATTACGCTGTGGTGTTCCAGGTGGCGTGAGTTGTGAAACAATTCCACATTGTTTTAAATGAAGGCCAAACTCGTAACTCAAATGTTCGCCTCTGCGATCAGATCATATAAACTTTATTTTCTTGTTACAATGATTCTCCACTTCACTCTAAAATTCTTTGAACTTTTCAAATGTTTCATACTTGTGTTTCTCAAGTAGATATATATACCCATACCTACTCAAATCATCTGTGAAGGTCAGAAAATAATGATGCCCGCCGCGTGCTTCAACACTCATCGGACCGCATGCATCTGTATGTATTATTTCCAATAAGTTATTATCCCACTCCATTGTTCTGGAGAACGGAGCTTTAGTCATCTTGCCCATGAGGCATGGTTCGCAAGTATCAAATGATTCATAATCAATTGATTCCAAAAGTCCATCCGCATGGAGTTTCTTCATGCGCTTTACACCAATATGACCTAAACAGTAGTTCCACAAGTATGTTGCACTATCATTATCAACTTTGCATCTTTTGGCATCAATATTATGAATATGTGTATCACTATGATCGAGATTCAACAAGATGATGTAGATATTATGATGCATCTTTTGGCACCAATATCTTTTATGTGTTACTCACAAGGTGATGTATTACGGAACGAGTAAAGAGACTTGCCGATAGCGAGATTGAACTAGGTATGAAGATACCGACAATCGAATCTCTGGCAAGTAACATACCGATGGACAAAGGGAACTACGTATATTGTCATAATGGTTCGCTCGATAAAGATCTTCATAGAATATGTAGGAGCCAATATGGGCATCAGGTTCCACTATTGGTTATTGACCGGAGAGGTGTCTGGTCATGTCTACATAGTTCTCGAACCCGTAGGGTCCACATGCTTAACGTTCATTGCCAATATAGTATTATATGAGTTATGTGATTTGGTGACCGAATGTTGTTCGGAGTCTGGGATGAGATCATGGACATCACGAGGAGTCTCTAAATGGTCGAGAGGTAAAGATTTATATATAGGACGATGGTATTTGGACACTGGAAGTGTTCCGGGACGTACCGGGAAGGAATCGGGCCACCGGAAGGGGTTTCCGAGCACCCCCCCGGCAAGATATGGGCCTTATGGGCCAAAGGAGGGGACATACAAGCCCACAAGGGGGTTGGTGCGCCCCCTCCCTTGTTTGCCCAGCCCTATGGAAGGAAAAGGGGGAGGGTTAGTGAGGGAGTCCTGGATTAGGGGGTATCCGGACAGCCGGACTGTATACATCGTCCGGACTATTGAAGCGTGAAGATACAAGACTCAAGACTTTAGTCCGTGTCCGGATGGGACTCTCCTTTGCATGGAAGACAAGCTTGGCGATCCGGATATTATATTTCCTTCCTTGTAGCCGACTGCATGTAAACCCTAGCCCTCTCCGGTGTCTATATAAACCGGAGGGGATGGTCCTTAGAAGGCCGATCACAATTACAATCATACCATCATAGGCTAGCTCTTAGGGTTTAGCCTCTACGATCTTGTGGTAGATCTACTCTTGTACTACTCATATCTTCAATATTAATCAAGCAGGAAGTAGGGTTTTACCTCCATTGAGAGGGCCCGAACCTGGGTAAACATTGTGTCCCTTGCTTCCTGTTACCATCAGCCTAAGACGCACAGATCGGGACCCCCTACCCGAGATCCACCGGTTTTGACACCGACATTGGTGCTTTCATTGAGAGTTCCTCTGTGTCGTCGCTTTGAGGCTTGATGGCGTCTTCAATCATCAACAACATGGTCCAGGGTGAGACTTTTCTCCCCGGATAGATCTTTGTGTTCGGCGGCTTCGCACTGCGGGCCAATTCGCTTGGCCATCTGGAGCAGATTGACAGCTACGCCCCTGGCCACCAGATCAGGTTTGGAAACTTGAACTACATGGCGGATATTCACGGAGACTTGATCTTCGACGGATTCGGCCCTGTGCCAGGAGCGCCGGACAGTCACGACGAGCACGGCCTAGACCTGCTGTCAGACAATGCTCGGAACATCATCCCTGCAATAGCCCCGGATCTAAATCCGGAACAGGTTGCATTACCCAAGGACAGAGGGGTAGACCCCGCCCCGCGGGCCGCATACTCATCGACGGTGGAGCCAAACACAGGTCTCACCTCTGTGGAGGCCTGTAACCCCGGGCCCCCGGACTCATATTTGGTCGTTGGTTCCGGTCCGCACGTTCTTGAGCCAGCCGAGCCAGGTTGGGCTACGGTAATGGAGTTTACCGCTACGGACATCTTTCAGCACTCGCCCTTTGGTGACATGCTGAACTCATTAAAGTCTCTCTCCTTGTTAGGAGGCTCTGGGCCGAACTATGTCCGGCTTGAGTGGGAAGCAGGCGACGAAGGAATTCGCTGCCCACCCACCACCCACTTCATTGCCACGATCAATGATTTAACCGACGTGTTTGACTTCGACTTCGAAGACATCGACGGTATGGACGACGATGCTGGAGACGTACAAGAGCCACCGCTCATAGGGCGGTGGACAACCACCTCTTCATATGATATATACATGGTGGACACTCCAAAAGAAACCAATGGCGATGAGGCAACGGAGGATAACCCCTCCAAGAAGAAAGCAAAGCATGGGCGTCGCCCGCGCCGCTCCAAGCCCCGCCAAGGCAATACCGGCATCGGAGACGAAAACAATCCGGACAGTGCCAATGATGAATACAACCCCGAACAGCCCGCCTTCGAGTAGGCCGAACAGGAAGATCGGCATGACAGCCCAGATGAACAGGCACGAACGAGTATCCGGAGGAGCACAACTAGATGCCCCCCTCCGAAGACGAGATTAGCCTCGGCGATGACGAGTTCGGCGTGCCCGAGGACCCCGCGGAGCAGGAGCGCTTCAAGCGCCGGCTTATTGCCACTGCGAGAAGCCTGAAGAAGAAGCAGCAACAGCTTCAAGCTGATCAAGACCTGCTCACAGATAGATGGACAGAAGTCCTGGCAGCCGAGGAACATGGACTCGAGCGCCACACGGCTGACCGGCCGCCTCGAGGTCGGGATAAATCAACATATCAGCCCGAATACCAGCCTGCACCCCCGCGCCAGTTTACTACAGCCCGGGGCAATACTCAGGACCTACGCGATAAACTGGACAACGCCGCAGGACAACCAAGATCGATCTACGGATCACGGGGGCGCACCACAGCACATGACAATGACCGTCATACCGGATACGCTGACAGCAAATCTGGCCGGGCCGAATATAACCAGTCAGACGCAGCTGGAGTGCGTCACGACATAGCCCGGCACAGAAGCGCCGCGCACCCCCTCTGCTTCACCGATGAAGTGATGGATCATGAATTACCATAAGGGTTCAAACCCGTAAACATCGAATCATATGATGGAACAACAGACCCCGCGGTATGGATCGAAGATTTCCTTCTCCACATTCACATGGCCCGCGGAGATGATCTACATGCCATCAAGTATCTTCCCCTTAAGCTCAAAGGACCCGCCCGGCACTGGCTAAACAGCCTGCCCGCAAATTCCATTGGCAGTTGGGAAAATCTGGAAGACGCATTTCTTGACAACTTCCAAGGCACATATGTGCGACCTCCGGATGCCGATGACTTGAGCCACATTACTCAACAACCTGGAGAATCAGCCAGGAAATTCTGGACTCGGTTCCTAACTAAAAAGAACCAAATAGTTGAATGTCCGGTCGCCGAAGCCCTGGCGGCCTTCAAGCATAATATCCGTGATGAGTGGCTCGCCTGACACCTCGGCCAGGAGAAACCCAAGTCCATGGCAGCTCTCACGACACTAATGACACACTTTTGCACGGGCGAGGACAGCTGGTTGGCTCAGAGTAGCACTACGCCACATTCTGGCACTTCAGATGTCCGGGACAATAATGGCAAGCTACAGCGCAACAGACACAAGCGATGGAACAACGGCGACAACACCGAAGACACGGCGGTCAATGCCGGATTCAGCGGATCCAAATCCAGTCGGAGGAAGAAGCCATTCAAAAGAAACAATCAGGGACCGTCCAGTCTAGACCGTATACTAGAGCGCTCGTGCCAAATTCATGGCACCCCAGACAAGCCAGCCAACCACACCAATAGAGACTGCTGGGTATTTAAACAGGCCGGCAAAATAAACGCCAAAAATAAGGACAAGGATCTGCACAGTGACGATGACGAGGAGCCCCGATGTCCGAACATGGGGGGACAGAAGAAATTTCCCTCCCAGGTGAAAACGGTCAACATGATCTATGCCACCCACATCCCCAAGCGGGAACGGAAGTGAGCACTACGGGACGTCTATGCGATGGAGCTAGTCGTCCCCATATTCAACCCATGGTCAGCTTGTCCGATCACCTTTGATCATAGGGATCATCCTACTAGCATCCGTCACGGCGGCTCGGCCGCATTGGTCTATGACCCAATTATCGACGGATTCCACCTCACGCGAGTCCTTATGGACGGCGGCAGCAGCCTGAACCTGCTTTACCAGGACACAGTGCACAAAATGGGCATCGATCCTTCAAGCATTAAGCCCACCAAAACCACCTTTAAAGGTGTAATTCCTGGAGTAGAGGCCCGTTGTATGGGCTCTATAACATTGGAAGTGGTCTTCGGATCTCCGGATAACTTCCTAAGCGAAGAGCTAATCTTCGATATCGTCCCTTTCCGTAGTGGTTACCACGCACTGCTTGGACGAACCGCATTCGCTAGATTCAATGTGGTACCACACTATGCATACCTCAAGCTCAAGATGCCAGGCCCGCGCGGAGTCATAACAGTCAACAGAAATATGGGCCGCTCTCTTCGTACAGAAGAGCATACTGCAGCCCTTGTGGCAGAAGTACAATGCAGCCTCCTCCGGCAAACCACCAATCCGGCAATGACAACCTCAAGCTCCGTTAAGAGAGGGCGGAACACCCCGCAACAGGATCACCAGGCATGCCAAGAACACGACTAGCAGTCCGGCCTCCGCTCAAATCCCATCAAAGCAGCATTCATGCCACGCGTACAGAATTACACACTCAAGATACCATGGGCACATGCGGAGGCGCAGCAGTGGCTCAGTCAATAGTGCGGTATCGCCGCCACACACCTCATAACCTTTCCTTTTACCTTTCAGGATATTTCTTTAGCGCAGCCTCTTCCGAAGAGCCGGATTGTTGGACTTACATAGGAGAGGAAACCAAGGAGGCAACAGGCTTTGCGCACAGAAGGAAACACCCAGGTGGAATCTATTTACGATTGTTATACCTGCTTTATCTATCTGGACGTAACCTGCCCCTTGGATAGGATATGTCAAATAATCCTATTTATCTCCGCTTAATGCATTCATTGTAAACATACGCTTAAACGTATTATTCATCAATGGGAGATCATATATAGCGTCAGCTTATTATTCCTATTTGAGCATTTTTTTCTTACAAATGTCTTCTAATATTGCATCCGTACACTTTGGTACGTTGAGTTTGCCAGGGGCTTCTTATGGCGCCCCATAATACGGTAAGACAAGTCCGAACACTTTCAACAGTGCGGCACCCCGAACTTATAGCATTATATGCATCAGCTCCGAATCATGTCTTGGGTCTATAGTTGGGATAGCCCGGCTCCCTTGTTTTGGTGCCTTACGTTCCGTTATATCGGCTAAGGTAGCGCAGGGAGAACTATTGCGATTGTGCCCTGGTTCTTCCGGACGAGCACCACAGTAGAGAAAGCCGAAAACTGACCGGCATGATGTGGCCAGAGCTGGTCGCTGTTCGAGAGGTCTTAAAATCCTAGAAGAATTTTTCTCTTTAGGCGATAATTCGGCTTCGTCTGATCTAGGCGTATATAGTGCCCCAACTCGGCCTTCCAGATTCTAGGGGCTTCGCCGAAATTTAAAATTGTAGACTTCTATGGCTAAGTGAAGGTTATAAAGCCGCATAGTCTGATTGCCTTGTTCGGTGCGCTGGACACCCCCTTAAGGGACCAAACATTTGGATAAAGAGTGTCCGGGTTTTCCACGAACACCCCAGTACTAGTTACATGGGGGCGGAAGCCGACGACTGGCCTACTTTCAGAATTTGATAAACAACTGCACAGAAGGTAATATTTTAAATAACAAAAGTGCTACATAGCCCAAGTAACTTCATCTTTAAATTACAAACATGACAGAAGTGAAATTCATTCAAAAATTATGTCCTTGGTACATTCATCGGCCACGAGGCGAGCACCCTTCATAACGCCATCATAATACTTCTCGGGATTGCGATGTGGCTTGCCCTCTGGCAGCCCGTCCTTCACCAGCTTCTCCGCATCCAGCTTGCCCCAATGCACTTTCGCACGGGCAAGAGCCCGGCGGGCACCCTCAATGCAAATGAATCGCTTGATGACTTCCAGTCGCGGACAGGAATTCACCATCCGCTTGATCAGGCCGAAGTAGCTGGTGGGCAGGGGCTCACCAGGCCACATCCGGACTATGAAATCCTTCATAGCCACTTCGGCCGCCTTGTGGAGTTCGACCAACTGCTTTACTTGGTCACTCAAAGACGTTGAATGTTCAGCCCCAGCATACTGGGACCAGAACAGCTTCTCCGTTGAGCTCCCCTCCTGGGCATGGTAGAACTCTGCGGCATCTGATACGCTGCATGGCAGATCTGCGAATGCCCCTGGAGAGCTCCGGACTCGGGTAACTAAAAGAAATGCCTCCTCCACATGTTTGCTTTGCATAAAGAATTTCTTACCCGCCGTTATGTTTTTGGCCTCCCGGATTTCCTGCTGTGCCTTCTCGGCTTCGGCCTTGGCGTCTTTTATCCTTGCAAGGGCCTTCGCAAGCTCGGCCTCTTTTGCCTTAAGCTCATGCTCCACGGACTCGAACTTCTTGCCGAGCTCCTGGAGCTCTTCTTGTACCTCGCCCACTCGGGCTTCTTGCTTTTTGCGCTCCTCGCGTTCCAAAGCCGCCTTGTGTTCGGCCTCGAACAGCGCCTTCTTGAGAGACACCACTTCGATGGTGGCCTCTGTTGCCAAATCACAAGGCTCCGTCGTTAGCATAATCAAATTTATTTACCATTCATTATATAAGAGAGGGGAATTATTCACCTTTGCTCTCTTCG
Source organism: Triticum dicoccoides (assembly GCF_002162155.2). Classification (NCBI taxonomy): domain Eukaryota; kingdom Viridiplantae; phylum Streptophyta; class Magnoliopsida; order Poales; family Poaceae; genus Triticum; species Triticum dicoccoides. The sequence continues at coordinate 127,437,215 of NC_041381.1, read as the reverse complement.
AGCTGCCTCCTCGTGAGGTCGAGCTCTCCTTTCGCCTGCTCCAAGTCCTACTTTAGTCCGGCGATCTCGGCCGTATGGACTGCAGCGGCAAGCAGCACAACCTGCTTATTTACATTCAAACTTATTGTTAGAATCCTGCGGATTATAATTGACCCTCCATTTGGTTTTTTCTTCCGAACACCAAACAGAGTATCAGGGGCTACTACCTATCGGGTGGTACTTTCACACAATTTTATTACTTACCTCAAAGCCTGTCAGGAGGCTGGTGCAGGCTTCGGTTAGTCCGCTCTTGGCGGACGAAACCTTCTGAATCACCGCACTCATGAGAGTATAGTGCTCTTCATCTATGGAAGCGCCGCGAAGCGCTTCCAGTAGACAATCCTGCGCCTCGGGCGTAGCAGAAGTCCTCAGCACAGATGGCTCGCCTTCCTTAACGAGGGGCTGTTCGCCTAAATCCGGAACCATTGAAGGCTCTGGAACAGTGTTCGGCTGAGAGTCCGGTTTACTCCAGCTCTCATCAACACGATTCGCAGGGATCTTGAACCCCGCATGTCCGACGTTGGAACACCGCCTTGGGGCGCCTCTAGATTCACCTCTCCCGGCTCTGGGAGCCTTTGGGACAACACCTCCGTGTCGTTCGCAGGCTGAGAAGTAGTGGCCGTCGGAAGTGAGTTCATCGCCGACTCACTCAAGGACCCGTCCGAAGACGACGCCTCGGGATGGGCCCTGGCCAGACTGCATACAAGTTCGGCGTTATAGCAAAACTATGAAGCAAAATTACGATGGAGTGCGGATACTTAGGATCGCACCAGGGGCTTCTTCCTATGCAACCACCCCTCCTTGCTATCTGCGGCGGTGGTGGAGTAGTACGGAAGGGACGCTTTCCCCTTCTTGGACGTCCCAGTCTCCCCCTCCGGGGCGGCCTTCCTCTTTTTCTCCCCCCCAATACGGGGAGGTGGAGTTTCTTCTTGTTTCCCCCCGCCTCCGCGGGAGGAATCTGCCTCGTCTTCATCGGACGACGAGGGTACGACGGCCTTGCATTGGGGGCCTCTCCTGGTCCCCTGGTCCGCCCTCTCAGCCCCCCCGTCCTTTCTGGATGGGGCGGCCTTCTCTTCTTCTTCTTCTTCCCCTTCGGGGGAGGAGTATTCCTCTTCCTCTTCGGACGAGGTTTTTGGCGCAGCCTTACGTCGGAGACCCTTTCGGATCCCCAGGGCCTTCTTATCGGCCTTCTTCTTCGGCCCCTTGTAGGGCGCCGGGACCAGCATCTTCGTCAGGAGAGCATTAGCTGGGCTTTCTGGCAGCAGAGCCGGACAGTCAATCCGCTCCACTGTCTCCACATAATCCTGAACAAATATACACAATCACTTAAGGCTCCGCATGAATATATTGGGAAGAACCGAACCCGGTGGCAGCCTAAGAACTCACCTGAATAGGATGCCGCACGGCGTGGAGCCCACAGTCCTCGCATATGGGAGGAGGTGCTTCAGAGGCCTTGAACAACACCTTCCACGTGTTTTTGTGCTTCATGCCGTAGAGCCTCTAGAGCGCCTGGTGTTCGGCCAGGACGAACTCCCACTAATTGAATGCCTGCTGTCGGTGTCAAAACCAGCGGATCTCGGGTAGGGGGTCCCGAACTGTGCGTCTAGGCGGATGGTAACATGAGACAAGGGACACGATGTTTTTACCCAGGTTCGGGCCCTCTCGATGGAGGTAAAATCCTACTCCTGCTTGATTAATATTGATGATATGGGTAGTACAAGAGTAGATCTACCACGAGATTAGAGAGGCTAAACCCTAGAAGCTAGCCTATGGTACGATTGTTGTTCGTCCTACGGACTGAAACCCTCCGGTTTATATAGACACCGGAGAGGGCTAGGGTTACACAAAGTCGGTTACAATGGGAGGAGATCTACATATCCGTATCGCCAAGCTTGCCTTCCACGCCAAGGAAAGTCCCATCCGGACACGGGACGAAGTCTTCAATCTTGTATCTTCATAATCCAGGAGTCCGGCCAAAGGTCATAGTCCGGCCATTAGGACACCCCTAATCCAGGACTCCCTCAGTAGCCCTTGAACCAGGCTTCAATGACGACAAGTCCGGCGCACAAATTGTCTTTGGCATTGCAAGGCGGGTTCCTCCTCCGAATACTTCATAAAATATTTTGAACACAAGGATAGTGTCCGGCTCTGCAAAATAAGTTCCACATACCACCATAGAGAGAATAATATTTATACAAATCTAATCTGTTGACGTATTCCGCAGCGTGACATCATGCCACAGCCAAGCCTTTATTCGAATCATTTTACTGTCCCACCTCAGCGTTTAGCGAGGCGGTTTCCTTGGCACGTCTTGTCAAAGTAGAGATCGTGTCCCCTTATTCCGGGGTTCTCACCAATACGGGTGTGGGTAACCCAATCGTGCCTGTTGGTATGTCTCCCCAATCGAAGGCGAGTCCCAAACGGTCACGGGGAGGGCTCTTGGTATTCAACCTCTTTATAAAGAGACCAAGGCTTGACTCCCTTCTTTCAATCTCAATCAAATCCGCCTCTCACCATGAGCTCCAACACCCAAGGCTCCAGATTCAGGCGCTTCGGACCTTCGACGATGTCCGGCTCCGACCTCCAAGGCCGGTGGATGCCTTCCTCCGTTATGGAAGAAGACGTGCGAAAGCTGAGAGATGCCAGGTATCTAACCGGCGAAATCTCGCTTAGGCTGCCTGCTCAAGGGCAGGTTATTCCCACTCCCAAGCCCGGTGAGAGCATGGTGTTCACGTCTCACTTCCTTCGGGGGCTAGGCTTCCCGATTGATCCCTTCATGAGGGGGCTCATGTTTTATTACGGGCTGGAATTTCACGACTTAGCTCCGGATTCCATCCTCCAAATCTCATCGTTCATTGTCGTGTGTGAGGCCTTCCTCCATATTACTCCTCACTTCGGATTGTGGCTTAAGACCTTCAAGGTAGAACCGAAGATGATCGAGGGGCAGCACGCAGAGTGCGGAGGTGCTGTTATAAGCAAGATTGCCGACGCTCCATGGCCCGAGGGCTCTTTTCAAGAGGAGTTCGGCTTATGGCAACGATAGTGGTTTTATATCACAGCTCCCAGGGGCACCACATGGGTGGCGCCACCTGCTTTTCGATCGGGTCCCCCCCCCACAGCTAGCGTCATGGGTCAATAAAGGGCTTAACTGGGGGCCGTCCAAGGACGTGCCCTTGTTGCAGGGCCGTGTTCGAGATCTCCTAGAAAGAGATATCAATCTGGCCGTAGTGACACAGGTTATGTTGATTCGCCACATCCTGCCCTGCAAACGTCGCCCCCTCCGCCTGTGGGAGTTTAATCCAGAAGGACCGCGAGCCCTCCAGCACTTTGTGGGCGCGACGCCCATGGAGATGTACAAATTGTTCTTCGGATCACAAGCAATGTGTCCGGACTTCTCCGAGGACGCAGGTCTGAGCTGCAATTGCCCAGATACTCAAGTAAGTAGTCCTGTACCCGGACACACTATCCGTATATTTATTATAAAATTGCCCTTAAAAGAGCTGTCCCTTAAACAGGAGTGGATAGCGAAAGCAAAGCTAATCAGGTGTCCGGCCCCCCTCCCCGAGACTACGCCGGATCCCGTGTTAACCAGGATGCTAGAGGCTGTGCCTTTGGAAGAAGGCGAAGAGGGGAACAAGGAAGCTACCGCCTCCCCGAAGGAGGCTGTCAAGAAAGGAGGAATCGAGAATTCCTCTAACCAGGGGAAGAAGAGGACCGCCTCTGAAGACCCGGAGACCATGGTCTCAAAGCAGGGGAAGAAATCTTCGTCAGAGGTTCCGGCGCCGGGGGGTGCCCCGATCGCATTGCGCCCCCAAGGGGATCAGCTCTCCACCGAGCCGTAAGTAAAGAGAGGGGTTTTAAAATGAGAGACATCCCTGTTCTATTTCTGAGGAAGATAACCGAAATTTTACCTTATAGTTCGGATCTCAGCCCTTCTCAGCAGAGCTCATCTTCAGGGGATCTTCGTCCGAAGATGATGGAGAGCGGAATGCCTCCCCCAGCTGTACCGTCTTGCGAGGCGGGTGACCCCAAGGTGTCATCATGGAGGGGTTCTCCGAATCCGGCCTTCAAAAAAGGCCATCGGACGAGTCCGGCACCATCCGGTGCATGGTCGGAGGAGCTGAAGGATCTGCTCAGGCGAGCGTCTATCTCAGAAGAACACCGTGCGTTGATGGATATGGTGATTGGAAGGATTTCATCCGTAGAGAGCGGGTTGTATGAGGCCGCTGGGAGTTTACTGACAGGTTTTGAGGTACGCGAAATGATGTACCTTTTGACAGATCTGCATATATGAGATGCGCCCTGTATAGATAGTAGCCCCTGAGACTCTGTGCCTTGTCAAAAATGACGGCGCGCGGAGCATCATAATCCCAGGTATAATATGTCGCCTTTCGTATGTAGGTGGCGAAGTGTTCGGTGGCTAGCCGGACTGATGAATTTGCCGAGCTAAAGTGGCAACTTGACGTGGCAGATGCCGACATCGCGCTTGTCAACAAGCGGCTGGACGAGGCACAAGGTATGTAATGTCTCCAAAGACATCTGGTAAGAGGAGCTTGATGCCCGTACCTTATAACATGTGTGCTTAATGCAGATGGTGCCACTGCCATGGAGAACCTTCGGGCGGAACTTGCCCGAGCCGAGGAGCAGGCCAGGAAAAGCGATGCGGCTGCCTTAAAGGAGGTTGAAGAGCTGAAAGCCGAACAGGCTGCTCACTGCCAAAGCAAGAAGGAAATGGCCGAGATGGTTGTAAAATTGAAGAATGCTGCCGACTGCTGCAAGCTTCTTGAAAAATAAGATAGGGTGGCAAAGAAGGACCTAGAGAAGGTCAGTGTCGAGGCCAAGGATACTCGCTCTGCGATGAGAGCTATGAAGGAGGAGCTACGTTAGGCTGGAGAGATCATGGCTGGAAAGCCCTATATGCTGCGGATGAAGTTCGGGGATCCTAAATATGCTCCGCTGGACCGGAAGTGGAGTGTGGAGAACACTTATCTGGATTTGGCGGCGAGTGCCGCGGATGCGGCCGAACACTTCCGCGATCAAAATGACCACGAAGTGGAAAATCTTTTTTGGTCGCAGTTCCACAATCCAGAGTTCCCACTTTCCGTATCCGATTGTTTGGCCGCATAGGCAGAGCTGAATAGGTTATCCGGACTCGCCATGAAGCATGTCGTGAGTCATCTGTGGCCGAAAAGGCCCGAGCCGAAGAGTTATTTTAGCTTGGTGCAGCAGTTCCTTGGTGCGGTGCCGCATATTAATGCAATGAAGAGGTCAGCATGCATAGAGGGTGTGCAGATGGCTCTTGCCCGTGTCAAGACATACTGGGCGGAGATGAAGGCCACTGCTGTTGCATCCCAAGATTCGGACGAGAGCCGAGTACCTGCCGAGCACTATTTTCAGGAAGTTCTACAGGGCGCTCGTTTAATAGAGACGCAGTGCTCGAGGATGTTATGTTCGAATAACATGTATTATTGTAAAACAATGTTTCGATGGAATATAAAAGCTTTTTATACTTGTGCCTTCAAGAATTTAGAATACCTCCTGTGCGGCTGTCGGTGTCAAAACCGGCGGATCTCTGGTAGGGGGTCCCGAACTGTGCGTCTAGGCGGATGGTAACAGGAGACAAGGGACACGATGTTTTTACCCAGGTTCGGGCCCTCTCGATGGAGGTAAAACCCTACTCCTGCTTGATTAATATTGATGATATGGGTAGTACAAGAGTAGATCTACCACGAGATCAGAGAGGCTAAACCCTAGAAGCTAGCCTCTGGTATGATTGTTGTTCGTCCTACGGACTAAAGCCCTCCCGTTTATATAGACACCGGAGAGGGCTAGGGTTACACAGAGTCGGTTACAATGGGAGGAGATCTACACATCCGCATCGCCAAGCTTGCCTTCCACGCCAAGGAAAGTCCCATCCAGACACGAGAAGAAGTCTTTAATCTTGTATCTTCATAGTCCAGGAGTCCGGCCAAAGGTCATAGTCCGGCCATCCGGACACCCCCTAATCCGGGGCTCCCTCAGTAGCCCCTGGACCAGGCTTCAATGACGACGAGTCCGACGCGCAGATTGTCTTCGGCATTGCAAGGCGGGTTCCTCGTCCGAATACGTCATAAAAGATTCTGAACACCAGGATAGTGTCCGGCTCTACAAAATATGTTCCACATACCACCGTAGAGAGAATAATATTTGTACAAATCTAATCTGCTGACGTATTCCGTAGCGTGACATCATGCCGCGGCCAAGCCCTTATTCGAGTCATTTTACTGTCCCACCTCAGCGCGTTTAGCGAGGGGGTTTCCTTGGCACGTCTTGTCAAAGAAGAGATCGTGTCCCCTACTCCGGGATTCTCAGCAATACGGGCATGGGTAACCCAACTATGCCATTAATCACGACACTTGGGAGATAAGCGAGTTTTACCAGGCTGGCGGGGGCACATAGTTTCGGCCACCCATATAAGGGGATAAGGATCCACCCTTCCCATCTACGCCTTCCTCCTCCTTCGCTTATCCATTCCCGCACACTCGAGCTCCAGCGCCCAAGTCCACACTTCCCACCTAAACCTTCTCCAGCCATGTCCGGAGCGAGAGGCAGGTGGATGGCCTCCACCATCACAGAGGGGCACATCAAAAAGTTGAGGAAAGCCGGATACTTGTCCAACGACATCGTGCACCGGCTTACAGACGAGGGGCAACTCGTCCCCACCCCCAGGCCCCATGAGTGGGTGGTGTTCCTCCCCCATTTCCTCCACGGACTGGGCTTCCCACTCCACCCATTTGTTCTGGGGCGCATGTTCTACTACGGCCTAGATTTCCACGATCTGGCCCCGAACTTCATCCTCAACATCTCGGCGTTTATCGTCGTGTGCGAGGTCTTCCTCCGCATCAAGCTCCATTTTGGCTTATGGTTGAAGACCTTCAATGTCAAGCCGAAGGTTGTGGGCGGCCGGCAAGCGGAGTGCAGAGGCGCCATGGTGGGCAAGATGCCCAACGTCACATGGCTCGAGGGCTCCTTTGTGGAAACCATCAAAGGGTGGCAATCGGGGTGGTTCTACATCACCGAGCCGCGTGACCCTGAATGGGCAGCGGCCCTCGAATTCCAATCTAGCATCCCCACACGGCTCACCTCCTGGAAAGAGACGGGCCTGTCATGGGGTAATTCGGAAGAGGTGACCGGACTCCAAACCTGCGTCCAAAACCTGGTGGACAAGAAGGTTAAACTTGTCAACGTAGTCCAGGTCATGCTCTTACGCTGGATCCTCCTGTGTCAATGACGAGCTTTCAACTTGTGGGAGTTCGACCCAGCCCAGCACCAAACATTGTCCAGGCTCTTCGACACAATGCACGAAGATGCTTGGAAGGTGCTATTCAAGAGCTCCGAGGTTCCCCCTCCCATTACCGAGGATCACGGATTCTGCGCGAAGCGCCAAGCCAGTGTAGTAAGCTTGTTTTACCCTTTACAGGACACTTGTTTTTCATAGTTTGACTCTATGCGGGATCTAAGCTCCCGCTCCTTTGACATGACTGGAAGAAGACGTCCGGACAGATCGTCTGTCCGGATCCTTTGCCCGAAGGCCTAGCGGATGCACGCTTGACGAAGCTGCTGGTCCCGGCACCTCACGTGGTGCCAGAGAAGAAGGCCAAGAAGAAGGCCACGGGAACTCGAAAGAGTTCCCGGCACCTGGTGGTGTCGGATTCATCGCCCGACGACCCCGAAGCGCACTCCTCCTCCGAAGACAAGGAGGAGGAAGAAGAAGCCTCTCCCCCTCCAACGGGGGGAGGAAAGAAAAGGAAGGCCGCCCCAACTGGGGAGGCCGAAGGGTCCAAGAAGGGGAAGACCCTTCTTCCGGACTACGCCACCGACGCCGACGATGGCACAGAGGAGTGGCCATCCAGGGCCAAGCCCTTGGCAAAATTGTAAGTATTCGGATACCAGAATAACTCACGGCGTTCCTTTATTGCACAGTACCTTCTGACGCTGAATATAATCATGTAGTTCGCCCAAGGCTCGGCTCGATGCTTCGTCGAGCGGCTCCCTGGATTCGTCGGATGTGAATAGTCTTTCACTCCCGACTGCTACCTCCCCTCGCCCTACGGACGATGCCGAGGTGGAGTCCCAAAAGGGGCTAAGCTAGGAGGAGGTGGTCCTGGAGGCGCCGCAAGGTGACCTCCCAGACTCCAGGCACAAAGGGGATGAAACCCCAGAGGGATCTAAGTCCGGCCCTGGGCCGGACACCACACCGGAACCCTTAGTGGTTCCGGAATCCGGCAGGCGGCCTCGTAGTAAGAAGGGCAAGCCTACGACGCTGGTGACCCCCATCCAACCGGAGGCACCGGATAACTTGCTGGAGGTGCTTAACGACGCCTCCGTCGACGAGGAGCACCACACTATTATGAGTGCGGTGATCCAGAAGGTTTAGTCCGCCAAGGGCGGGCTGACAAAAGCCTGTGCCAGCCTTCTAACAGGCTTTGAGGTACGTATTTAAGATATGTAAAAATATTACTGCATAGACAGTAGCCCCTAATGCTTAGTTTGGTGTTCGGAAAGAAAAGCCGAACTGAGGATCTAAAAAGAATACGCAGGAGTCTAACATAAGTATGTCAATATGGGAATGTAGGCTGCGCTACTGACCTCTGCCGCACTGACTGCGGAGGTCGATGCATTGAAACAGAGCCTCGAGCAGTCCGAGAACGAGCTCGGCCTTGCCAAGAAGAAGCTCGAGGACAAGGAAGGTAAGTAGTACCTTATGTAAGTATATAAAAATACCTGGTTGCAAATAATGACAGGACCAACGTGAGTGTTTACAGGGGCCACAATCGAGGTAGCGACCCTCAAGGAAGCGCTGTCCAAGGCCGAAGACAATGTGGCCGTGGAGCTCACCGAGCGAGAGAAACAAGAGGCGCGGGTGGCGGAGGTGCGGCAAGAGCTCAATGCTCTTGTGAAAAAACACGAGAGTTTAGAGCTTGACTCAAAGACTCGAGAGTCCGAGCTTGCCTCGGTACTTGAAAGCGCCAAATCTGCCAAGGCCGAAGCCCAAAAAGCCCTCTAGGAAATTGAGGCGATGAAAAAGATAGCGGCGGGTAAGGCATTCTTTATGCAAAGCAAGCACGTGAAAGTAAATTACTTGTTACTTACCCGAGTCCGGAGCTCTCCAGGAGCATTCGCAGATCTGCCCCGCAGTGTGTCCGACGCCACCGCATTCTACCGAGCCGAGGAAGGGAGCTCGACGGAGAAGGTGTTTTGGTCCCAAGATGTTGAGGCCGAACATCCGGTGCCCCTGAGCGACCAGCTGAACCAGTTGGTCGAGCTCCATAAGGCATCCGAACAGGCCATGAAGGGCCTTATAGGCCAGCTATGGCCTGGGGAAGCCATGCCTGGGAGCTACTTTGGGCTGGTGAGGCGGCTGGTGGATGCCTGTCCATGGCTTGAAATCATCAAGCGCTCTGTATGCATCGAGGGCGCCCGTAGGGCCCTTGCCCGTGTTAAAGTACACTGGGGCAAGATGGATGCTGAGAAGCTGGTGACCGATGGGCCACCAGAGGGGAAGGAGCATCGCAAGCCCGAGTTGTATTATGAGGGCGTCCTGAAGGGTGCCTGCCTTGTGGCGAATGAGTGTTCCAAGGATGTAATTTTTGAATAAACTCGCTCGTGTTATCCTGTGCGCTGAAAACTTGTTCATATGCGCTAAGCAAGGCTTTTTGGATTTAAAATATTACCTTCTATGCGGCCGTTTATTAAATCAGAGAGATGCGAGTCGTTGGCTTCTATCCCCATGCCACGAGTGCTGTGGTGTTCGGGATAAACCTGAGCGCTCTTTTTCCCATTCTTGGGTCCTTCGAGGGAGGCGCTCAGCACAACGGACAAGGTAATCGGACAATAAGGCTTTATCACTCTCACTTAGCCATAGAATTCTATAATTTTAAATTTCGGCGAAGCCCCTAGTATTCGGAAGACCGAGTTCGGGGTGCTATCCACGCCTAGGCCGGACAAAGCCAGCTCCTCGCTCTAAGCGGCATAAGTCTTTAGGGACTCAAAAACCTCTTGAACAACGACCGACTCTCGCCCTATCATGACGGTCAGTTTTAGCTTTCTGTATTGAGGTGCTCAACCCAGCTCAACTGGGGCACAATCGCAGTAGCTCTCCCAGTGCTACCTTAGCCGATATAGCGGAACGTAAGGTACCAAAACATGGGAGCCGGGCAAACCCAACTATTGACCCAAGACATGATTCGGAGCCGATGCATATAATGCTATAAGTTCGGGGTGCCGCACTCGTGAGAGTGTTCGGACTTCCCACACCATATTCTGGGGTACTTGAGCCCCTAGTGTGTTGGCCGTACCAAAGTGTACGGTTGCATAATGTCATAACTGAACATATTTACATAAAAAATGAATGCAATAATAGACAAGAGCTATGTATTGTTTTATTAAAAGGCTTCTATGAAAGCAGAACGATAAAAATAGTGCGATAAGCAAGAGGTGGGATTATTTGACATGTCCCCCTCCAAGGGCAAGCTGTGAGACTTTAAGTAAGATAGGTATTTAGCTTGTTATAGAGACCACCTGGACATTCGACGTGGCTTGCTGTCTCCCTGGCTGTTGCATCATGTGTTTGGCGATTGTACTATCGGACATGCCTTCCTGAGAGTGGAGTCCTGAAAGTAAGAAAAGAGAAATGACAAAATCGGGAGCCCCTAGTGCGGTTGAGCCGCATTCTAGGCGTGCCATGGTTGTGCCCCTCCCCATATGCCCATGGTATTTCCAGAGCGTAATTATGTAACGTGGTACTGGTTTTGCAATCTCGCGAGGGCTGAGGTTGGGGCCGCACTGCTATGCTTGCTCGGAATGTGCCAGATGGTCTTGTTGTAGGTTACTCCGGGCGCGCTTGACGGTGTCCGGAAGTTTAATAGCCGGACTGGAGAATTGCCTTGAGAGGCTACTTTGTACTTCTGCCGCGAGGGCCGCCGTGTGCTCCTCTGTTCGGAGAGAGCGTTCGGTGTTTCCATTGACCATAATGACTCCTCGAGGGCCTGACATCTTGAGCTTGAGGTATGCATAGTGCGGCACCGCATTGAACTTTGCAAATGCGGTTCGCCTGAGCAGGGCGTGATAGCCACTGCAGAACGGGACTATGTCGAAGATTAACTCCTCGCTTCGGAAATTATCCGAGGATCCGAAGACCACTTCGAGTGTAACTCAGCCTGTATAGCTGGCCTCTACACCTAGTATGACGCCTTTAAAGGTCATCTTTGTGGGTTTAATCCTTGATGGATCTATGCCCATTTTTCGCACTGTATCCTGATAAAGCAGGTTCATGCTGCTGCCGCCGTCCACGAGGACTCTAGTGAGGTGAAATCCGTCAATGATTGGGTCTAGAACCAATGCGGCGAATCCGCCGTGACGGATGCTAGTGGGGTGGTCCCGTCGATCAAAAGTGATCGGGCAGGAGGACCATGGGTTGAACTTTGGGGCGACTGGCTCCAACGCATATACGTCCCGGAGTGCACACTTCCGCTCCCTTTTGGGGATGTGGGTTGCGTATATCATGTTTACCATCCGCACTTGTGGGGGAAAACCCTTCTGTCCCCTGTTGTTCGGCGGCCGGGGCTCCTCCTTGTCATCGCTATGCAGCCCCTTGTCTCTGTTTTCGGCACTTAACTTGCCTGCCTGCTTGAACACCCAACAATCCCTGTTGGTGTGATTGGCTGGTTGTTCGGGGGTGCTGTGTATCTGGCACGAGCGATCGAGTATCCGGTCCAAAATGAATGGGCCCGGAGTATTTCTTTTGAATGGCTTTTTCCGCTGACCGGGTTTAGAGCCACTGAATCCGGCATTAACTGCCGTATCCTCAGTATTGTCGCCATTAATGCGGCGCTTGTGCTTGTTGCGATGCAACCTGCCATTATCGTCCTTGGTATCTGAATTACCAAGGCTCTTGGTCATGTTATTACTACGAGCTAGCCAGCTGTCTTCTCCCGTGCAAAAGCGGGTCATGAGTGTTGTGAGGGCTGCCATGGATTTCGGCTTTTCCTGTCCTAGGTGCCGGGCAAGCCATTCGTCACGGATGTTATGTTTGAAGGCTGCAAGGGCCTCTGCGTCTGGATAGTCGACTATTTGATTTTTCTTGGTTAGGAACCGTGTCCAGAATTGTCTGGCCGATTCCTCTGGCTGCTGAATTATGTGGCTTAGGTCATCGGCGTCTGGTGGTCGCACATAGGTGCCCTGGAAATTGTCGAGGAATGCGGATTCTAGGTCCTCCCAGCAACCAATTGACTCTGCTGGCAAGCTGTTAAGCCAATGCCGAGCTGGTCCTTTAAGCTTGAGTGGTAGGTATTTGATAGCGTGTAGATCATCACCGCGGGCTATGTGGATATGAAGGAGATAATCCTCGATCCATACCGCAGGATCTGTTGTGCCATCGTATGATTCGATGTTTACGGGTTTAAAACCCTCGGGGATTTGATGATCCATTACTTCGTCTGTGAAGCATAGTGGGTGTGCGGCGCCTCTATACTGGGCTATATCACGACGTAGCTCATATGAGCTTTGCCTGCCGTGTTCGGCCTGGCCGTATTTGCCATATCCGGCGTGACGGTTATCGTCACGTGTCGTGGGGCTCCCACGCGATCCGTAGATCGATCTTGTTTGCCTTGCCTTGTCCTCCAATATGTCTTGCAGGTCTGGCGCATTTCCCCGTGCCTTGGTATTTTTTGAGCGGCGCCGGGGTGCGGCTTGAATGGATGGCCGAGAGGCCTCTCTGTCGCGGCCACGAGGTGGCCGGTCGGCCGCGTCCTGCGTTGGTGATGTAGGTTTAGGTGCTTCCTCCTCTAATTGGGGTACCACTGGTGCGCCATTAGTATCTGGTATACTAATGGCGCACCTGCGCCATTAGTATAGCCCACGGTGCGCCATTAGTAACATTTTTTTCAAAAAAAATTCAATTTTTTTTCAGAATTTTTTTCAATTTTTTTTAAATTTTTAATTTTTTTTAATTTTTTTTCTTAATCTCAGGTCACTATGGCTTAATCTCGGGTCAATATGCTTAAACTCAGGTCAAATCGCACTCCGTGGTCAAACTTCCCGAAAGGTCACCCATCCTCACACTACTCCAGCCCAAGCACGCTTAAATTCAGAGTTCTATCCAACCCCAGCAACAGCTCACTTCATAGGCACTTGTTGATATATCTAGCATATCAATCCTATTATACCTTGTTGATGTCTAGGACTTTGTTCATGTTCATGACTATGATGAAATTTTGAAAAATATTTCAAACTTCCCGGTCATATTATGTATCATTTTTTGAAAAACAATTCAAAAAAATAATTCAAAATCTTTTTTTTTGAATTTTTTTGCCTCTAGATCTTGAAAGCCCCGTAACTTTTTTTCTGTTAGGTTTTTGCGGATTTTGAAAATGTTTAACGGGGTTCCCCCAATTAAATTCGGATGTAACTTTTCGAGTAGATGATTTTCCATATATAAAACTTTTTAATTCGAGTTCATATGCAAAAGTTATGCCCATTTTACAAATTTCCAGAGAGATTTTGCAAATAAAGTCGAAATTTATATTTGTAAATTTTCCCAACAACTAGACCACATATCACAAGGGAAACTTATTTTCTTTTATTTTTTGACATTTTTATCATTTTTTTTATTTTTTTTTAAAACTGAAAAGGCGGTCCACGAGGGGGGGGGGTGCATTCGGTGGAAGCTGGGCAAACTAGTAATGGTGCACCGTGGGGTGGTGCGCCATTAGTAGTTAAACTAGTAATGGCGCACCACACCCACAGTGCGCCATTACTAGTTTTGAAATTTTTTTTGATATTTTTATTTTTTTTTGAAAAAAACTTAGTAATGGCGCACCAGTGGACAATGCGCCATTACTAACAAATTTTTTATATATTTTTTGCAAAACTACTAATGGCGCACGGTTGGTGTGGTGCGCCATTACTATGTCAACTAGTAATGGCGCACCACTCCCACAGTGCGCCATTAGTAGTTTTGAAAAAAATATTTTTTTTACTAATGGCGCACCGTGGGATGTGGTGCGCCATTAGTATTTGCACACTAATGGCGCACCAACACATGGTGCGCCATTAGTATTTAGTAATGGCGCACCACATGTACAGTGCGCCATTAGTGTCCATCCCATCTATAGCCCTTTTCCTAGTAGTGGGCATTCGAGTTTGTACTCTTCAGCCGCAAGGACTTCAGTCTTTGGCTTCACCCCCTAATCCGGGACTCCCTCAGCGGCCGTTAATGTATATGTATATATAACCTGAAAGATGGCAGTCTTTGGCTTCAGCCCCCAGGCATATAATGCGGGGGTGTTCGCAGAAGGCGCATTTTCACACTTGATCCAACGTCTTGGTCCTATTAAGGAGGTGGTAGCGCAGCGAACGAGGCAACCGGACTATAATGCTTTATCACTTTCACTTAGCCATAGGAGTTTGACAGTGGGGGTACTATATAGCCCCTAGGGGCACCACGCTCACCCGAATTCGGGGCGCGTGTGTGCCTGGCCGGGAAACGGCCCTTCGTTAATGCGGAGGAATCCTAAAGATTCCGGTGGGTCATCGAGTGGTTGACCAGTCTCACGCTATATCATGACAGTCAGTTTTCGGCTTTCTCTACTGAGGTGCTCGCCTGGCCGAACCGGGGCACAATCGCAGTAGTTCTCCTGATGCCGCCTTAGCCGATAGAGCGGAACGTAAGGCAGCAAAACACAAGAGCCGGGCAAACCCAACATTTGACCTAAGACATGATTCGGAGCTGATGCATATAAGGCCTAACTCGCGATGCCGAACACTCCCTAAGGTATTCGGTCTTTATGAAAACGGGCTGAACAACGCCCTTGGTAAGAAGCCCCTAGTGTCCAGGTACGCGCAAATTTCTGACGTGGCCACATGCCAAGACGCTAGCCTCCTCCTCGGTTATAACAAGAAACCGGGGGATGTGTATCAACAAGAGACAGTAAAAAAGGTTTACGCATGGTCTTAATCTGAAAAGAATCCTTGGAACGGGTCCCTATTGCACGTCTACGCCTGTGTCTCCGTTGTGCCGTATCCTGGACGGGTGTAGCACGGTGTTCATCTGTAAAAGAGAGGAACTTAGTTGAAAAAGATCATGCAAAAATCTATGTTATATTAAATAAACAACTTATAATTCAGAAAATGGGTAGAATTGAGCTTTATTGTCTCTTCGTGTAAACGCGCGGAGCCCCTTGTGCGGGGGTATGCGGCTAGTAAGCCCTTGTATGTTTACGCCGGACTCGTCTAGCCAAGTCTGGGGTCTGAACGACCTGTCTAGGTGCTTTGATTGATGAAGCCGATTTAGTGTGTGGCTGTCGAGGCCGCCGCACAGTCTTCCGCGCTCGAGGAACACTTGATATTTCCCTTTAATGAGATGATGCCTCGCGGACCGGGCATTTTAAGCGTAAGGGATGCATAATGCGGTATTGTGTTAAAGCGGGCGAAAGCTTCGCATCCTAGTAGTGCTTGATAGCTACTTGCGAATGGGGAGATGTGGAAGGTTAGCTTTTCGCGGCGGAAGTTGTTGGGGAAGCGAACATAACTTCCAGCCGAAGAGAACCCGTACAATGGGTATCTGGGCTTGGCGTTACCCCTTGAAAGGAAGTGTTGCCATGGTGAATTTTTGTTGGGTTTATCCCCATTTTGTGGATGGTGTCCTGATATAGCAGGTTTAGACCACTGCCGCCGTCCATTAGGACTTGTGTAAAGTGGAGTCCGTCAATTATCGGATCTAATATCAAGGCAGTCCAACCCGCGTTCCGGATACTTCTATAGTAATCCTTATGGTCGAAGATGATTGGTTGTAACAACCAGTGGTTGGGACTCCTCTGGGACAGGCCGTATGGCGCGTATCTCTATAGGCGCCACTCTGTTTTTCCCTTTTGTGACGTGAAGTGAGTTTACTGTTTTGACTTGTTGTGGGAACTTCTTTTGTTCTCTGGTGCTCTGCTTGTGGGGTTCGTCGTCTTCCTCGCTTGGTATGTCGAGCCCCTTGTGTTCGGCATTGAGTTTGCCGGATTGCTTGAAGACCAAACAGTCTCTGCGGGTTTGGTTTGCAGGCTTCCCGGGAGTACTGTGGATTTGACATATTTTGTCCAAGATTTTGTTAAGGTTAGATAGCTCGGCCCTGTTATCCTTGAGTGGCAGCTTTTTCTGATTCTGCCGAGAGCTTTTGAATCCGGCGTTGATTGCCATGCTCTTCGGGCTGTTTCCCTTGATCCGGCGCTGGTCCTTGCTACGGCGCAGTTTCCCGTTTCCACCCCTAACTTCGGATGTACTTGGGTCGCTGGTGCTTCTTCTTGCCAACCAGCTATCCTCTCCTGTGCAAAAGAGGGTCATGAGGCTTGTCAATGCGGCCATTGTCCTTGGTTTTCTTTGCCGAGGTGTCTGGCGAGCCATTCATCTCGAACGCTGTGTTTGAAAGCTGCTAGGGCTTCAGCGTCCGGACAATCGACTATCTGGTTCTTTTTAGTAAGAAATCTGTTCTAGAGTTTCCGGGCTGACTCTCCGGGTTGTTGAGTTATATGACTTAGATCGTCTGCATCCAGAGGTCGGACATAGGTCCCTTGAAAATTTGCCCGAAAAGCATCCTCGAGATCTTCCCAACTTCCGATGGTGTTTTCGGGAAGGCTTTTAAGCCAATGCCGGGCTGGCCCTTTGAGCTTGAGGGGTAAGTTTTTTATGGCATGGAGGTCATCTCCTCTAGCCATGTGTATGTGGAGGATATGATCCTCAATCCAGACTCCAGGGTCTGTTGTTCCGTCATATGCCTCTATGTTTACGGGCTTGAATCCCGCTGGAAATTCATGGTCCAGCACTTCATCGGTGAAACATAGGGGGTGTGCGGTGCCCCTGTATTTGGGTGTGCCGCGATGTTCGGATATTTGTTATGTTGCATTGCTTACTAGAGCTTGCTTTCTTGGCCCGTAGATAAATCTGGCTGGGCCATCTTTTTGATGCGAATCCTTGTGCGGATCGCGTGCCGGCTTGAGTGCGGCGCCCTTTGCCGCTCTATGTTGGTCATGGGGTCGTTTATCCGACCTGGTGGCTTCCCTATTTTTTGACTGTGGGGGCTCTAAGGCCTCCTCATCAAATTCCGGCAGTAATTTTCGCTTCGGATAGCTCTTTGTGTGGTGACTGTCGCCGTATTTGTCTGCGGTGTTGAGTACTTTGCCCAATCTGATTCTGAGTGCATCTTCCGCTGTTTTGAGCTTCCGCTTTTGCTTTTTCAGGCTACGCACAGTGGCGACGAGCCTTTTGTGGAGGTTCTTTTGCTCCAGCAACTTGTTCGGCGAGAGGTCGTCCGGACTATTATCTTCGCCGGGGACGGGTTGTTCGGTTTGTTTATCCAAGTTTCCCTGTTCGGACGGTTGCTCGACGGCATGTTCGTCGTCCGCCGGTTCGCCCTGCTCTGTGGCTGGGTCTCTGTCGAGGTGGGGTTTGGCAGGGCGCTTACGCCGCCTCTTTGATTGCTTTTCGAGGGAACGATCCCTCGTCGCACACCTTTGTTCCTTGTCGTCGTTTCTTTTAGGTGTGTCCACCATGTATACATCGTGGGGTGAGGTGGTTGTCCAGTGCCCTATATGCGCTGGTTCCTGTTCGTCTCCTACATCGTCGTCCATACCGTCGATGTCTTCGGAGTCGAAGTCGAGCACGTCGGTTAAATCATCTATAGTGGCGAAGAAGTGGGTGGTGGGTGGGCTTTGAATTTCTTCGTCATCCGCATCCCATCCCTGCTAACCATAGTCCGGCTAGCGCTCTCCTGATAAAGAGAGAGACTTTAGTGAATTCAGAATGTCGCCGAAGGGCGAGTGCTGAAAGATGTCCGCGGTGTCGAACTCCATGATCAGCGCCCAATCGGGTTCGATCGGCAGGGGCGCGGAAGGTTCGGAGTCCGGAAAGGAGTCCGGCACCTTGGAGCCGTGAGATTCGCAAAGGACAAGACTAGTGTTCGGCTCGATCATCGTAGAGATTGCAGCCCCCGAGGCGGTGTCCAGCCACCCGTCCTCGATTGGCGCAGTCGGCTCTAAGCTAAGTGTCGGAGCGGACACTAGGGCGGCCTCCAAGGCACTGTTCGGCAGCAGAGCTAGATCATGCCCATCATGGCAGTGCGGCGTGCTCGGCTGTGGCTCGAACCCGTCGAAGATCAAGTCCCCGCGGATGTCAGCCGTGTAGTTCAAACTCCCAAACCTGACCCGATGGACAGGGGCGTAGCTTTCGATCTGCTCCAGATGGCCAAGCGAATTGGCCTGCAGTGCAAAGCCGCCAAATACGAAGATCTGTCCGGGGAGAAAAGTCTCACCCTGGACCGCATCATTGTTGATGATCGGAGGAGCCATCGGTCCTAAAGATGACGACACAGAGGAACTCTCAATGAAAGCACCAATGTCGGTGTCAAAACCGGGGCGAATCTCGGGTAGAGGGTCCCGAACTGTGCGTCTAGGCGGATGGTAACAGGAGACAAGGGACACGATGTTTTTACCCAGGTTCGGGCCCTCTCGATGGAGGTAAAACCCTACTCCTGCTTGATTAATATTGATGATATGGGTAGTAAAAGAGTAGATCTACCACGAGATCAGAGAGGCTAAACCCTAGAAGCTAGCCTATGGTATGATTGTTGTTCGTCCTACGGACTGAAACCCTCCGGTTTATATAGACATTGGAGAAGGCTAGGGTTACACAGAGTCGGTTACAATGGGAGGAGATCTACATATCCGTATCGCCAAGCTTGCCTTCCACGCCAAGGAAAGTCCCATCCGGACATGGGACGAAGTCTTCAATCTTGTATCTTCATAATCCAGTAGTGCGGCCAAAGGTCATAGTCCGGCCATCCGGACACCCCCTAATCCGAGACTCCCTCACCCGCCTTTGGCAAGGCAGAAACCGGCGAACGAGCATGACCTGGATCACATTGACAAGCTTGATGTTCTTTTCCTTCATGCCCTTGATGCAGTTTATGAGTCCGGTCAGCTCTGTAGATTCGCCCCATAACAGGCCCTTATGTTCCCAGGAGGTGAGCCGCATAGGGGTTCTAGATCGGAACTCGGGGGCCGCCGCCCAGTCGACGTCGCGTGGCCCGGTGATGTAGAACCACCCCGACTGCCACCCCTTCACGGTTTCCGCAAAGGAGCCGTCGAGCCAGGTGACGTTAGGCATCTTGCCCACCATGGCTCCTCCGCACTCCGCTTGCTGGCCGCTCACGATCTTCGGCTTCATGCAGAAGATTTGCAGCCACAAGCCGAAATGAGGCTTGATGCGGAGGAAAGCCTCGCATACGATGATGAACACCGAGATGTTGAGGATGAAGTTCGGGGCTAGATCATGGAAATCTAGCCCGTAGTAGAACATGAGCCCGCGGACGAAGGGGTGGAGTGGAAACCCTAGTCCATGGATGAAGTGGGCAAGAAACACGACCCTCTTGTGGGGTACTGGAGTTGGAATGACTTGCCCGTCGTCTAGTAGCCGGTGCGCTATGTCTGCGGCCAAGTATCCTGCCGCCCGAAGACTTGCGATATTCTTCTCCTTCACGGTGGAAGCCACCCATTTACCTCCTGCTCCGGACATGTTTAACTATGCGGAGAAGACTTGGACTAGGGCGCTGGAGCTCGAGGAGGCAAGAGTGGGCAGAGGAGGAAGAAGGCGTGGGTAAGAATGGGGAACTCTTATCCCTTTATAGAGGCAACGAAAGCGGTGCGCCTCCCCACTAGCATGTTGAGAATAGCTTACTTCCCAAGCGCCACGATTGATGGCACGGGGGGATTACCCATACCCGTATTGATGAGAATCCCATGATAAGGGGACACGATCTCTGCTTTGACAAGACGTGTCAAGGAAACCGCCTCGCAATACGCGCTGTGGCTGGTTATGGGAAAACGGTTCGAATAATGACCCTACCGTAAGGACATGTCACGTTGTTTAAAAAGTTGTCAGCTGAAGTATCATGCTCTCTACGGTGGTATGTGAAGATCATTTTGCAGATCCGGACACGGCCTACGTGTTCAATAATAACCTTGGAGTATTCAGAAGGAGGAACCCGCCTTGCAATGCCGAAGACAAGAATGCGCGCCGGACTCATCGTCATTGAAGCCTGGTTCAGGGGCTACTAAGGGAGTCCTGGATTAGGGGGTATCCGGACAGCCGGACTGTATACATCGTCCGGACTATTGAAGCGTGAAGATACAAGACTCAAGACTTCAGCCCGTGTCTAGATGGGACTCTCCTTTGCGTGGAAGACAAGCTTGGCGATCCGGATATTATATTTCCTTCCTTGTAACTGACTCCATGTAAACCCTAGCCCTCTCTGGTGTCTATATAACCGGAGGGGATGGTCCTTAGAAGGCCGATCACAATTACAATCATACCGTCATAGGCTAGCTCTTAGGGTTTAGCCTCTACGATCTCGTGGTAGATCTACTCTTGTACTACTCATATCTTCAATATTAATCAAGCAGGAAGTAGGGTTTTAGCTCCATCGAGAGGGCCCGAACCTGGGTAAACACTGTGTCCCTTGCGTCCTGTTACCATCAGCCTAAGACGCACAGGTCGGGACCCCCTACCCGAGATCCGCCGGTTTTGACACCGACAGCTAGCCCCTCATACGTTTCTCTCTCATGGGATAGAGGAAAAGGGGGGGGGGGCGCCACACTCCCCTGCCTTTCCCCGCACTCCAAATAAGGGTAGGGGGGTGCGGCTTGGGAGGGACCCCAAGTAGGATTCCTCCTACTTGGGAGCCTCCTTTGGCTGCTCCTCCCTCCCTCCCACCTATATATATGTGTGGGGAGGGGGCGCCACACAAGGACACAACATTGTCTTAGCCGTGTGCGGCACCCCCGTCCACCGTTTACACCCCCGGTCATATTTTTGTAGTGCTTATGCGAAGCCCTGCGGATATCACTTCACCATTGCTGTCACCACGCCGTCGTGTTGATGGAACTCATCTCCTACCTTGATGTCTTGCTGGATCAAGATGGCGAGGGACGTCATTGAGCTGAATGTGTGCAGAACACGGAGGTGTCGTGCGTTCGGTACTTGATAGGTTGAACCGCGAAGAAGTTCGACTACATCAAGCACATTATGAAACGCTTCCGCTTACGGTCTATCAGGGTACATAAACACAGTCTCCCCCTCGTTGCCATGCATCTCCATGGATAGATCATTGCGTGTGCATAGAATTTTTTTGTTTTTCATGCAACGATTCCCAACATTGGCATCATGAGCCAGGTCTATGCGTAGATGATATGCACGAGCAGAACACAAAGAGTTTTGGGCGGTGATAGTCATACTGCTTACCACCAACGTCTTATTTTGATTCGGCGGTATTGTGGGATGAAACGGCATGGACTAAACTAACATGTCCATGCACATGAGACTGGTTCCACCTACTGACATGCAACTAGTTTTGCATAAAGGTGGCTAGCGGGTGTATGTTTCTCCTACTTAAGTTGAATCGAATTTGACTACAGCCGGTCCTTGAAGAAGGTTAAAACAACAAACTTGACGAATCACCGTTGTGGTTTTTGCCATAGGTAAGAACGGTTCTTGCTAGAAACTCGTAGCAGCCACGTAAAACTTGCAACAACAAAGTAGAGGGCATGTAACTTATTTTTGCAGGGTATGTTGTGTTGTGATATGGTCAAGACATGATGTGATATACGTTATTGTATGAGATGATCATGTTTTGTATGATATCAGGCAACCGACAAGAGCCTTATGGTTGTCTCTTTATTGTATGAAATGCAAACGCCATGTAATTGCTTTACTTTATCGCTATGAGTTAGCAATAGTTGTAGAAGCAATAGTTGGT
This sequence comes from Triticum dicoccoides, assembly GCF_002162155.2. Lineage (NCBI taxonomy): Eukaryota > Viridiplantae > Streptophyta > Magnoliopsida > Poales > Poaceae > Triticum > Triticum dicoccoides. Next base: position 127,415,347 of record NC_041381.1, on the reverse strand, counting down.
GAGACGACCATGTTGCAACAATGGAGATCAAGGTGTGGAGCCGATGACAATGGAGATTGTGATGATGCTTTGGAGATGGAGATCAAAAGCACAAGATGATGATGGCCATATCATGTCACATATTTTGATTGCATGTGATGTTTATCTTATATGCATCTTATTTTGCTTAGAACAATGGGAGCATTATAATATGATCCCTTCACTAAATTTCAAGATAAAAGTGTTCTCCGTGAGTATGCACCGTTGTTAAAGTTCATCGTTTCGAGACACCACGTGATGATCGGGTGTGATAGACTCTACGTTCACACACAACGAGTGTAAGACAGTTTTACACATGAAAAATACTCGGGTTAAACTTGACGAGCCTAGCATGTACAGACGTGGCCTCGGAACATTGGAGACCGAAAGGTCGAACGTGAGTCATATACTAGATATGATCAACATAGAGATGTTCACCATTGATGAATACCCCATGTCACATGATGATCGGACATGGGTTAGTTGATTTGGATCACGTATCACTTAGATGACTTGACGGATGTCTATTTAAGTGGGAGTTCTTTAGTAATTTGATTAATTGAACTTGATTTATCATGAACTTAGTCTTGATAGTTTTGCATATCTATGTTGTAAATCAATAGCTCGCGATATAGCTCCTATAAATTTTTGATATGTTTCTAGAGAAAACTAAGTTGAAATATGATAGTAGTAATGATGCGGACTGGGTTCGTGATCTGAGGATTATCCTCATTGCTGCATAGAAGAATTATGTCCTTGATGCACCGCTAGGTGACAGACCTATTGCAGGAGTAGATGCAGATGTTATGAACGTTTTGCAAGCTCGATATGATGACTACTCGATAGTTTAGTTCCCCATGCTTTACGGTTTAGAGTCGGGGCTTCAAAGAAGTTATGAACGCCTGATACGTCTCCAATGTATTTATAATTTTTGATTGTTCCATGCTGTTATATTATCATTTTTGGATGTTTTACAATCATTTTATATCATTTTTGGGGACTAAACTATTTACATAGTGCCAAGTGCCACTTGTTGTTTTCTGCTTGTTTTTTACATCGCAAGAAATCAATATCAAACGGAGTCCAAATGCAGCGAAACTTTTTGTGGATTTTTTTGGACCAGAAGACACCAGATGGGCTAGAGAAGCACCTAGGGGGTGCCCCGAGGGGGGCACAACCCACCAGAGCGCGCCTGGGCTCGTAGGTGCGCCTAAGTGGGTTGTGCCCACCTCGGTGGCCTCCCGCACCGCCTCTTCGCTCTATAAATACCTCCTTGCCCTAGTAACCCTAGGGGAGTCTACGAAATTTTATTCCAACCGCTGCCAGTTCCAGAACCATGAGGTCCAATCTAGAGCCCTATTTCAGCACTCCGCTCGAGGGGAACACAATTACGGATGGGTTCATCATCCTCATTTGTGCCTCTCTGATGATGCATGAGTAGTTTAACTCAGACCTATCCGTAGGTAGTAGCTAGATGGCTTTTTCTCTCTTTGTATCTCAATACAACGGTCTCTCGGAGATCTATTTGATGTAATGACTTTTTGCGGTGTGTTTGTTGGGATCCGATGAATTGTGAGTTTATGGTCAGATCTGCCTTGATTTAATATCCAATCTTGATTGTTATAGCCTCGTATTTATTCTCCGATATTTGGGTTTGTTTGGCCAACTTGATCTATTTATCTTGCAATGGGAAGAGGTGCTTTGTAATGGGTTCGATCTTGCGGTGTCCTTTCCCAGTGACAGAAGGGGTAGCAAGGCACACATTTATCTTTGCTATTAAGGATAAAAAGATGGGGTCTATTCCTACATCAATAGATCTTGTCTACATCATGTCATCGTTCTTATTGTATTACTCCGTTTTTCCATGAACTTAATACACTAGATGCATGCTGGATAGCGATCGATGTGTGGAGTAATAGTAGTAGATGCATGCAGGAGTTGGTCTACTAATCTTGGAAGTGATGCCTATATACATGATCATTGTCTTGGATATCATCATAATTGTTTGCTTTTCTATCAATTGCTCAACAGTAATTTGTCTACCCACCATTGCTATTTTCTCGAGAGAAGCCACTAGTGAAATCTACGGCCCCCAGGTCTATTTTCCATCATATAATTTCAGATCCATATTTCCAATTGCCTTTTCTTTTATTTTACTTTTTTTATTTTCAGATCTATATTATCAAAAACCCAAAAATACCTTGCTGTGTTTTATTTACTTTTATTTGCATCTTTCAATCTACTACAATTTTATCATATCTTTACATCACTTTTTGGCACCGCTACCCGAAAGGGATTGACAACCCCTTTAACACGTCATGTTGCAAGTATTTGTTATTTGTGTGCAGATACCGTTTACGTAGTGTCGCGTGGTTCTCCTACTGGTTCAATAACCTTGGTATTATCACTAAGGGAAATACCTTACCGTTGTTATGCTGCATCCTCCCTTATTCCTTGGGGAAACACCGACGCATCGCAAGCGACATCAACGCCATGGAACATATGAGATGTTCCAAGAGCTGAAATTGGTATTTCAGACTTATGCCTGTGTTGAGAGGTATGAGACCTCTGACAAGTACTTCGCTTACAAGATGGAGGAGAATAGCTCAACCAGTGAGCATGAACTTAGAATGTCTGGGTACTACAATCGCTTGAATGAAAGTGGAGTTAATCTTCAAGATAAGATAGTGATTGACGGAGTTCTCTAGTCACTATCACCAAGCTACTAGAACTTCATGATGAACTATAATATTCTAGGGATGACGAAAACAATTCCTGAGCTTCCACGATGCTGAAAGCGGCGAAGGTAGAAATCAAGAAAGAGAATCAAGTGTTGATGGTTAACAAGACCACTAGTTTCAAGAAAAAAGGGTGATGGAAAGAAAGGGAACTTCAAAAGGAATGGCAAGCAAGTTGTTGCTCCCATGAAGAAGCCCAAAGCTAGACCCAAGCCTGAAACTGGGTGCTTCTACCGCAAAGGAAATGGTCATTGGAAGCGGAACTGCCCCAAACACTTGGCGAATAAGAAGGATGGCAAAGTGAATAAAATATATATTGATATACATGTTATTGATGTGTACACTGGTACAACGAGGTGCTATACAAACGGTTTTTAACCCCTTTCCGCGACAGTGTTCAGAACCATCGCCAAGTGAGTGACTGCGATAGGGGGGGTCCTTCCCACACGACCCAGAAACCATCGGGGATATTCCCTCCTGGCACACATGCTCGGCAAAATTAGGTCGTGTGCGACTGGCGAGCACTCAAATATGGTTATATGTACAGTAGTGCTAAAAAATACAATTATACATGCAAAATCATTTCCGGTCTTAAGTACATTCCACACAGCCAGTCCCCGCTAAACGTTTCTGTTCGTATGTACATTCCACACAGTCAATCCATGGAATACGTTTCCGTTAGTATGTACATCCCACACAGTTAATCCAATAAGTACCTATCGCACGCGTTCTTCTATTAAAAAACGTTTGGAATGCCCACAACATCACAAATAGTCCATAATTTCAAAGCATGTGTGATAAGGTGACTATCGCATATATTTAAAAAGAAAGAACTGTGTGCGATGCTTTTCTTCATCACACACATTTTTTCCTGGCTGATCGTGTGTGCAGTGGAGATTGATCGCACACGTAGTGGATCCTAGAAGCGTGTCTGATCTCCACGTCTATTGCAGACATTTCGCTTTTCGCAAACTGTGTGCAGTGTAATCCCTAATTAATTCCTAATTAATCCTTCATTTAAAAATCACATGTTTTGAATTTTAAAATAGGCAATCACTTATTTTATATACAACCATGTTTATTGCAAATATAGGTTCAACCACAAATGCATAATTTGATGCACATGTACATATACTGAAGAACTACAGAAGCACCAAGTAAATAATGATGAACCATAGTTATACTAAAGACTCTAAAGAGAGAGGCAAAAGACATTCTGGTTGCTGGAGAAGGTGAAGTGAAGGATGGACGCGCATGACTCTAGGCCAACCCCTTGTGATGGCTGCTCGTCTATCCTTCACTGTCTTCATTACGACTTCTCGATGCTCATTGTAGTCTGTATGAAATAATTTAACCTTCATTGCGTGTCCACCAATCATGTACTTTGCGAGGTAATCTTGAGTGAACTGCTTCGGGAACCACTGCGAATGAAAAAGATTCAGACATTGTTGTCTAACAAGTCATTATGGGTAGTAAAAAGAGAAGGCTGCAGAGTTTGTAGTTACCACCCTACAACTCACTGTTGTGTTGGATAGAGCATAAACATATAATTTGCTTGCCACCATTCATATATTTTTGCTAATAATCCTTATCAGTTTCCTCACTTGATGCTTGTTCATGAATATCTCATTGCCCCATACACAAAAAGGGTGGATGCGTGGATCCTTGCCAAGGGCGTAGGTACCTACAAGCAACAAGTCAATATTAGAAGCTAACAAGTGTCCATGCCTGGATCTATATGCACTACATTATGGGACGACGGGGGGAGTACAAGCCGAGGGATGAAGCTAACCTTGGCGGGAAATGGTGGCCACTCCCGTTGGTGTCCTACATAAGTAGTGGAAAGGCATGATAAGTACAACAACCTTAACATCAAATATAGCAAAGGCAAACAACATCATCTCCAAATGATAGCTTGAATGTGTTGGTTTCAACATGCTGTTAAAGCAGATATAAAATGGAAGGCAATGTTACCGACAGCAGGCTTAACATCCATCAAATATTGCAATTCAAACTGGTATTGTTGAAAATGAATAGAACGTAGGTAATGCTTAAACATCACACTAGATAAATGTGTAAAACTGAAATAAAGGGCATGTGTTAACTACACCAGGCATAACTGGAACCAAATATAGCCGTTCAAACTGGTATTGATGCAGTCAAGCGGCACAGTTCCGACTTGCACATAATGAACAACACATTGTGAATGACTAAAATAAACAGAACATAAATGATCAGTATAACAACCGAATATAGCCATTGAAAACTAGATAGAGTCTCACTGCAACCAACCTAACAAGCAAATACAGATAAACATGGCATATGCTTCAAAACTGGACAAATGCTCACTTCAACCAACCTAACAAGCAAATGCAGATAAACAAGGCATCTGCTTGAAAACTGGACAAATGCTAAAAAAAGCAACCTAACAACCAAATACAGATAAACAAGGCATCTGCTTGATAACTGGACAAATGCTCACTGCAACCAAACTAAGAACCAAATACATATAAACAATGCATCTGCTCGATAACTGAAAAAATGCTCACTGCAACCAACCTAACAACCAAATACAGATAAACAAGGCATCTAATCACTATAAACAACCAAATATAGCCATTCATGAAACTGCAGTGGACAATTCATCCTTAAACATCACATAGCCCTATCACTACAAAAAAAGACACATCCGTGACATTTTGGGCCGAACGAAATATTTTTTTGTCATACATATGACACTTCTATTACGATAATTGTGACAAAACCCAGTATCATCATAGATGTGGTGGGCTCCTACTTCTATGACAAAAAATCATGATAGAAAATGGGCTTTTCATCCTGGGCGGGCCGGAGACGCAGCTGCATGACATTCTTTGGGCTGTCCATGACAGAAAAAACCATGGTAGAAGCGAGGGCGAGGAAAATTTCAGGGAGTTCCCGGTTACGGTGGGAGGTCGGGGGCCGAGCGATGCGTGTTTCTCTTGTACATGTACACGCGTGTGTGCAAGGCGTTGGCTCGAACTGAACCCGAGTGAGGCGTTGGGCTCTAACTGAACCAGAGCGATTGCATTGCAGGCTACGCGTTACTGAACCCGAGCGATTGCACTGCAGGCTACGTGTTACTGAACCCGAGCGATCGATTGATGGTTGTTAACTGAACCCGATCGAACGATTCCTTCGCTACTGCTGCTAACTGAGGCCGATCGATGCT
>NC_041381.1:127366792-127409258 GCF_002162155.2 Triticum dicoccoides | reverse complement strand
TCTTGGATGAACAGTGAGCGGTGGCATTGCCTCTGGATGAACAGGACCCCGTGGTGTGGAGGGCTGGATGAACAGGACGACCTCGTGAAGGGCTGGATGAATAGTAGACGGTGGAGGGGTGCCCGTGGAGGGGTGGTTGAACAGTAGCCGATGGAGTAGCGCGCGGTGGAGGCTGGATGAACAGGAGCCCATGGAGGCCGGTGGAGGTCGACGGTAGCCCGTGGAGGCTGGAGGAGGTCGACGGTGGAGATGAACAATATCCCGTGGAGTCCCGTTTTGTGGTATGCCACACCCCTCCCGATGAACAGGACCCCTGTTTCGACTGTAGCGCTCCAACACAAGTCTGTTTCGTCCATTTTGCGGTACGCCGCACCCATCCCGATCAACAGGACCCCCGTTTTGACCGTAGGAGGTCCGCCCGTATGTACACATACGTGGCCGTATTTTCTTTCTCGCACCCTGGCCGTTGTACGTACGTGTACATGCTACGTGCGCGCCTCTACTATGACACGTGCGCGCCTCTACTACGACATGTGCGCGCCTTTACTACGACATGTGCGCGCCTCTACATCCACCAGTATGTACGTACACATTCGTGACCAGTATGACAACGCTACGTATGCTTCGACCAGGTGGGTCCCGACTGTCAGGCACTTCCTTGCATGCGAAGATGTAGCTGGTGGGTCCCAGCAATCAGGAGGCGAATCATTTTTTTTCGGATGCACTTCCTTGCGTGCGAAGATGTAGCTGGTGGGTCCCAGCAGTCAGGGGGGCGAATCGTTTTTTTTTCGGACGCACTTCCTTTCGTGCAAAGATGTAGCTGGTGGGTCCCAGCAGTCAGGGGGAAATGTTTTTTTTTCACGAAATACGGTGGCTTGTCCGTTGGTCCTTGCTGTCAGGTGGAGGAATAATTGTTTTGCGCGTAATAAGGAGGCACTTCCTTGCTGCGGCCGTGGACCCAGCTGTCAGCCTCTCCACATACAGTCCACGTCCGATGGAAGCCGTTTCTTGACCACGTTGACCACGCTGCGCCGAGAGCACCAGGGCGGTGGACAACGTCGAGGCCTAGGAAGGGGACGACGTGGAGCCGGGGAAGACGCAGCAGTGGATGCCCACGCATAGAGGAGTATGAGGGTTCACTCGTTCTGCTGTGGTGTGAGGTTGCCGTCGCCGCAGAATAACAGGGGGTGTGGGTGCGTAGAGGGATGGCCTGGCCAGCAGTGGGAGTAGTAGGGGGCAGTGAGGCATCCGCGGCATCACAGTCGGCCACGGGCGGCAGGAGAAGGCGGCACGACCGGCGCTGCTTTGGTTGGCTGGAGCAAGAAGACTAGAGGTTGAAGAAGCACTACGGCCGTTGGATGGACATCATACGGTCACTGGAGCTAGAATCGTTCATATATTGACTAAAGTTGACAAAAGCCTCTGTCCCAGTCAACTTAGTAGGCCCGCAAGTCAGCCTCCCACCAAGGTGGGTCCCAGCTAGCAGGGGGTATTCATTTTTTTGTGCGTAATAAGGAGGCACTTCCGGCGGGTCCGAGCTGATAGTGGGGGGAACGTTTTTTTCGCGAAATACGGTGGCCCGTCCGATGGGTCCCAGCAGTCAGGGGGAAATGTTTTTTTCGTGAAATACTGGTGGCCCATCCGGTGGGTCTCTGTTGTTAGGTGGAGGAATAATTATTTTCCGCGTAATAAGGAGGCACTTCCTTGCGGCTGCCGTGGACCCAGCTGTCAGCCTCTCCACGTATAGTACTCTTCCGATGGAAGTCGGTCATTGACCACATTGACCATGCCACGCCGAGAGCACCACGGCGGTGGACGACGACGAGGCCTAGGAAGGGGACGACACGGAGCCGGGGAAGACGCGACAGTGGAAGCCCGCGCGAAGAGGAGTACGAGGGTTCACCGATTCAGCTGCAGTGTGAGGCTGCCGTCGCCACAGAATAACAGGGGGTGTGGGTGAGTAGAGGGATGCCCTGACCAGCGATGGGAGTAGTAGGGGGCGCTAAGGCCTGCGCGCCAGCATAACCGGCCACTGGAGGCGGGAGCAGGCGGTCCCGCCGGCGCTGCTTTGGCGGCTGGAGCAAGAAGATCAAAGATTGAAGAAACACGACGGCCGTTGGATTGACATCCAACGGTTACGTCTGCTAGAATTGTTTGTTGACGTATATAATAACTAAAAAAATCTTGCATACAAGTCAACTAAACAGGCCCACAAGTCAGACGACTCCCTCTTTTTTTAATAATTTATATATAGCTCATGGCAACTTCTTATGCAATTTATTGTAGTCGTTTTTTTGGTTGGCCAGGGCCAATTTCGCATATTTCTGTGGGTTCCAAACTATTTTTAATACCGAAATGTCGAGCCAGATTTAAAGTACTTTGAAGATATATTTAAATTAGGTTAATGCCCAGTGAAATAGGAATCTGAAAATGTGAAAAAAATCAGAAATTATAAAGTAATTGCCAATTTGTCATCTGTTTTTATATTTACAACCTATTTCATATTACTTTCAAGATTTGCAGGCGTCTTGAAAGAGTTGCAGCCCATCAGGGCGTAGAAAAATAAATAGGCTTGGATTGGATATTCTTCAGAAAAAATAAACTGGGCTCATTTTCACAAAAAAAAGCTGAGCTGGTCAGATGGTGAACATAAAATATATGCCTGGGCTGGACGGGGCACAACCCAGTTCAAACCCTACTCCATCTCAACAATAACAAAAAAATACTGCTCGAGTAGCTACATCCTAGGTGTCAGGCGATCTTGTGCTGTTCTCTTGTCTATTGACTATATACGCTCACAATGTCGTGGGTCCCAGATGCCAGGAAAACACTAGGAGGAAGCATTTTATTTTTCCATACGCTGACGTGGTGGGCCCCTACTGTCATCTTCTCCATGTACTTCTGCCGATTCCTGTTGTTTGTTGACCATGTTGACAACGCGAGAGGGCGGCACCATGGTGAGCGCACCAAAGCACGCGGAGGACGTCGGCGTTAATGATTTAGGAGACAGTGGGGCGGCAATGCGTCCGCTGAGGCGCAGCCCGCCGTGGGAGGCGGAAGCAGGCAGCCCCGTCGGCGCTGGTTTGATTTTGGCAGCTGGAGGAAGACAGGACTGAAGAAAGACGACAGACTGTAAAACCAGCAGGAGTACTTAACAACCTTAACTGAAACCAGCAGGGGCACTTAACAACGCTGAAAGCAGTATGAGTACTTATACAGGTTTAACCGTACAAAGCATGCCTCGAACAGTGCTACTTTGCCTACAGTTAACCAAGGGTGAGGCCGCCAAGCCCGAGGACAAGGCCCAGGCTCCACCCCGCACATCCACAACCTTCTGAAAGCGGCTTCATCTCGCAACGTGGTCAATAAACAGGATATTCGCTTTAGAGCCATGGAAAAGCATGAACATAATCTTCTGTCCTGTTCTCCAAGATGGACGGGCCTTCATTATTTGAGACCACCCATGAATAAGTATCTTTTCACCTCCAAGGGAAATTGAGTAGGTCGACATAAACATCATGTTGTGACCAAGCGCAAGTCTGACCCGACCATGGTCAGGCATCTGTATAGGAACAATAGAACTGGGCAGTTCCTGTTTCAAGAGGATCACAACTGTAAAACTGTGTATAAGCAATAGTTTATGAACAACATATATAACAGAAAATAGCTCATACCATAAGTTTCTCGACATAGTTGGACCTGTTCAACGAGTGCAGTAGTGGCACACATATCCCACATGGCCTTCCACCATTGAAACGCCCCACAAGGACCTCAAGACGATCAATAAAGTGTAGAAGCTTGTGGATGTCGATCCAGTCAACTTCAGTGCCATGAGTAACAGCCGAGTTATTACAGAGTAACAAACGAGCAGACTGCTTAACTCTGAAAAAATCTACACATGCCACTAATTATAAGAAAATATTAGTTAGAAGTAGCATCTTCGTGAGAGATTTGTTGCTACTTCTAAAGTTAAATTGTGATTAGTTAGACAGAATAGGTGGATTAAGAAGTAATCGAGGCAAGAAGCAAGAACCAGATACAAAACTAACATGGATGAACAATTGGAACAACGTCAGGGTGGAAGATCGCAATGAAGATGAGACCAGGTTCTGCTATTTCCATCAACATTCGTGCGCCAACTTTCAGTCCGTAACAGTTGAGAAAGTTTATCCAAGTTCGGCCATAAAAAAGCAGCGATCTTCTCGGTTCATGAACCCAACTCGGAACTTATATCCATGGCTTGTCTTCACTTTGACCATTAAACTAGTGTATTCAGTTATGAAAAGGCCGAGCATCTTGAGTACATGTGTTCTGGTAGAGCAAATAATACACTGCAGGAAAAATAATATGAGAACACAACATGTTAAAAAAACCACCCTTCTGGATAGAAAAGAGGATTCTAGGAACATACTGTGCGCATTTCAAAATGTTGTGTTAGGATGAGAAGGAACAAGTGTGGCGTCTCGCCGAGGGCGCAGAAACCTGTAGGGTACTCACACTTTGGGCACTGCAAATGAAACACACTAGATTCGGTAGGAAGAAAAATGCATCAACGGCGGTAGCTGCCATCCTAGGATTACCTGCGACCAAGGGACTTGGATTTATTGGAGATGGATGAAGAATTCGTACCTGGTTCTCCATGAGAAAACCCGATGCAATCGCCGAGAGGGTTTTTTCTCTGAACAAGCAGACGAGGGAGAAGGGGATTCATGCCTAGTGAAATATTGCCACTTCGTCTGTCCAGCTTACTACTAAAGCTGGAAGGGGTGAGGGGTTGTGATTTGACGGCTCATTGGGCAATACTGCGGCGCTATGACCGGGGTGTGTCTACCGTGAAGTTGTGCACTCTAATTTGTGCATATGGCACGTGGACCCCATTGCCGGTTGCCCCACATATCAGCGAAAGGAAGTAGAAAGACAGGAGTAACTAGTTACACATAATTTTTTTGATAGAGAGATACTCCCTCTGTAAAGAAATATACAAATCTTTTGTATCACAGACATGCTCACCTTGCCGAGAAATATACTCCCTCTGCAACGCACGGGCAATATGGGGGTTCAGCCTTTTTTATGGGGGTTCAACTGAGAATATAATACTCAGATAGGCTCACGGTTCTGGACTTTGGGCCGCATGCCGACCCTGCATGTTTGGGGGGCCATGTGTTCTACCTCAGCGCTTTTCATATTGCAAGCGATCGGTATGGCGCATGATTTAGATGTTGTCGCAAGGTGAATACACAAAATTGAATAAAGCACGAGAGCTGTTGGAATGAAATCGAATGACAGTTCCTAACCAGCAATCAGAGTTGCAATTCTATCAACGATATACCATGTGATAAATAATACTATCGTACTACTTATACACACAGGACACTTGTTTCACCATGCCAGATTATTGCATCAAAATCTCTCAGAGGATTGATCAGTTTGGCAGTTGCGTGCTGCTACTGAAGAATTTCAAAGTTGATTTGGACCAGCTCTCCTTGCCGAGAAAGTTCGTTTTGACATCATCCCCTACTGCAAGATATGATTTAGATTTGAACCTTGACCATCCTTTAGCATCAATCATCATGCGACCATCCTTTGTACTTACGGTATATTGAGCAGGTTCATTCACACCATGGCTGTGCATGGTAAGAGAAACTTGGCCGCGGTCGTCCGGATTGTTGAACAACTCCCTCGTTGCTCTAGGAATTCTCTGTTTGCAAACAAGAAGACATACCCAAACAGTTAGATCAACACAGTGAATCATGTGAAACAACATGGAAAGAAAAAAGAACGAAGCACTTGGGCGGCCAATGCTTACCAAGAAGGTGGACATGTCGGTTTTTGTAAGGACTTTGGTATATGAAGTGTGAACTGTAGCCTAGTCAGTTGCCGGTGCAACTTCACGGGCCGGAGCAGATGCAAGTGCAAGTGTTGGTGCAGGTGCCGAAGCCGCTGCTGCTGCTAGATATGGTGCTCCTTGTAGAGCTGGTGCTGGTGTCGGAGCAGATGCCGGTGTCGATGCCCGATCCTCCAGTAGATCAGACTGATCCGCTGACGCGGTCGGTGCCCAATCCTCAGTTGGATCAGACTGAGCTGTTGCCGCTGTCAGTGCTAGAGCAACTGCCGGTGCTCGATCCGTTGCTGAAGGTGGTACCAATGTGCGAGACAGCGGCGATCGTCTCTGGTCTGCTATGATCAGCTTTCTAACTTGACTAGGATCCGTGACCGTGATCTAGTTTTTTCTTCATTTCTTTTAATGCGAGAAGGACTAATTGTGGCTTTTTTGTTAAACCAAAGTGCAGTTCATCATATGGATTCAACTTGTACTCAGACAACATACTGATCCAATTTTCCCCAATAATATAAGTGATGGACAATGCCTTCGTTACTGACATGACATAAGAAGTGAAACCTGCAAAAATAGCCATTGTAGAGCAAACCAAACGGTTTATTCTGTGATGAATGTCACATGGCAAAACCTGCATCGTAAAATTGCTGGAAAAGAAAGAAAACATGACATTAAATCAATAAGATTTAGATAGTAAATCAATAAGATTTACTTGATGTGACACGAGTGAATCCTTATCAGGAAATCACTATGTTGAAGTACTAAACAGAAGATTGATCATCCAACTACGTTAGGCATGTAGGGGCCCCGCCTACTCCCACAAGCAGGATAGTCCAAAGGTCGTGACTAATCGTATGGACCGAACATCCATGGGACTGGAAATCCTGGTGGGTGCGATAAACCCTGCAATGCATACAGATATTGGAGTGTAACCATAACTGATAAACCGTCCTCACAAAAATAAGATATGGATACTTCAAAATATACAGACTGAATTGAGTGGACAGATATTAACATAGAACGTTCTCAGGACTGACCACACACCAAAAGCGGCAGTACTAATAAACAATACAGGGTTCACAAACACAAATCAAGTACTAAACAATAGTACTTACTACAGACAAGCAAAGTTGCACTAACTAAACTCTGTAGACTATTTCTTGCCATCGACCTACGGGATGAACCCCACATAACTGACTAGGCCATGGACTTCATGTGAGATGTCTACATGCACCATCCCCATCTTGTCAACCTCGGAGAGCCTAATAGAGTGGTCTTTCCACTCATAAACATGATGATGAAGACATGCCACATCAAATTTGTTGGGAAGCTTTACAAGAACCACACCCTTCGTAATCGAAGGCACAACCAGAAAATTGTTGTGGTCAAGTACAGCCTCGAGAACACGCCTGACAGCAAAGCTACAGGAAAACACTAGTTCAGGACATGTGGCGACAAGGACACAACAGCTGGATAGTTCAACAGTAAAACTCATCATCAGATCTTCCAGTTCACACGGCATGACTTTGAGAACTTCATCTCCACCGCGGACCTGGTTCTAATTCAAACAGAAACCATATTTTATTACTACCTCCGTTCAGAAATATAAGATGATTTTCGATATTATACTCCATATATGACTACATATACACACAGAAATGAGTGAACAAAGACACTAGAACATGTCTTCAAAGGCATGAGAGCAGAGGGATTACTTGCAATATCCATAACACAAGTTACTGAGGCAAATATACCCTCTTCAAAGGTAGCATTGGTGTTCATAAAGTACTCCCTCCGTCCCAAAATTCTTGTCTTAGATTTGTCTAGATACGGATGTATCAAGTCACATTTTAGTATTAGGTACATCCGTATCTAGAAAAATATAAGACAAGAAATTTGGGACAGAGGGAGTAGTTGAAAGTAATCTATAAGAAATAAGTGTCAACCTCTCACATGTTTTGGTCAAAAGAGGAATTTACAACCGTCATTTGGCACACTAAAATCACATGCAAGATCACCTAGAAAGTTGTACTACCAGTACTAGTACTGCGTGTAAGATGAAAAAACATGATCAAGGTTGAGAAAAAGATCATCAACAAGAGACATTACCTGGACTTGCTTAATGAGGGATCCCGGAGAGGGGGGCTTGGACAGGGCGATGGCTTTGAGCTTGTCTGCGGTAGTCTCGGCGGGGTGCTTGTGCTTCCTCGTACCATGAGCCTCAACGGTTTTGGCCAGAGCCATAGACATCACGTCAGCTGGTGCTCCGGCGTCCGTCCAAGAGAGGAAGCTGAGAGAGAAGAGTGAAAGGAGGAACGAGATGAGGGAGAAGCGAAGCGAGTGGGGGTTTTCTTCAAGAGAGGAAGTTGAGAGAGAAGAGTGAAATGGTGGTTGCTTCGTCCATCCAACTTACTACTGGAAAGGAGGGGGTTTTGTGATTTGATGGCTCATTGGGCATTACTGTGGCAGTTCGATCGGGGTAGTCTACCTTCACTCTACTATGGAGTAATTTAGTGCATGGCTGGTGGAGCCAGGTGCTGGCTGTCCCACACGTCGGCGAAAGTGAGTAATTTAGTGCATGGCTGGAGGAGGATCCGCACGGTAGAGCGTGTCCACTATTTTTCTGAAGAAAAAAATGATTACAACAAGCATTTCCACTCTTACGACGGATGAGTGCAAAACACGGCAGCCACTTGAACATACACAGTGCTCCTACTACTAGGCATGTGCAGTGCTTCATACGTCAGTACTACACAATCTTGTTGCTAGTGTAGTAAGATATGACGATAACAAATGATGTTGTGCGCATGTCAACTACTCCTATATGTAACATAGTACCACTTTTTCGACTGTCCGGTCAAGAATGAACAGTGAGATCAATGTTAAAAGAACTAGGTCCATAATGCACGGAGAGTACGGTGCTACAATACTCCACGAAACATGAACCATATGAAGCACGAATAGTGTTAGGCAGGGTGTATGAAGGGTGCACGGGATGGGAGAAAAAGTTCCCTTCTCGACCCACTTTTGTGTGTTTGGCAGAGTGCATGAAGGGTGCATGAGTCCACACTAGTAGGTTGACAAAAATACATGAAGAGGAAACAACTATATTGAGATGAGAATGCAACCAAACACACCCACACGCTTCGTGATACAGTGACTGATCTGCATCGTCTGAGTTTGATCCAACGGTCATGTTGCGCCGAGACATGGACATGCCCATGTAGAGGGCGCCTAAACACCACCGAAGTCCCTCTGCTTCTCGAGGCGCACGACGTTTGTGATGCAGGGTGCAACCGCCCGTAGAGCCCGCTCCCAGTCGACGGGAGCCAGCTCGTCAAAGACGGCGTCCAATGGCACGAATGGATTCCGGTGATGGAGCCCTGATAAGATTCGCCCGACAATGGCGACGGCAGCCTGCAACCCCTCCTTGTCCAGCTCAGCCCCCACCATCGCGCGGAGACGGCTCAGCTCCTCGGAGATATAGGTGAAGAAGGAGACCAGGTCAGGAAGCCGCAACTCATTGAAGTCGACTGGGTGGTCGACTGGGTTTAGCCCGATGGCCAGCATCGTCGCGCTGCCATGACGGTAGGCATCAAGCAGCCGTAACACATGCGTGGCAACTTGCTTCACCAAGTGGCTGAGGCGAGCCTGTACCTCGTCACGATCGGCCTGCTCATGCTCCAGCCGGCTCCCCTGACGGCCTATCGTATCTCTCGCTTTCTGCAGCAACACCGCCGACCCGTCGAGCATCTTTGTGGTGGACGCCTGCCGCTTTTGAAGCTCTGTGAACTCGCGCACATAACAGAGGAGCATGGCACTCCTCTCCTCCTTGAGCTCATGGAGCTCCACGTCCTTGGCCCCGATCTCCGCATCCTTGGCATGGAGCTCCTGTGTCAGGCGCCTCACCTCGGACTCCGTGATCTGCTGCGTCGCTATGGCACCAGGTAGAAGCAATGTGGAGAGGAAGCAAAGGGGGCGAAATGGCTGAAAGGAAATGCAATCTGTGGGAAGGCGGAGGGAGCCAGCCGAGGAGCGGGGAATCTTTTGGTTTTCACCACGGTAAAACACCAGTCGACGACTTCTCACATCAGGGAGCAGTGGGATTCACAGGCGGAGTCATCATGACTAATTGCTGCGGCGCCTACTTGTCGGTGTACAAAAGTAGGGGCTCTGCTTTTGACCCCTTTACTTGTGCGCGGGCACTCAGAGCCACCCGCCGCGGCCATGCATAACAGGGCAGGAAAGGGAAGCCGGAGAGAAGCCGAAGGCACAAGGCAAACAAAGCAACAACAAGGACCAAGGCCACAAAGATCGGATGGACGAAGCAGGTTTCCTCGGCAAGGACCCTTGCCGGGGCAGCCTCAGCGGCCCCGGCAAGACCATTGTCGGGGCAGCTCGCCCACACCAGCTGAGCGAGCCACCTTCGAGCCCACCAACGCTAAACAAACGCATTGGGACAGGGCTCAGGAGGCACCTCCGTGGTGGCATGCATATCTTTGTGAAGACAAAATAACAGTCAAGGTCAAATAAGGATAGGAAGGCAACGATCCTCGGCAGGGTTCTTACCGAGGAAGCCCACGAGACCCCTAGCAAGGTCCTTGCCGGGGACGATGGCGTGCCACGGCGAGACCCTTGCCGGGCCACCCGGCAAGACCCGTACCAAGCATGCCCGCAGGGCCACTGCCAGGCCCACGCCAGCCAAGTCTCCGCCGCCGTTCGCATGCAGCTACCGACCCAACCAGCTGGGCAGGCACCTGCGTGGCAACATACAACCCTTCGTGGAGGCTCCACCACCGCGCCACCTCAGCTGCCTGCCTGCCTACATGGCACCGCATGCATCGCTGTCCAGGGCGCGTGTCAAAGCAAGGAGGAGCGGCAACGGACAGGACGGGCCTCGCTCCCGTCCCCGATAAAGTAAAGGGACACCTAGGCCTCGCATTAAATGCGCTTTGTCCTGTAATACCAGCAATAAGCTCACAACGCTGTAGCACTTTCCACCTCCTGTGTGCCACTGTGGCAGCCCCTTTCACCTATAAAAGGAGGCCCATAGTGCACTGGAGAGGAATTCGGCTCTTTCGAACCTGGTAGCACCCAGAGCTAATTCAATAGCTCAAGAACACTAAATACATCCACCAAAGCAGGATCATAGGGTTTTACGCATCTTTGCGGCTCGAACCTGGGTAAATCCCCTTTGTGCTGTCTACTAGTCCCGCTCTTCTCATGATCCCGCGCCCCGCAACCGTAGTAGGGATTCTTGTGATCCCATAGGTGTCGTTTCCCACCGACATCTTTGGCGCGCCAGGTAGGGGGAGCGCCCAGATTGTGAGAATCGGGTCTAGTGGTAGGCCTAGGAGTTCATCATCACCACAGCTCCTGCGGAGAAGGCGGCCAAGAGGGCGCCGCTGCCCGTTGGCGCGAAGGACACCGAGGCGGCGTTAAGGGAGCCAATTCATGCTGAATTTTAAGTTTTTTTCCTTAGATATAAGATTATTATCCTCGACGGTTCGGCCTATGTATGGAGAGCCTGTACGCATAGGGGTCCTCCTGCGATCGGCAACGCCCTTGTTCTGTTTCAAGTCTGCTCAACAGTTCGAGCGGCTGCGTTGAGAGCGGCAGGGTAGCCTTTCACCATCAGCAACGCCCTCGGCTCTGACTCGAGTCAAGCTCGACAGATCGAGCGGCCGCGCCAAGGGCGGTAAGGTGCTTTGCCCGGCAACAAGCACACCCGGCAGGCTAATGAGGATCCATCCTCAAAACGCTGCCCTGGGTTTATGTGCCGGCAAGCCTACCCGGCCAACGTGGGGTGGACATACAAAGGAAAATCGAACAGGAAAATAACATGCATAATTTCAGGAGCACTACAGAGTTATATTACACAAATTTCCATCGCGGTTCTAACTAAAGATGGCATTGTCTTGGTCATGAACCCGCAGCGGTGATGAAGAACGGGGTGCCTAGTCCCGGCGCTGGCACTCCAACCTCTTGATTTTGTCGATGCGGCTGAGGATGGGCTAGATACGCTCATTGAGCGCCACGTCGTCGGCATCCTCTGGCAAGCTCTTCAGCACAGCTTCGAAGTCGAGGTCTAGGTGCCACTCGGCGATCTTGGCGAGCACCCTGGTCATGGCCCCCCGGCAGAGTATCCGGGATTCGTCGGCCAGGGAGGCTGCCCGGTTGGAATGAAGCAACCCCAGGGCATCGACGACCCTCTCAAAGTATATGGTTAGGTTGGTGTTGGGGCTCAGGTTCGCCTCCGGGGCGTACCTCATGTCCGACATTCCCATAATGGCCAGTTGATTGGCGGCCGAATTCGCAACGACAGCAAGGTGTTCGAGCCAGCGCTTCTCGCCTGCCACTTGGTCGTTGAGGCTGGCGGTCTCGTTCATCCGCAACTGCTTCTCCGTCACCAGGTCCTTGGTCAGGATCTCTTCTTGGGCCCCGGCCTCTGACAACATCTTCTCGAGATCCCCTAGCTTCAGCTGGAGGTCTCTGATGGAGTTGTTGGCGTCGGAGAGCTCTCCGGCCTTGCTCATGACCGCGCCTTGCGCCTCCACCAGGGTGCCGTTGAGCGTGTCCCTCTCCTGGGTCAGCTTCAAAGCTTGCCCCTCTAGCTCCTTCAGCCTGCTGGCATAGACCTTAGCCTGGGCATTGAGTGCTTCCTGATGCCTCTGCTCTAGCTCTTGGGTCTGCTACACGACAAGCTTGCCCACCTATTCATCCTTGCCGCGGAGCATGGCGGCAAGCTTCTCCTCGTGTGTGGCAAGGTCATCTTCCTAGGAGTTCAGTGCGGCCTCGCGCTGGGTCCGGGCGGCTTCGGCTTCGGCGGCCAAGTCTTCAATGTCTCTTGGGCCTTCTCGATGTCGGCCAGCTTCATGGTGAGCTCCACGTCGTGCTTGGCTAGCTCGCTCTGGGCGGCCTTCAGCTCGTCCTGAGCCTGGCGCCACCAATCTTGCGCCTCGGCAATGCACCCCTCGAAGTCCGCCTCCACTTTCTCCACCACCGCCGCCTTGGACTTGGCCTTGTCCAGGCGAGCGTGGTGGAGAGCCTGGAGCTTCCAAAAGCTGGCGCCCATGGCCTGGAGCAGCCGCTCTTCCTGGGAGCCATCACCGTCAACACTCGGCTCGCCGATGACCTTGAGACCGGCAGAAGCAAGCACCTCGCTGTCGAACATCTCCCCCTCGATGGGAGCCCTGGAGCTCGACGTTCCTGGGAGATGGACGAAAAGGTACTCACTCACCCTCAGGTACCTGCCGGAGCCGGAGGCAACGGAGGAGGAGGGCTGGTCGTCGACCGGCACCTCCTCGGCAGTGGCCTTGCCGGCCTCCTCAGCAGGCCCCTTGCCAGCCTCCTCGGCAGGCCCCTTGCCGGGATCTCCAGCGAGCGCCTTGGCGGTGTTTTCAGCGACATCCTCAGCACTCTCCTCAGTGGCAATATTCTCGGCATGTGTCGCGGCATCCTCGGCGACGTCCTTGATCACGGTGTCAACATCCTCTGGGTCCGTCGAGGAGAAATCCGTATGCCAAGAAGTAACCAAGACAAAAGCCGAGATCAGAGCCAATAAAAAAGAAGAAAAGATGCATGTGGAGACGGAAAGCAAATGGCTTACCCGCGCCAGGCTGAGAGGCGGAAGCCCCTTCTCCGCCGAGATCCAGCGTCGAGGCAAAGCTACCGGCGCCTGCATTCCCCTCCCCCTCCTCCATGTGCATGGCCTTGGTGCTTGGTGCCCTTGCCTGGGATGCCCCTCGGGGCGGTGTGGTTGACGGAGGCGGCACGATCGGGGAAGCCCTCTGTGGCTCCCATTGGTGCTGCTCCCCTCCTGCATCCACGGCATGGTTAACACTGAAGCATCACGCATGGCGCACGTTGATAGAGGATGGGTGGTGGACTCACGCTGGGGGCTGGGCCGGGGGCTACTGTCCGGGCTGCTCGACACCACCAGTGGCATGCCGGAGGTGCCTGCGGGGGGCTAGCCACTCACCGAAATCCTGGCCCTCTTTATCCTTTGGGCCAGCGTCTCCACATCCCTGCAGGATGAAGACAAGTGAGCAACACCGTCAGGGGAAGTGAAAGGAATGAGGGAGGAAAGCAGAAGCTTACTCTTCATTTTCTTCCTCCTCCTCCTCCTCTGTTGCTTTCCTTTTTCTCTCTGGGCCGAGGGGCCCAAAGTCGCAGACAATCCCCGCGCCAACATCTGCCGACGGCAGGGAGGGCGGTGGCGTCTGGGAACGCCTAGGCGATGAGGAAGCAGATGCCTTCTTCCTCGACTCCACGGCCTCCACCGCTTTCTTCCTCATCGTGGCCCTTGTCTGGCGCACCGACGCTCGCTAAGCCAGTTGTAGCTGCACGGCCCGGCCAGGGCAAACCGGCTTGCCGGAGGTGGCCCACCACAGAACTCGCCCCCTCCCAGTGGCAGGACGGTCGGAGGCCACGATCTCCTCCCCTTTGTCCTCCCCCGAAGACCCGTCGACGGCATCCTCAACGATGGGGGCTGTCGGTGTCAAAACCGGCGGATCTCGGGTAGGGGGTCCCGATCTGTGCGTCTAGGCGGATGGTAACAGGAGACAAGGGACACGATGTTTTTACCCAGGTTCGGGCCCTCTTGATGGAGGTAAAACTCTACTCCTGCTTGATTAATATTGATGATATGGGTAGTACAAGAGTAGATCTACCACGAGATCAGAGAGGCTAAACCCTAGAAGCTAGCCTATGGTATGATTGTTGTTCATCCTACGGACCAAAGCCCTCTGGTTTATATAGACATCGGAAAGGGCTAGGGTAACACAGAGTCGGTTACAATGGGAGGAGATCTACACATCCGCACCGCCAAGCTTGCCTTCCACGCCAAGGAAAGTCCCATCCAGACACGAGACGAAGTCTTTAATCTTGTATCTTCATAGTCCAGGAGTCCGGCCAAAGGTCATAGTCCGGTCATCCGGACACCCCCTAATCCAGGACTCCCTCAGTAGCCCATGAACCAGGCTTCAATGACGACGAGTCCAGCGCGCAAGTTGTCTTCGGCATTGCAAGGAAGGTTCCTCCTCCGAATATTTCATAGAAGATGTTGAACATCGGGGTAGTGTCCGGCTCTGCAAAATAAGTTCCACATTCCTTCATAGAGAGAATAATATTTGCATCAATCGGATCTGCTGACATATTCCGTGGCGTGACATCATGCCACAGCCAGGCTCTTTATTCATTTTATTGTTCCACCTCAGCGCGTTTAGCGAGGCGGTTTCCCTGGCACGTCTTGTCAAAGCAGAGATCGTGTCCCCTTATTCCGGGATTCTTATCAATACGGGTGTGGGTAACCCAACCGCACCATTAACCGCGACGCTTGGGGTATAAGCGAGTTTTATTAGGCCGGTGGGGAGCTCGTAGTTTTGGCCGCCTATATAAGGGGATAAGAATCCGCCCTTTCCATTCACACCCTCTTCCTCCTCTGCTTATCCGTCCCTGCGCGCTCGAGCTCCAGCGCCCAAGCCCGCACTTCCCACCTCAACCTTCTCCAACCATGTCAGGAATTGGGAGGTAGATGGATGGCCTCCTCCGTCACGGAGGGAAAAATCAAAACCTGAGGAAGGCCGGATACTTGTCTAAAGACATCGCGCACCGGCTCCCAGATGTGGGGAAACTCATCCCCACCCCCAGGCCCCATGAGAGGGTTGTTTTTCTTCCCCATTTCCTCCGCGGACTGGGTTTTCCTCTTCACCCATTCGTCCGGGGCTCATGTTCTACTAGGGCCTGGACTTCCATGACCTGGCTCTGAACTTCATCCTCAATATCTCGGTGTTTATCGTCGTGTGCGAGGCCTTCTTCCGCATCCAGCCCCACTTTGGCCTATGGCTGAAGATCTTCAGCGTCAAGCCGAAGGTCGTGCAAGGCCGACAGGCGGAATGCGGAGCCGCCATGGTGGGCAAGATAGCCAACGTCACCTGGCTCGAGGGTGCCTTCGTGGAAACTATCAAAGGGTGGCAATCTGGGTGGTTTTATATTACCAAGCCGCGTGACCCTAAATGGGCAGCGGCTCCTGAATTTCGATCCGACATCCCCACCCGGCTCACATCTTGGAAAGAGAAGGGCCTATCGTGGGGAAATCCGGAAGAGGTGACTGGACTCCAAACCTGCGCCCGAGACCTGGTGGCCAAGAAGGTCAAACTTGTCAACGTGGTCCAGGTCATGCTCTTCCGCCGGATCCTCCCGTGTCAACGACAGGACTTCAATTTGTGGGAGTTCGACCCGTCCCGGCACCAGAATCTATCCCGGCTCTTTGAAACGAAGCACGAGGACGCTTGGAAGGTGCTTTTGAAAAGCTCCGAGGTCTCCCCTCCCGTCACTGAGGATCGTGGGTTCTGCGCCAAACGTCAAGCCTCCGAAGTAAGCTTACCTTTAGCCTCTTACGGGATATCCGCATTTCATAGTGTGACCTTATGTGGGATCTAAACTCCCATTCCTTTGACAGGATTGGAAGAGGACATCCGGACAGTTTGACTATCCAGCCCCTTTGCCCGAAGGCCCAGTAGACGCACACTAGCGAAGCTAGTGGTTTCGGCACCCCATGTGGTGCCGGAGAAGAAGGCCAAGGAGAAGGCCACGGGGACCCGAAAGAGTTCCCGGTGCCCGGTGTCGTCCGATTTGCCCGACAGCTCCAACGCGCCCTCCTCCTCCGAAGATGAGGAGGAGGAAGAAGAAGATGCCTCTCCCCCTCCAACGGGGGGGAGGAAAGAAAAGAAAGGCCGCCCCAACTGGGGAAGCCGGAGGGTCCAAGAAGGGGAAGCCCCTTCTGTCAGACTACGCCCCCGACGCTGAAGACGGCGAGGAGGACTGGCCCTCCAGGGTCAAGCCCCTGGCAAAATCGTAAGTGTCCGGCTACCCGAATGACTGATTGCACTCCTTTATTATTTGATAGCTTGTAACACCGAAGCTAATCATATAGTCCGCCCAGAGCTCAGCTTGGTGATTCGTCGAGCGGATCTCTGAATTCATCGGATGTGAATAGCGCTTCACTTCCGACGGCCTCCTCCCCTCTTCCTATAGACGGCGCGGAGGTGGAGTCCCTAGGGGACAAAACCAGGAGGAGGTGGTCCTGGAAGCGCCACAAGGCGACCTTCCGGACTCCCAACCCAAAGGGGGTAAAACCCCGGAGGGATCTAAGTCCGGCCCTGGGACGGACACTGCTCCGGAACCATCAGTGGTTCCAGAGCCCGACAGGCGGCACCTTCACAAGAAGGGCAAGTCCGCGACGCCGACGACTTCCGTCCACCCGGAGGCGCCGGACAATTTGCTAGAGGCGCTCAACGGCGCCTCTATCGACCAAGAGCGGGCTGACAGAAGCCTGCACAAGCCTGTTAACGGGCTTTGAGGTATGTGTTCAAAAACATATATAAAAAATGTTACCGCATAGACAGTAGCCCCTGATGCTTAGTTCGGTGTTCAGAAAGAAAAGCCGAACTGAGGATCTTAAAAGATATACGCAGGAGTCTAATAGAAATGTGTCAATATGGGAATGCAGGCTGCGCTACTGACCTCTGCCGCACTGACTGTGGAGGTCAATGCCTTGAAGGAAAGCCTCGAGCGGTCCGAGAACGAGCTCGGCCGTGCCAAGAAGCAGCTCGAGGATAAAGAGGGTATGTAGCACCTCCTGAAAATGTATATAGAAATACTTGGTTGCATAATAATAAACAGGACCAACGTTAATGTTGCAGGAGCCGCGACCGAGGTGGCGACCCTGAAAGAGGCGGTTTCGAGGGCCGAAAAGAGTGCGGCCTTGGAGCGCACCGAGCGAGAGAAGCGGGAGGCGCGGGTGACGGAGGTGCGGCAAGAGCTCCAGGCTCTCGTGGAAAAACATGAGAGTTTGGAGCGTGACTCGAAGACTCGAGAGTCTGAGCTTGCCTTGGCTCTTGAGAGTGCCAAGACCGCTAAGGCCGAAGCCCAGAAGACCCTTCAGGAGATCGAGGCGATGAAGAAGATAGTGGCGGGTAAGGCATTCTTTATGCAAAGCAAAAAATATAAAAGTTAATTATCTGCTACTTACCCGAATCCAGAGCTCTCCAGGAGCGTTCGCAGATCTGCCCCGTAGTGTGTCTGATGCCGCCGCATACTACCGAGCCGAAGAGGGGAGCTCGACGGAAAAAGTGTTCTGGTCTCAGTATGCTAAGGCCGGACATCCGGTGCCCCTGAGCGACCAACTAAAGCAGCTGGTTGAGCTCCACAAGGTGGCCAAATAGGCCATGAAGGGCCTCATAGCTCGGCTGTGGCCTGGAGAAGCCATGCCTGGGAGCTACTTTGGTCTAGTGCGGCGGCTGGTGGACGCGTGTCCGTGGATTGAGGTCGTCAAGCGCTCCGCTTGTATTGAAGGTGCCCGTCGGGCCCTTGCCCGTGCTAAGGTGCACTGGGGAAAGCTAGACGCGGAGAAGCTGTTGATGGACGCGCCACCGTCGGGCAAGGAGTATCGTACGCTCGAGATGTATTACAATGGCGTTCTGAAGGGTGCCCGCCGCATAGCGGATGAGTGCTCCAAAGATGTAATTTTTGAGTGAACTCGCATTTGTTATCCTGTACACTGAAGCTTTGTCATATGCGTTAAGCAACGCTTGTTAATTTAAAATATTACCTTCTGTGCGGCCGTTTATCAAATCTGAGAGATGCAAGTCATCGGCTTCGACCCCCATGCCACGAGTGCTGGGATGTTCGGGATAAACCTGAGCGCTCTTGTTCCCATTCTTGGGTCCATCTAGGGAGGCGTTCAGCACATCGAACCAGGCCGTCGGACTTATAATGCTTTATCACTCAAACTTAGCCATAGAATTCTATAATTTTAAATTTCGGCGAAGCCCCTAGTATTCGGAAGACCGAGTTCGGGGCGCGATCCACGCCTAGGCCGGATAAGTCCGGTTCCTCGCTTGAAGCGGCATTAGTCTTTAAGGACTCGAAAAAACCTCGCGAACAGCGACTAGTCTCTCGCACTATCATGACAGTTAGTTTTAGCTTTCTCTACTGAGGTGTTAACCCAGCTCAACTGGGGCACAATCGCAGTAGTTCTCCCAGCGCTACCTTAGCCAACAATGCGGAACGTAAGGTACCAAAACATCGGAGCCGGGCAAACCCAACTATTGACCAAAGACATGATTCGGAGCCGATGCATATAGTGCTATAAGTTCGGGGTGCCGCACTTGTTAGAGTATTCGGTCTTCTCACACCGCGTTCTGGGGTGTTGTAGGCCCCTAGTGTATTATCCGTGCCAAAGTGTACGGTTGCATAGTGTCATGACTGAACATGTTTGCATATAAAAATAGATAAGTACAATAATAGGTAAGAGCTATGTATTGTTTATTAAAAAAGGGCTGCTGCGAACGCAAAACAGTACAAAAAGTGCGGTAAGCAAGAGATGGGAACATTTGACATATCCCCCTTCAGGGGCAAGCTGCAGGATTGTAAGAGAAACAGGTATTAAACTCGTTATAGAGACCACCTTGACTTTTGACGTAGCTTGCTTCCTCCCTGGCTATTGCATCGTTTGTTCGGCGATAGTATTGCCGGACAGGCCTTCCGAATAGTTGGGTCCTGAAAGCACCAATGTCAGTGTCAAAACTGGCGGATCTCGGGTTTAGCGAGGGAGTCCTGAAAGTGTGTAAAAAAGGAAAACGGCGAAATAGGGAGCCCCCTAGTGCGGTTAAGCCACATTCTAGGCGTGCTGTTGTTGTGCCCCTTCCCTTATGCCCATGGTATCTCTAAGGTGTAATTATGTACGCGTGGTACCAGCATTGCCGTTTGGCGGGGGCTGGGGTCGGGGCCGCACTGCTATGCTTGCTCGGAACGTGCCAGCCGGATTTGTTGTAGGTTACTTCGGGCTCGCTTGATGTTGTCCGGACGTTTGGCGCCTGGATTGGAGAACTGCCTTGAGAGGCTACTCTGTACTTCCGCCGCCAGGGCCGCCGTGTGCTCCTTTGTTCGGAGAGAGCGTTCTGTGTTTCCATTTACCGTGATGACTCCGTGAGGTCCTGGCATCTTGAGCTTGAGATATGCGTAGTGCGGCACCGCATTGAATTTTGCAAATGTGGTTCATCCGAGCAGGGCGTGATAGCCGCTGCGGAATGGGACTATGTCGAAGATTAAGTCCTCACTCCGGAAGTTATCCGGTGATCCGAAGACCACCTCGAGTGTGACCGAGCCTGTACAGCTGCCTTCGATCCCTGGTATGACACCTTTGAAGGTTGTCTTTGTGGGTTTAATACTTGAAGGATCGATGCCCATTTTTCGCACTGTGTCGTAGTAAAGCAGGTTCAGGCTACTACCGCCGTCCATTAGGACTCTGGTAACGTGAAATCCATCGATAATTGGGTCTAGGACCAGTGCGGCGAATCTGCCGTGACGGATGCTGGTGGGATGGTCCCGTCGATCAAAAGTGATCGGGCAGGAGGACCATGGGTTGAACTTTGGGGCGACTAGCTCCAGCGCATAGACGTCCTTGAGAGCACGTTTCCGCTCCCTTTTGGGGATGTGGGTTGCGTATATCATATTCACCGTCCGAACTTGCTGGGGAAATCCCTTCTGTCCTTTGTTGTTCGGCGGCCGGGGTCCCTCCTCGTCATCGCTATGTAGCCCCTTGTCTCTGGTCTCGGCACTTATCTTGCCTGCCTGTTGAACACCCAACAATCCCTGTTGGTGTGATTGGCTGGCTGTTCGGGGGTGCCGTGTATCTGGCACGAGCGATCAAGTATCCGGTCTAAGCTGGATGGGCCCTGAGGGTTTTGTTTGAATGGCTTCTGCCGCTGACCCAGTTTAGAGCCTCTGAATCTGGCATTGACTGCTGTATCTTCAGTATTGTCACCGTTAATGCGGCGCTTATGCTTGTTGCGGCGTGACCTGCCGTTGTTATCCTTGTTATCCGAATTGCCGGGGCTCTTGCTTATGTTATTGCTACGAGCCAGCCAGCTGTCTTCTCCCGCGCAGAAGCGGGTCATGAGTGTCGTGAGGGCTGCCATAGACTTCGGCTTTTCCTGTCCTAGGTGCCGGGCAAGCCATTCGCCTCGGATGTTGTGCCTGAAGGCTGCGAGGGCCTCGGCGTCCGGACAATCGACTATTTGGTTTTTCTTTGTCAGGAACCGTGTCCAGAATTGTCTGGCCGATTCCTCTGGTTGCTGGATTATGTGGCTTAGGTCATCGGCGTCTGGTGGTTGCACATACATGCCCTGGAAGTTGTCAAGGAATGCGGATTCCAGGTCCTCCCAACAACTGATTGACTCTGTTGGCAGGCTATTAAGCCAATGTCGAGCTGGTCCTTTAAGCTTGAGCGGGAGGTATTTGATGGCATGTAGATCATCGCCACGGGCCATGTGGTTGTGAAGGAGATAATCCTCGATCCATACCGCAGGATCTGTTGTGCCATCGTATGATTCGATGTTTACGGGTTTGAAGCCCTCTGGGATTTGATGATCCATTACTTCGTCTGTGAAGCATAGTGGGTGTGCGGCGCTCCTGTACTGAGCTATATCACGACGCAGCTCGGACGAGCTTGGTCTCTTGTATTCGGCCGGGCCATACTTATTATGTCCGGCGTGATGGCTAGCGTCACGTGACGTGGGGCGTCCATGCGATCCATAGATCGATCTTGTTTGCCTTGCCTTATTCTCCAAGATGTCTCGCAGGTCTGTTGCGTCTCCCCGTACTCTGGTATGTTTTGAGCGGTGTCGGGGTGCGGTTTGGGTCGAGGGCCTGAAGGCCTCTCTATCGCGGCCACGGGGTGGCCGATCGGGCGCATCGTACGCTGGTGATGTAGGTTTAGTTGCTTCCTCCTCAAGTTGGGGAAGCAGCCTGCGCTTCGGGTAGCTCTTGGATGGGCGTTCTAGTTTATACTCTTCGGCCGCCAGGACTTCGGTCCATCTGTTGGCTAGCAAGTCTTGGTCAGCTCTAAGTTGCTGTTGTTTCTTCTTGAGGCTGCTTGCCATGGCTACGAGTCTGCGTTTGAAACACTCTTGCTCGACGGGATCCTCTGGCACGACGAATTCATCGTCGTCGAGGCTTGCCTCGTCTTCGGAGGGAGGCATGTAATTGTCGTCCTCATCCTCTTTGTCGGCCGCTCTCTCACGAGGGCTGGCTCCTTCGTTCTCCTACACTGAATCCTGATGGAGGGGGTTGTCTTTGGCACTGTCCGACTTGTTATCTCCGGTGCCGGAATCGCCGTTTTTGCTTTGGCGAGACTTAGAGCGGCGCCGCTGACGTCGGCGCTTAGGTTGCTTCTTGGAGGGGTCATCCTCCGTTTTCTCCTCGCCATCCCCCGCTTTAGGGGTGTCCACCATGTATATGTCATATGACGAGGTGGCTTTCCAGTTCCCTATAGGCACTGGTTCTTCTTCGTTGCCTTCATCGGCGTCCATGCCGTCGATGTCTTTGGAGTCGAAGTCGAGCATGTCGGTTAAATCGTCGACAGTGGCTACAAAGTGGGTGGTGGGTGGGCTACAAACTTCTTCGTCGTCCGCGTCCCAACCGTGTTGGCCGTAGTCCGTCCAGGGCTCTCCTGACAAAGAGAGAGACTTTAACGAATTCAGGATGTTGTCGAAAGGTGAGTGCTGAAAGACATCCGTGGCGGTGAACTCCATGACCGGAGCCCAATCGGGCTTAACTGGGAGAGGTGCGGGATTTACGGAGTCCGGATCGGAGTCCGCCACCTCGGAGTCATGGGCCTTGCGAGGGACTAGGCTGGTATCCGGCTCTATCGCCGTAGAGATTGCTGTTTCCGGGGTGGCGTCTAACCATCCGTCCCCGACTGGCGTAGTGGGCTCCGAGCTAATGGTCAGAGCGGACACCTGAGCGACGCTCTGGGTGTTGTCCGAGGACAGAGCTAAATCGTGCCCATCATGACAGTGCGGCGCGCCCGGTTGTGGCTCAAATTCGTCAAAGATCAAGTCCCCGCGGATGTCGGCCGTGTAGTTCAAGCTTCCAAACCTGACCTGATGGCCAGGGGCTTAGCTCTCGATCTGCTCCATATGGCCGAACGAGTCAGCCCGCAGTGCGAAGCCGCCAAATACGAAGATCTGTCCGGGGAGAAAAGTCTCATCCCGGACCGCGTCACGTTGACGAGCGAAGAAGCCATCGGGCCTAAAAGGCGACGACACAAAGGAACTCTCAATGAAAGCACAAATGTCGGTGTCAAAACCCGCGGATCTCGGGTAGGGGGTCCCGATCTGTGCGTCTAGGCGGATGGTAACAGGAGACAAGGGACACGATGTTTTTACCCAGGTTCGGGCCCTCTCGATGGAGGTAAAACCCTACTCCTGCTTGATTAATATTGATGATATGGGTAGTACAAGAGTAGATCTACCACGAGATCGGAGTGGCTAAACCCTAGAATCTAGCCTATGGTATGATTGTTGTTCGTCCTACGGACTAAAACTCTCCGGTTTATATAGACACCAGAGAGGGCTAGGGTTACACAGAGTCAGTTACAATGGGAGGAGATCTTCATATCGTATCGCCAAGCTTGCCTTCCACGCCAAGGAAAGTCCCATCCGGACACGGGACGGAGTCTTCAATCTTGTATCTTCATAGTCCAAGAGTCCGGCCAAAGGTCTTAGTCCGGCCATCCGGACACCCCCTAATCCAGGACTCCCTCAGGCCCCCTAGCACTGGCGCCGCTGGCCTCCCCAGCAGCCGCCACCCACCGGGTAAGGTCCTCCTCCTCCGCTTCCGCCGCGGCCCTGTCCACCGTGCCGCCAGCATTGCCGGCCTCCTCGGCAAGCTTTGCCGATTCCGCGGTGAGCCTTTGCTCCCGCATCCTGGCGGCGATGTAGTCCAGCTCCTCCTGAGAAGTGTCCTAGACAAGCCGCGGCTCAGCGGCGATGTAGTCCAGCTCCTCCTGAGAAGTGTCCTAGACAAGCCGCGGCTCAGGGGTTGAAGAACTCCTGCACCTTGAGCTCATCACGCGTGACCCAGCTCAGGTCAAGGCCATGCGCGTTGAAAAGCGACATCATGGCAATGATCTCCGACCGGCGAAATTGTTGCTAAGCGGGATCACTCCCGCCGGCAACTTGAAGACATGCTCCTTGTCCACCTTGCCGGCCTTCGCGGCAGCCCTTGCAGCCTTGCCGGACCGCTCGACCTCGCCTTCTTTATTGACCTCGAGCTGGAAAATCCACTAGCAGGGATGGGCGTGCCTCAACACCGTCAGATTCTGGTCGAGGCCGGGGCGGAGCCTCATGATGTCAGCAGCATTCACAAAAAGCCAGGCCGGCCTCCCCTTGTCATGCAGAGGAGCAATCTGGCGGCAGATGAAGTCCGCCCCGATCATCTCGAGGGTGAGCCCAACCCGGGTAAGCCAGAGAATCCTGGTGGTGGGGATTGTGAGCTTCTCATCATCGGCGTCGACGTCGCCCCAGTCCTTTCTGCGAACCGGCGCCACCCGACGAACCTCGCAGAACGTTGGCCGGTTCTCCTCCTCGATTCAGCAACACCGGCCCCGCCACTCTCCCCACCTCTCCTTCATGGCACCCTTCGGGTATGCTCCCTTGGCCCTCGGAAACCAAGCGACACTGCCGGTAATGGCGCCTCCCTTTTGGATCCAACGAGAGAAGTAATGGCGGAAGAGCACCGTGTTGGGATGCACCCCGGCAAAGCCCTCGCAGAGGTGTGTGAAAAGGGCCATGCACGCCACGACATTCAGAGTAAAATCCAGGAGGCGGAAGCCGAAGGTGTGCATAATGTCCTCAAAAAAATCAGAGAATGGGGGACAAAGCCCACAAGAGAAGTAGTCGACGAAGAAGGGATACCGATTAGGGGCAGGACCAGCTCTGGCAGGGACGACGCGTGTGGCTGGATGCCCCGTCATTTCTCCCCTCATCTTCACCCCCCCACAAAAGCTTATAGTACTCCCGGAGCATGGGCACGTAGACCGTCGAGGGGAAGAGGGCGAACTGCGCCCTCGTGCCACCAGCTCGCTCTCCGACGGCTCCGCCGCCCTAGCATCTTTGGCTGCCCCTTTTCCTTTGGTGGATTTGGGTGCCATTGCGGCTGCGAGAAACAGAGGGCAGGGGATGGTGGAAGCACGTCGACGATGGACGAAAGCAGGGGGCTCGAGAAGGAAGAAAGAGGGCGGCGGTGTCAAGATTGGGGAAGGCGCAGGGAAAGGGTAAAGTGAGCAGCGCGCCTGCGGTTATTCCTTTTTATGGGGAAGTGATATGTCCATTTTGCATCATGCTTTTATATTGATATTTATCGCATTATGGGCTGTTATTTCATGTTATGTCACAATACTTATGACTATTCTCTCTTATTTTACAAGGTTTACATGAAGAGGGAGAATGCCGGCAGCTGGAATTCTGGGCTAGAAAAGGAGCAAATATTGAAGGGCTATTCTGCACAACTCCAAAAGTCCTGAAACTCCACGGAATACCTTAAAATAAATAAAGAAAAATCGTCGCCAAAGATGAAGGCCAGGGGGCCCACACCCTACTCCCGAGGGTGGGGGGCCGCCCCTACCCCTTGGGCACGCCCCCCTACCTCGTGGGCCCCCTGGTGGCTCTCCGACGTGCATCTTCTCCTATATGAAGTCTTTCGATGAGAAAAAAATAGCAAGCAACCTTTCGGGAAGAGACTCCGCCGCCACGAGGCGGAACCTTGGCGAAACCAATCTAGGGCTCTGGCAGAGCTGTTCTGCCGGGGACACTTCCCTC
Organism: Triticum dicoccoides; assembly: GCF_002162155.2. Classification (NCBI taxonomy): domain Eukaryota; kingdom Viridiplantae; phylum Streptophyta; class Magnoliopsida; order Poales; family Poaceae; genus Triticum; species Triticum dicoccoides. Next base: position 127,383,755 of record NC_041381.1, on the reverse strand, counting down.
CGGGAGGGGGAAATCATCGCCATCATCATCACCAACGCTCCTCTCATCGGGAGAGGGCAATCTCCATCAACATCTTCACCAGCGCCATCTCATCTCCAAACCCTAGTTCATCTCTTGTACCCAATTCTTGTCTCCAAGTCCGGGATTGGTGCTAGTAGGTTGCTAGTAGTGTTGATTACTCCTTGTAGTTGATGCTAGTTGGTTTACTTGGTGGAAGATCATATGTTCAGATCCTTTATGCATATTATTACCCCTTTGATTATGAACATGAATATGCTTTGTGAGTAGTTACGTTTGTTCCTGAGGACACGGGAGAAGTCTTGCTATTAGTAGTCATGTGAATTTGGTATTCGTTCGATATTTTGATGAGATGTATGTTGTCTAACCTCTAGTGGTGTTATGTGAACGTCGACTACATAACACTTCACCATTATTTTGCCATAGTTTACATCTGAGTTAGGGGGGGCATCGCGTAATTGCCATTGCTAATGCATAATAATACTCATTGTCAACACGACCGATAGGGGGGCTAGGCCCCTGCTCATCCCTGACTCCGCCACTGTGTTTCATGGTATGGTTAGGTTTACCTTAATACTTATTTTGTAGTTGCGGATGCTTGCAAGGGGGTTTAATCATAAGTGGGATGCTTGCCCAAGGAAGGGCAGTACCCAAGCACCGGTCCACCCACATATCAAATTATCAAAGTAATGAACGCGAATCATATGAGCATGATGAAATCTAGCTTGATAGTAATTCCCATGTGTCCTTGGGAGCGCTTTGCTTTATATAAGAGCTTGTCCAGGCTTGTCCTTTGCTACAAAAAGAATTGGGCCACCTTGCTGCGCCTTGTTTACTTTTGTTACTTGTTACCCGTTACAAATTATCTTATCACAAAACTATCTGTTACCGATAATTCCAGTGCTTGCAGAGAATACCTTACTGAAAACCGCTTGTCTTTTCCTTCTGCTCCTCGTTGGGTTCGACACTCTTACTTATCGAAAGGACTATGATAGATCCCCTATACTTGTGGTTCATCAAGAATCTTTTCTGGCGCCGTTGCCGGGGAGTGTAGCGCCTTTGGTAAGGAAAAATTTATATAGTGTGCTGAAATTTTCTGTCACTTATTACTATGGAAAGTAATTCTATGAGGGGCTTGTTCGGGGTATCTTCACCCCTTCCAATAGAGCAAAGAGTTGCCCCTCAACCTACTGAACCTATTGAAAATGAAACTCCTTTTGAATTTACTTCTAGTATCATGGAAAAACTGCTGGCTAATACTTTTACAGGAGATTGAACAAAGCATCCTGACGAGCATCTTCGCTATGTGGATGATATTTGTGGACTATTTAAGCTTGCAGGTATACCCGATGATGTTGTTAAGAAGAAGGCTTTTCCTTTATCTTTGAAGGAAGACGCATTGACATGGTATAGGCTATGTGATACGAGATCATGGAACTATAAAAGAGTGAAATTGGAATTTCATCAAAAGTATTACCCTATGCATCTTGTTCATCATGATCGCAATTATATATATAATTTTTAGCCTCGCGAAGGAGAAAGCATCGCTCAAGCTTGGGGGAGGCTTAAATCAATGTTCTATTCATGCCCCAATCATGACCTCTCAAGAGAAACAATTCTTCAGAATTTTTATGCTCGGCTTTCTGATAACAATCGCACCATGCTCGATACTTCTTGTGCTGGCTCTTTTATGATGAAGACTATTGAATTCAGATGGAATTTATTGGATAGAATTAAACGCAACTCTGAAGATTGGGACCTCGACGAAGGTAAGGAGTCAGGTATGACACCTAAGTTTGATTGTGTTAAATCTTTTATGGATACCAGTATTTTCCGTAAGTTTAGCACTAAATATGGACTTGACTCTGAGATAGTAGCTTCTTTCTGTGAATCTTTTGCTACTTATGTTGATCTCCCTAAGGAGAAGTGGTTTAAATATCATACTCCCATAGAAGTAAAAGTAGCTGCACCTATTAAAGTTGAAGAAAATATTATCACTTATAATGATCCTATTGTTCCCACCTCTTATGTTGAGAAACCACCTTTCCCTGTTAGAGTAATGGATCATGCTAAATCTTCACTCTTGTTCGTAAAAGCAATATCAGAACTTATGTACCTCCTGAGCAAGTTAAAGTAGAACCCAATATTGCAATTGTTAAAGATCTCTTCTCTGATAATATTGATGGCCATGTTATTTAGTTCGAAGGTGAAACTGCTAGAATTTCTAAACCCTGTGCTAAAGATAAACATAGACCTGTGGTAGGCGTGCCTGTTATTTTTGTTAAAATAGGAGATCATTGTTACCATGGATTACGTGATATGGGTGCGAGTGCTAGTGTTATACCACATACTTTATACGAAGAAATTAAGAATGAAATTGTGCCTGCTGAATTAGAAGGTATTGATGTCACAATTAAACTTGCCAATAGAGATACTATTTCACCAATTGGGATTGTTATAGATGTTGAAGTCTTGTGTGGGAAAACTAAATATCCTGCTGATTTTCTTGTTCTTACTTCTCCGCAAGATAGCTTTTGTCCCATTATATTTGGTAGACCCTTCTTGAATACTGTTAATGGTACGATAGACTACAAAAATAATGTTGTTACTGTTGGCTTGGATGATATGATTCACGAGTTTAATTTCTCTAAATTTAGTAAACAACATCGTGAGGAAGAATTGCCTAGTAAAGATGAAATTATTTGTCTTGCCTCTATTGCCGTACCTCCCAGTGATCCTTTGGAACATTATTTGCTAGACCATGAAAATGATATGTTTATGAATGAAAGAAGTGAAATAGATGAAGTATTCTTTAAACAGGAACCTATTCTGAAACACAATTTGCCTGCTGAAATCCTAGGGGATCCTCCTCCACCCAAGGGTGATCCCGTGTTTGAGCTTAAACCGTTGCCTGATAATCTTAAGTATGCTTATCTTGATGAAAAGAAAATATATCCTGTTATTATTAGTGCTAACCTTTCAGAGCATGAAGAAGAAAGATTATTGAAAACTCTGAAGAATCACCGTGCCGCTATTGGATATACTCTTGATGATCTTAAGGGCATTAGTCCCACTCTATGTCAGCATAAAATAAATTTGGAATCGGATGCCAAACCAGTTTGTGATCCTCAACGGCGTTTGAATCCTAAAATGAAAGAAGTGGTAAGAAAGGAAATACTCAAGCTTTTGGAGGCAGGTATAATTTATCCCGTTGTTGATAGTCAGTGGGTAAGTCCTGTCCATTGTGTCCCTAAGAAGGGAGGTATTACTGTTGTCCCTAATGATAAAGATGAATTAATTCCGCAAAGAATTATCACAGGTTATAGGATGGTAATTGATTTCCTCAAATTAAATAAAGCTACTAAGAAAGATCATTACCCCTTACCTTTTATTGACCAAATGCTAGAAAGATTATGCAAACATACACATTATTGCTTTCTAGATGGTTATTCTGGTTTCTCTCAAATACCTGTGTCGGCTAAAGATCAATCAAAGACTACTTTTACATGCCCTTTTGGTACTTTTGCTTATAGACGTATGCCTTTTGGTTTATGTAATGCACCTGCTACCTTTCAAAGATGCATGATGGCTATATTCTCTGACTTTTGTGAAAAGATTTGTGAGGTTTTCATGGACGATTTTTCCGTCTATGGTTCCTCTTTTGATGATTGCTTGAGCAATCTTGATTGAGTTTTGCAGAGATGTGAAGAAACTAATCTTGTCTTGAATTGGTAAAAGTGCCACTTTATGGTTAATGAAGGTATTGTTTTGGGACACAAAGTTTCTGAAAGAAGTATTGAAGTTGATAAAGCCAAGGTTGATGCTATTGAAAAGATGCCATGTCCCAAGGACATCAAAGGTATAAGAAGTTTCCTTGGTCATGTTGGGTTTTATAGGAGGTTCATTAAGGACTTCTCAAAAATTTCTCGGCCTCTGACTAATTTGTTACAAAAAGATGTACCATTTATCTTTGATGATGATTGTGTAGAAGGATTTGAAATACTTAAGAAAGCATTAGTCTCTGCACCTATTGTTCAGCCACCTGATTGGAATTTACCCTTTGAAATTATGTGTGATGCTAGTGATTATGCTGTAGGTGCTGTTCTAGGGCAAAGAGTTGAAAAGAAATTAAATGTTATCCATTATGCTAGTAAGACTCTAGACAATGCTCATAGAAATTATGCTACTACCGAAAAGGAACTTTTAGTAGTTGTATTTGCTTGTGATAAATTCAGACCCTATATTGTTGATTCTAAAGTAACTATTCACACCAATCATGCTGCTATTAAATATCTTATGGAAAAGAAAGATGCTAAACCTAGACTCATTAGATGGGTTCTCTTGCTGCAAGAATTTGATTTGCATATTGTTGATAGAAAAGGAGCTGAGAACCCCGATGCAGACAACTTATCTAGGTTAGAGAATGTTCTTGATGACCCATTACCTATTGATGATAGCTTTCCCGACGAACAATTAAATGTTGTAAGCACTTCTCGTAGCACTCCATGGTATGCTGATTATGCTAATTATATTGTTGCTAAATTTATACCACCGAGCTTCACATACCAACAAAAGAAAAAGTTCTTTTATGATTTGCGACATTACTTTTGGGATGACCCACATCTTTATAAAGAAGGAGTAGATGATGTTATTAGACATTGTGTGCCTGAGCATGAACAGGAACAGATCCTACGCAAGTGTCACTCCGAAGCTTATGGAGGACACCACGCTGGAGATAGAACTGCACATAATGTATTGCAATCTGGTTTTTGTTGTCCTACTCTCTTCAAGGATGCCCGTAAGTTTGTTTTATCTTGTGATGAATGTCAAAGAATTGGTAATATTAGTAGACGTCAAGAAATGCCTATGAATTATTTACTTGTTATTGAACCATTTGATGTTTGGGGGTTTGATTATATGGGACCTTTTCCTACCTCTAATGGATACACACATATTTTAGTTGCTGTTGATTACGTTACTAAGTGGGTAGAAGCTATTCCAACTAGTAGTGCTGATCATAACACTTCTATTAAAATGCTTAAGGAAGTTATTTTTCCGAGGTTTGGAGTCCCTAGATATTTAATGACTGATGGTGGTTCACATTTTATTCATGGTGCTTTCCGTAAAATGTTTGCTAAATATGACGTTAAGCATAGAATTGCATCTCCTTATCACCCACAGTCTAGTGGTCAAGTAGAATTGAGCAATAGAGAGCTCAAATTAATTTTGCAAAAGACTGTTAATAGGTCTAGAAAGAATTGGTCCAAGAAACTTGAGATGCATTATGGGCCTATAGAACTGCATATAAGAATCCTATGGGTATGTCTCCGTATAAGATGGTTTATGGAAAAGCATGTCACTTACCTCTCGAACTAGAAGATAAGGCATATTGGGCTATTAAAGAGCTCAACTATGATTTCAAACTTGCCGGTGAGAAGAGGTTATTTGATATAAGCTCACTTGCTGAATGGAGAACCCAAGCCTATGAAAATGCCAAGTTGTTTAAAGAAAAAGTTAAAAGATGGCATGGTAAAAGGATACAAAAGCGTGAGTTTAATGTAGGTGATTATGTATTGCTATACAACTCCCGTTTAAGATTTTTTGCAGGAAAACTTCTCTCTAAATGGGAAGGTCCCTATGTTATCGAGGAGGTCTATCGTTCCGGTGCCATAAAAATCAACAACTTCGCAGGCACAAATCCGAAGGTGGTAAACGATCAAAGGATCAAACACTATATCTCAGGTAATCCTATAAATGTTGAAACTAATATTATTGAAACCGTAACACTGGAGGAATACATAAGGGACACTTTCCAGAATGTTCTAGACTCCGAAAAGGAATAAGTATGTGTTACGGTAAGTAAACCGACTCCAAAACAAATTCTAAGGCAATATTTCTCCGTTTTGGAATATTTAGAAAAATAGAAAAATAAGTAGCAGTCCGGGGAGGACACGAGGCCTCCACGAGGGTGGAGGGCGCGCCCTCTCCCCTTGGGCGCGCCCCCCAACCTTGTGAGCACCTCGTGTGCCCTCCGGACTCCGTTTTCTTGCACGATACGTATTTTGGTCTGTAAAAATTCATTATATATTCTCCCAAAGGTCTTGACGACCGCATCACGCAAATATCCTCTATTTTCGTTTCGAGCTGTTTCCATTACAGATTTGAGGATTCCGGAGACTCGATCATCCTTCTATGAGGGTGAGCCTATGCCATGGAAGGTGGACGACAAGCTTGCATCATCAACAACACCTCCACCGCCAACAACAAAAAAGGAGACATAATCACATGGGTATGGGCACTCCCCTCGGCAACTGCCAAGCTTGGGGGAGGTGCCCCGGTATCGTATCACCATCACAACTCCTATCTTTACCGTCTTTCTTAGTTCGATCCTAGTAGTAGTATCTTGATATAGTAGAATAAAGTCATTGCATGATTTAGTTTTGAAGTTTTGCTTTATGATCCCTCTATGCAATCGAGTCCGTGAGCTATATATAATAAAGATTAGTGTTGAGTCAAGGGCTTGATTACTTTGCCATGATCTTGAGTGAATAAAAGAAGAGAATAAAAAGAAACAAAGAGCTCATATTGATCTTATTGAAAGTAATGACTTCACATAGAAAGAGTATGATGATTAAAAGTTGTTGGGAGTTGGCAAATATAGCTTTGGTCATCGTTGCAATTAATAGGAAGTAATAAGGAGAGAGAGGTTTCACATATAGATATATTATCACTGACATCTTTTATGATTGGGAACACTCATTAAAATATGACATGCTAAAGAGTTGATGTTGGACAAGGAAGACAACATAATGAGTTATGTTTTCTTATATCCGAGATAAAGTATGTTGTCATGGTTCCTCTAACATGTTGAGCTTGCCTTTCCCCCTCATGTTAGGCAAATTCTCAGCACCAAGTAGAGATACTACTTGTGCTTCCAAATATCCTTAAACCAGTTTAGCCATGAGAGTCCACCATATCTACCTATGGATTGAGTAAGATCCTTCAAGTAAGTTTTCATCGGTGCAAGCAATAAAAATTTCTCTCTAAATATGCATGACTTATTAGTGCAGAGAAATAAGCTTTGTACGAACTTGTTGTGGACGCAATAAAAGCAACGGACTGCATAATAAAGGTTCACATACAAGGGGCAATATAAAGTGACGTTCTTTTGCATTAAGATTTTGTGCATCCAACCATAAAAGCGCATGGCAACCTCTGCTTCCCTCTGCGAAGGGCCTATCTTTTATTATCATCCTTTACCTTATTCAAGAGTCACGGTGATCTTCACCTTTCCTTTTTCATTTTATCCTTTGGCAAGCCCAGCATGTTGGAAAGAACATGATATATATATATCTAATTGGATGTAGGGGAGTATGAATTATTATTGTTGACATTACCCTTGAGGTAAAAGGTTGCGGGGCAAAACTATAAGCCCCTATATTTCTCTGTGTCCGGTTAAAACTCCGTAACCACAAGTATTGCGTGAGTGTTAGCAATTATGAAGGACTAAGTGATAGTTGAGTATGTGGACTTGCTTTTAAGCTCTGACATAGACTCTTTCCGATGTTATGATAAATTGCAATTGCTTCAATGACTGAGGATATAATTTGTTGGTGCTCAATAAGGTTTCTGATTCATACTTTGGCTTTGTGAAAAGATCATCACTTTAACATAAGTAATCATATGACAAAATTTATATGTGTTGCTGTTATGAGAATGATCATGATGCCTTGATGTCCGTATTTTATTTTTAATCGACGCCTCTACCTCTAAACATGAGGACATATTTATTGTTATCGGCTTTTTGCCTGAGGACAAGCGAGGTCTAAGCTTGGGGAAGTTGATACGTCCATTTTGCATAATGCTTTTATATTGATATTTATCGCATTATGGGCTGTTATTTCACGTTATGTCACAATACTTATGACTATTCTCTCTTATTTTACAAGGTTTACATGAAGAGGGAGAATGCCGGCAGCTAGAATTCTGGGCTGGAAAAGGAGCAAATATTGAAGGGCTATTCTGCGCAACTCCAAAAGTCCTAAAACTCCACGGAATACCTTAAAATAAATAAAGAAAAATTGTCGCCAAAGATGAAGGCCAGGGGGCCCACACCCTGCTCAGGAGGGTGGGGGCGCACCCCTCCCCCCTGGGCGCGCCCCCTACCTCGTGGGCCCCCTGGTGGTTCTCCGACGTCCATCTTCTCCTATATGAAGTATTTCGATGAGAAAAAATAGCAAGCAACCTTTCGGGATGAGACTCCGCCGCCACGAGGCGGAACCTTGGCGGAACCAATCTAGGGCTCTGGCAGAGCTGTTCTGCCGGGGACACTTCCCTCCGGGAGGGGGAAATCATCGCCATCATCATCACGAACGCTCCTCTCATCGGGAGAGGGCAATCTCCATCAAAATCTTCACCAGCACCATCTCATCTCCAAACCCTAGTTCATCTCTTGTACCCAATTCTTGTCTCCAAGTCCGGGATTGGTGCTAGTAGGTTGCTAGTAGTGTTGATTACTCCTTGTAGTTGATGCTAGTTGGTTTACTTGGTGGAAGATCATATGTTCAGATCCTTTATGCATATTATTACCCCTCTGATTATGAACATGAATATGCTTTGTGAGTAGTTACGTTTGTTCCTGAGGACACGGGAGAAGTCTTGCTATTAGTAGTCATGTGAATTTGGTATTCGTTCAATATTTTGATGAGATGTATGTTGTCTAACCTCTAGTGGTGTTATGTGAACATCGACTACATAACACTTCACCATTATTGGGCCTAGAGGAAGGCATTGGGAAGTAATAAGTAGATGATGGGTTGCTAGAGTGACAGAAGCTTGAACCCTAGTTTATGCGTTGCTTCGTAAGGGGCTGATTTGGATCCATATGTTTCATGCTATGGTTAGGTTTACCTTAATACTTTTGTTGTAGTTGCGGATGCTTGCAATAGAGGTTAATCATAAGTGGGATATTTGTTCAAGTAAGAACAGCACCCAAGCACCGGTCCACCCACATACCAAATTATCAATGTACCAAACGCGAATCATATGAGCGTGATGAAAACTAGCTTGACGATATTCCCATGTGTCCTCGGGATCGCTTTTCTTATTTTAAGAGTTTGTTCCGGCTTGTCCTTTGCTACAAAAAGGGTTGGGCTACCTTGCTGCACCTTATTTACTTTTGTTACTTGTTGCTCGTTACAATTTATCTTATCACAAAACTATCTGTTACCACTTATTTCAGTACTTGCAGAGAATACCTTGCTGAAAACCGCTTATCATTTCCTTCTACTCCTCATTGGGTTCGACACTCTTACTTATCAAAAGGACTACGATAGATCCCCTATACTTGTGGGTCATCAGGAAGGCATGGGCCGCCTCCTTTCCCATTAGCTGCGATACGACGCATGCGTGCGGACGCTATCCCGCGCATGCCTCCCACGTCACGCACACTCCCCCACAACGCGCGTCCAACGCAGGTTGTGGGGGAAGCGTAGCGGACGGAACAATTACCGTAGTAAAAATCTGCCCCAACTGCCCGCGCACCATTCTGGGCCTGGCCCAACAACATGCTGCACTTATGTATGGCCCAGGCCCGGGGGCTCCTGTAGGTGTACAAAAGTAGGGGCTCTGCTTTTGACCCCTTTACTTGTGCACGGGTAGTCAGAGCCACCCGCCGCGGCCACGTATAACAGGGCAGGAAAGGGAAACCGGAGAGAAGCCGAAGGCACAAGGCAAACAAAGCAACGACAAGGACCAAGGCCATAAAGATTGTATGGACGAAGCAGGTTTCCCCGACAAGGACCCTTGTCGGGGCAGCTCGCCCACACCAGCTGAGCAAGCCACCTTCGAGCTCACCAACACTAAACAAATGCATTGGGACAGGGCTCGGGAGGCACCTCCGCGGTGGCATGCAGATCTTTCTGAAGACGAAAGAATAGTCAAGATCAAATAAGGATAGGAAGGCAACGATCCTCGGCAGGGTTCTTACCGAGGAACCCCACGAGACCCCCGGCAAGGTCCTTGCCAAGGACGATGGCGTGCCACGGCGAGACCCTTGTCGGGCCACCCAGCAAGACCCTCACCAAGCACGCCCGCAGGGCCACTGCAAGGACCATGCCAGCCAAGTCTCTGCCACTGTTCGCATGCAGCTGCCAACCCAACCAGCTGGGCAGGCACCTGCATGGCAACATACAGCCCTTCGTGGAGGCTCCACCATCGCGCTACCTCAGCTGCCTGCCTGCCTACATGGCACCACATGCATCGCTGGCCAGGGCGTGTGTCAAAGCAAGGAGGAGCGGCAACGGACGGGACGGGCCTTGCTCCCGTCCCCGATAAAGTAAAGGGACACCTAAGCCTCACATTAAATGCGCTTTGTCCTGTAATACCAGCGATAAGCTCACAATGCTGTAGCACTTTCCACCTCCTGTGTGCCACTGAGGCAGCCCTTTTCGCCTATAAAAGGAGGCCCATGGCGCACCAGAGAGGGATTCGGCTCTTTCGAACCTGGCAGCACCCAGAGCTAGTTCAAGAGCTCAAGAACACTAAATACATCCACCAAAGCAGGATCGTAGGGTTTTACGCATCTTTGTGGCCCGAACCTGGGTAAATCCCCTTTGTGCTGTCTACTAGTCCTGCTCTTCTCACGATCCCGCGCCCTGCAACCGTAGTAGGGATTCTTGTGATCCCATAGGTGTCGTTTCCCACCAACACTGCTCCCGTCAATCAAAAAAATTAAAAATCCTACAACGCCTGCTCCCGTCAATCAAAAAATTAAAAATCCTGCCGCACCCAAACACCAGAGCAATGCCGCGGTGGATATTTAAATTTACCTACCGGCAAGTAGATAAAAAAAGGGGTGAAAAAACAAATGTGGCGGCGGTCTAGCTAATCGATCGAACTAGCCCAACTAGCTAGCTATCATGCTTCACTGATGTATTCGGTGGGAAAGGTGGTCTTTCGTGATTTGAAGACTCATTTACTTGCTTCGGCACTACGACCGAGGAGGACACCGAAAATGCGCGGTAGGGCGTCCCACGTCATGAAGAATATATGCGTGCACCACCCGGGAGGACCCCAAAACCGCACGGTAGGGTGTGCCATGTCTCGGCATGGAGGAAAAATGTGCGTGTAAAAATATACTGTATCAGACGTAGTACCTATGGTTCGACCTCGGGACCCAGCCAGTCGGTTGAAAACACCCCACTAGCCACACAGCTTCATCATGCAAACATGGCACGAAGGATATATGTGGTTAGCTCCGTCTTGAGCAGCCACAACGTCTCTTGTTCTAGGCGATTCTTCTATTTTCCAAGCTTTTTTTAGTTGTAATAACACCACGGCAAGCTAGTGCTGCTCTTCGTGTGTGCCCGTGCAAAGGTTAGACGATGGAGAGAAGAGAGATTGAGATCGCAGACCTGGGACCCACCAGTAAGTGAGACAACGGTCATGCACGTGTTGACGAGGCACTCCCTCTACTCTACTCAACGCATGTACTGTATAAAATCAAGTTATGAGACAAAGCCAACAACCGTTATTGTTTCAGGCTATCGACTTACACTTTGTAGTCCAGGTTGCCAGTTCGAATCTCGTCTGTCAGATTTGTTAGTTTTAGGTCCAAATTTGATTAATGACAAGTGGGACCCCCGTGTGTTGTTCCGATATTTCAGTGTAGGATGGTTTTGTTTGAACAAACACTTTGCGCGGTTAGACAAGTAACGGCATGACTTACATGTATTTTGCAAGTTTACGAACAAAAATGACAGCGGCATAGAATATCACATCCACCCCGCAGCTTAGATACTATGGTGATACGAGTTTTTACACCGTTGGAAGTGAGATCCAATGGATTGGGAGTAGTCTTTGTAATTATGCGCAATTTCCAAACTCTCCAAAGGTTTTTTTGCAAATAAAACATTCAGGCCTTGTGTGTGCCATTGCATCTTCGATCCAAAGGCTCCCCATTGCTCATATCAGTGATCAAATGGCACATGCGTAGTAGTTGTACTTTCTACGCATTTCCCAAACTCTATCAGCCTTATATTGCAAAAACATTCAAACCTCCTACTGTGGGCCGTTAGATCTCAGTGAACTCGTATCACCATAGAATCTACGGTGCGGGAGCACCTCATATTCTCCCGTGCGAGAAAACATAAGGTGCTATCGCAGCTTGGATGCTATGGTGATATGAGCTTGGAGGTCGTTTGATCTGAGATCCAATGGCATCTGAGCAGTCTTTGTGCTTGTAAGTAGTGGCCGAACTCTTTTCGGGCTTTTCTGCAAAAAACCATTCGAACCACCGATGAGGTGTTGGGTCACAAATCCAACGCATCCGAAGAGCTTGTATCACCAAAGCATCTAAGGTGTGGTAGAACATGATATTCTTACATACAGGAGAATACGATGTCTTCCTTCATCTTAGATGATACGGTGATACGAGCTTCGAGGTCGTTGGATATGGGATCGAAGGGCATCTGAGTAGTTTTTGTACAAATTGTGTGCAATTCTCAAACTCATCAAGGTTTCCTGCAAAAATATTAAGACACATCATGTGAGCTGCTATATCTTAGATCTACAAGCTCCAAGCAACTTGTATCGGCATATAGCATCTAAGGTATGGGGGCACATGATATTCTCCCGGGGAAGAGGGCTGGGGGTGCACAACGAATCGGTGGTTGGGAGGGTGGGGACAAATATAATCTGAACAACCTAAACAGAGCTCGACAATTTTATCTAAGGTCGAGGGGTTGACCCCCGACAATCATAGCTCCGCCTAAACACAACATTTGCATGTACTATAGTACTAGACTTAATATTCATGTTTCAGTTTCATGTTCATTTTAAATATTGAACTGAGGACCATGGATGTCTTACATTTTACTCCCTTCATTCCTAAATATTTGTCTTTTTAGAGGTTTCAAATGGACTGGCACATACGGATGTATATAGACATATTTTAGAGTCTAGATTCACTCATTTTGCTCCATATGTAGTCACTTGTTGCACTCTCTAAAAGACTAATATTTAGGAATCGAAGGAGTATTTTTGAATTCCTGTCATACATGCATGGTTTGGAAAAATAGATGCACTATACTTATTGGATTGTTGTTGTGATTGTGTGTGTGTGTGTGGTCGTATCCTTGATACATACAAAGTTTTCTCACCTCCATATTGTTCATCTTTTAAATTTGAATTTGCATTGGAAAACTTACTAGGGATACCATGAAATGTGAAATCCACATTGAGATCACTATATCACAAACTCACTCTAATTCAACAACTCGTCATAAATAAATTACCATGTTGAGATTAGTATTTGCAAGGAAAATACGGGTATTGTAATACACATAGATTCGTTCGGGAATTTAAAAGGTTCCTTTCGTATTCTCGAATGGTAGGACCCAACGGCGTACCAGCCAGACCTTGGCTCGTGTTGATCCTAAAAAAATAAAAAAAGTAAAAAAACTGGGCTCGTGTCCTTCGGTGGCGTGCGTGGTACACACATTAGGCAACCCCAACTAGTCGAGCCTCAGCGTTTCAAGTCAAAATATCTGGCGGCCAGAATTCCAGCCCTAGGAAATTCCCCTCATGTCTCCGGTCCATAATGACTACCGATGAACAACGGAGGGATGCTTTAGTAACTAGACAACGTTACCTACCGTGCCGAGCACGGTTCAATTCCCTCGGTCGCCGCTCGTCAAGGTCACCCATCAACTTCATTGCCTAGTACTACTAATACTACACCAGGATGAGCACAGAATTGAGCCCATTTGTTCGTGCCTAGTACTTGAGTTAATATATGAGGCAATGCACTGGTATGGAGGGATTATCCTTTTACTCTTCATATATAACTTGTCTGAAGTCTAACTAAGCAAAATGTTTGACCAAATCCTTTCTTAAGAAATACAATAGGACAAATATACGGCTTGAAAATTTATTGCATGATGCAGGTTATGATATTGTTTCGAATCCTGGATCTTAAATTTCAAAAAATCCAAAAGTGAGCATAAATTCTTGAAACTGAGCATGGTCACGTGATATGGCACAAATATTACTTCACAAGTTTTTTCTTCAATTTGAGACAAGCTGCTTATGACAAGTTGCACAAATGAAGAGCCAAGGTATTTTGGAACAAAGACCTGTCATGTTAAGGCGAATGCTTTCACTATTGAAACCGGGGGCGTTTACGTGCCGCCATGAGTCCCTGCTTCTCATCGGCAGGTGCCGTCCGAGCAAGCGTGTGAGTCAACGGGAGGCGTGCGAGCAGACTGCTACACCGGCTGTCAGGGAGGCGTGCGAGCAGACCGCTGTGCAGGCTCACCTTGAGGCGAGCCCTTTGACCAGGCTCCGCCGCCCACCATCGTCCCAACTGCTCCCACTTTTAATGTCACCGGCGCCGCAGTTCAAAATCAACCCCGCACTACCCTGTATCGCTACAATCTTCTCTCTTCGTCTCCGATTCTCCTGTCGTCTACCTCCAACTAGCCTGACCTAAACATACGCCATGCCGCATCACGATGGTCTGCCCTTAGTGATCCAGTTTCCCGAGGAAGACACCCAGCCGGAGTCTCAAGAACATAAGGCGCTTTGGGACGAGCTTGAACTGGCCTTGCGGGAAGACGCCGCGCCTGTCCCCGCTCCCGTTCCGGCTCCCATCGCCCCGACTGCGCCAGCGCCCATCCCTGTGGCATTGATGGGCTGGGAGCCGCACATTGTCACCGAGCTTGATCCCACGGGGTTCCACAAGGTCCCCGCCGACTTTCACGTGGCCGTGCACCTGCCAGTGCATGTGCCTGCGCATGCACTGATGCGCACGCCCGTGCCGGTGCCCCTGCACCTGCCAGTGCATGTGCCTGCGCATGCACTAACGTGTGTGCCCGTACCTGTGCCCGTGCACACGAATGTCTCCACCGCGCCGTTGACAGAGCCTGTCCCCGCACGGGTGCCAGTGCCCCCCTTAGTGGCATGGATGTCCGCCGTCGACCGCTTCCTTGCACCAACGCCAGTTGACTCGCTCCGAAGTCCAGAACATGTTGGATTCCTTGAAGCTAGGACAACTTCCAGGAGTACACCAACAACGGCGCAAGACGCCACTGTTGCCATCGGTCAGTGGCCCGACGACACACAGAGCATGGCAGAGGAGCCTCTTCCCACCGCGAGACGCCCCCGCCGCTGCTGCGTAATCTAAATTTGCCATGAAAAACGTTCGGCTTGCCATGCTTAAAATCCGAATGTTTATCATTTCCGTTTATTTTATATCGATCGTCGTATAATTTAAAGTCAAAGTCAGACTGAACGAAATCTATGGTTAGATCGATTGAATGTTCTGCTAGAGCCGTATCAAATTAAATATAAAACGTCATCAAGCCACGTGTATTCCTTGTCATCCAACAACCTAGACTGCTTCAATGTTGAGCGCTCAACACGTTTAGCATGCAGTTAATTTCGGGCCAAAAATAGTGCTAATCTCATAACAACACGCAAATAATATCCTAGTACTTAATATCCGGATGCACTTAATATACTTCCAAATTAACTTGCATTGCACGTACACACTGAATAGTGCTGCTAGTACCTGAAACCGGTGTCGTGACTTGTGAACGCGTCCAGATATGGTCAACGGCAACATTGCCCGTGAGTTCTTCCTGTTTTCCCGTGCGTCTAAATGTAGAAGGGGAGGAGAGAGAGAGAGCACACATGGAACCCACCAGTAAGTGAAGGCGAATAGTACTAAAAATAATATTACATGTTATCCATTAATTCGGCCGTGGTAACATAAAAACATTATGTGAACAAAGGGGGGTACAACAAACATTGCTATTCTACGTATGTTGCCTATTGACGTGCGGCTTGAAGGCCCGGTCACATGTTCGTTCCTCGTCCTTTATTTTTTAATTTGTATATGGGTCCAAATTTGTTTCATGACATGTGGGCCCCTCGGTGTGTAGTTTGTAGCACTTTAATTTGTGGGTCGAAATTTGTTCCATTCCAAGTGGACTATCGGTGTGTAGTTTTGTAGCTTATTTATAATAATTAAAGAGAACAACATAGTTTTTTCAATAATACCATGGTGCAACGTTGAAGGTGAGAAAGGACGTGCGAGAGAGCGATGATCGAGCCAGAGGGAAATCAACTAGGAGAGTTGCGTGGGTTGCAACGGTGTTTGGAGTAGTTGTGGGCCGAATGCTACAAAAATATAATCTAAACCGGCCGGAATAAATGCCAACACAAATTAATCCAAGGTTGGAGTGCCCCTCGCAATTAAATAGCTCCGGCTTTGCGAGGGCTGGAGAGGTAGTAGCTTCAACGCGTGGAAGATACGGTGTGAGAAAGCGAGGTCAATTGAGAGACATATAGATAGAGAGACAAAGTGAGTGTGATCCGACATTCATTGAACAAATATATATGCTCTAGAGAGATATTGTTCGATTGAGCTTTTGGCAAGGGTGAGGGCTGTAAGATAGAGCTTGAGAGATGATCCAGTCACAGATGTGTAGATATATTTTGTGTGTGGGAGGAAGCAAGGTCAACCGATCACATAGGGTCGTCGTGCGATTGAAAGAGTGAGACGGGTTGGAGAGAGTGACCTAGATAGACAATGTGCGTGAGAGAGTATACAATGTGAATACGTCGAATTGGGCTCAAACATGGTGATATATCGTTTTTGTCCGAGAAAGAGCGAGGTCAATCGAGACATACACACACACACACACACACACACACACACACACACAGAGAGAGAGAGAGAGAGAGAGAGAGAGAGAGAGAGAGATTGAGTGAGCATGGCCCACCATGAGGTCGAAAGAGTGGTGGCGGCTTGGATGGACTGACCTAGATAGACAATCTGCGTGAGAGAGTATAGAGTGTGTCGATCGAGGCTCGAACAGGGAGATATACCATTTGTGTGTGAAAGAAAATGAGGTTAAACGAGACTCGGATAAAGAGAGCG
>NC_041381.1:127318603-127366166 GCF_002162155.2 Triticum dicoccoides | reverse complement strand
ACAGAGTGGAAAAAGGGGTTGTGTAGTTGAGAGACTTAGAGATTGAAACATGGAGAGAAAGAATGAACGTGTGTTGGAAACCGATAGCTTCCTAAGGTGGTTAGGAGAGGAAGATTGACCGATACAGGAAGTATGTAGCGTTTGTGCGCGGGGGGGGGGGGCTAAAAACAACATTTGAATGTACATAGTACGAGACTTAATATCGATGTTTCAATTCAGTGTACACTGTAAGATTTGAACCGAGGACCAGGTATACGGGTAATTATTTCGAATTCGTGACATACTAGGTTTCGAAAAGTTGACACTGACTCATTTGTTGTGCTTTTTTGTAGGTCATATGTTTGAATCCATCCAAAAGTTTTCTCACTACCATGGTGTTCATCATATACATATGAATTTGTATTAAAAAAGTAGCATGGGTAAAGTGAAATGCGAAATCCACTTTATAATTGGAGATCGCTACGTGACACACACTCTAATTCAAATAACTAATTATGTGACACACACTCTAATCCACGTTAGTGCGGGTACTGTTTTGATTATTTTTTAAATAACTCCTCATTAATTAATTTATAGTACTCCCTCTGTTCACTTTTATAATACCTTGAAGACATTTTAGACAATGTGCAAAACAGTTCATTTCAAGTTGTCTGAAACGACTTACAAAAGTGAACAAAGGGAATATCCCGTTTCGCATGACTAATTATTGCAAGGAAAACACAGGCATGGTAATACATACAGATTCGTTTGCAAGTGAAAGAAGATTCGTTTGCCTTCTCAAATGTAGGCGCACCAAGTAGACCAGGGTCGTGTCGGGGTGGACGCTGCTTCGGTGCCTTAAAGGCAACTGCCTTTGGGTCACTTACATGTGGGCCAGCCACCTGTTGGGCCCACATGTCATGGACACAAAGGCAGGTGCCTTAAGGCACCAAAGCATAGTCCTGTCGGGGTGGTCGCATGTGTCGGACGAACGCGTAGCACCCAGCCACCCCCCCCCCCAAAAGGACGACGACAAAATAAGTTCACGCTTCCACATTTCGGATTGAAATATCTGGCGGCCCCAATTCCAGCCCTGCAAAATCTCTCTTCTCCACTGTTCCCTTCCGCACCCAGATTGCTCAAATCTCTAATTCGCCGCCAACCCAAGCAAAGTTCGAATCGCCCCTCGTCTCGTCTCTTTACCCACTGTTCCCCACCTCTGTGCCGGACAACGACAACGAAGACGACGGTCATGCTTCACCATCACACCGGAGTTACCTCATCTATGCCCTCATCCACCGCACCGGGTGGTCCACCAACAACGTCGGCCGCCGCAACCGACGTGCCTCATAGACACCGAGTTCCACCGCATGAGGTGCGCTTCACCTATGCCATCTCCCAGCTCACCGGGGCTATACTTCACCGAGCACATCGTCGCACCTCCGCCCCTCGAGGCCGTTGGGGCTTCACCAACGGTCTCGTCCACTGCATCGTAGCGCTCCACTGCCACTCAAGATCTGCATCTGTGCGTGGCCAGCCAAAGCCAGCGCATCACCCTCAACGGCTCTGAAGTGATCCGCACTCTAGCTAGGCGAGCATGCCCAAACGCTGGTTTCCCGAACTAGGTATCCACACATCACTCCCTTGTGCACTGTTCCGACGATGTTTGGATATCCTTTCACCGCTCTCTTAGCTTACACGCCTATGCAACTCTGACTTTAACTCTTATTTCTTCTGGAGATATCATCTGAAACAAGCAAATCCATTTTTTAGCGAAGCATGACGCGCTATGGGATCTGGTACACATCCTGCACACCTGTATAACCTTGTAAGTATCTATCATCCGGTACAACATCAAGGTCGATTCCTCTTATTTGATCAACCATTCGCCGTGTAAAAAATGCAGAGGGGGATGCAAGGAGCAGAAGGCCTGCACATCCAAGCAAGTGGTAACATGGACTTGTACATGGAACATCCCAAGCGCAAGCAGAGCTATAGTGAGCCTGTACAACGAGCTAGCGTAAGTCCCTGCATTTCATTTAATTCGTGCTGGCATTCGTGTATGATTTGTGTGCAGTGGCTGATCCACGAATTCAAGTTACTAGGGGTGAACATTTAACTTAAAAAATACGAAGGCACTTGCACTCCAGAAATCAACATAACTTGAGAAATGTGAAGCTACATGCACTTTGAAACCAGCTAATGATCCAAGGTAGTTCAGATTATAAACACTAAATGATGCAAGCACCAAAAAACACAAAATGCAACATGGTGTAGAAGGACTACAAACATGGTCTGTACCTGCTTGAATTATTCATTCTCTGGCTTAAAATATGGAAGTGTAATTGCACGTATAACCAGTGCGCAAACTGCATAACAATATATCTATCATGCACAAGTATGCCAATAGTTTCAAACAACAGATTAGAAAAGTATTTATGCTATGTTGTCATGATACGGTGACTTTCTGGTAGATGGCCTTGACGTTTCCTCAAGCTATGAAAATGCACTATAATTTGCTTGTCATCAATGCCTGCAAATCTTTGTCTCTCTCAACATAGTAGATCATCATTAGACACTAAATCCTTCAATGAGCTTGCAAAATGCTTGCATTAGATCCCTCATTAGACACTATATGTTAATCACCAGGAGCATGTAAAATGTTTGCATCAAATCCTTTATTAGCAGTCTGTTCATTAGACACTTCAGGCTCAAGAACAACATGAGCTTGTATATTTGCACCGGAAACTTGATTAGATACATCAGATTCAGTCAGTTCAACATTGATTGGGGGAGTTATAAAATAAGTAGAAATTGGTTTCATTTTCTCATAGATTCCCTACATACAAGCAGTTTTACAACACCGTCAGGTTTAACTATTGGCCAGAAATTGAAGAGTTGAATTAGATATAATCAGGGATGTGATGTACCTGCTCGTTGCACATGCTACTCTTGCAAGCTGCGACTGTACGTTTGCGCAAGCTCGATACCATGCCCATGCTGCCGCCGCTGCCTCCCACGCAGGCTACACCTAGGGTTGGATCTTCATCTTCTTGTCCTTCCATTCGCTTGAAGCCCAGCGACCGCCCACCAACAAGGGCGCGAGGAAGTGTTGTGTCGGTCTGTCCAGCGGCGGCTAGGTTAGGAGCGAACCAGACTGGAGGCAGGAGCGAATGAATTGGGATTTTTCCTGCTATCGATCGATATAGGAGGCGCTCGTTTGGGCCGCGATCCTACTATAGGGCGTGCCTTGCACTTATGTTATTGGCCCATCCAAATTAAAACATTTTTCTTCATTTTTTACATTGCCTGCTCGTGCGTTGGGACGAATAAAACTAGCATGGGCTAACCTGGACGACTCAAACTAGGTGCACACATTCCAGCCACCTGAGGTGGCCGCCCGTACCAGCCCCTATGGTGGCGTCGCCCCTTTTTGCGTGTATGATTGGATAGTGAAAAATATTCCAGTGGCGCTTTTGATTTACCCACAGAATGGTTGAATTGCTTGTTTCTATGAACTGAGTTCGCCAATAATGTGAAGGATGCCAGTCTTTTCATCCTATTGTAGATTGCTTAGATATCGATATGCCAAAAGTAATCACATGAAATATACAGTAAAAGCCGGTGTGATGTGTGTGGCTACAACTAGTCTGACTACACATGCTCAAATAACATATCAAGGATGCACCATCTTACCAGATTAACCATTTGACTTACCCATGCAGTGTGGGAAGAAAAAAGTATTGGGACTGTGTATCCAGGCAATTGATGCCATGGACTCCTTCGTACAACCTTGTAAGCAAAAAAGAAGTTGCAGTGTGCTTGTACAAAGAACTAGCGTAAGTTCAGTTACCTGCTTCTCGGAATTTTAGTTAGCCACTTATTGGAAAATTGTTCAATTATGTTGCTTGGCTTAATTTAGTTTGCTACTGCTTACACAATGCCACAGCGTGTTAATCATATGTGTTTGATACTTATTGTTAAGAATTACCTGTTTGCCTTAACTTAAATATCTACTTGTTTGTTTAACTGCTTTGCTGCTGCAACAGCGGGTTACAATGATGTTAATAACTACTTTTCAACATCCAATTGAAACTATTTAATTCCTTGTTTGTTTAACTAGTTTGCTGTTATAACTCCCAATTGAGATGTTTTGCTAAATTCAACTTTTTTGAATCCAATCAGAACTTTAATGGCAAAACAGGTTAGCCCAAGATCAAAGAGCGAGGTCCCCATGGACGTTGCATCATCCCACAACAGTGGCACCGGCCCAATCGTGCATTATGAATTGCCAACTACTGATGCTCTAGAGGCTAAACTAGTGGTAGAAAGAGATTCTGCTTCTGCGCTTAGAGATGAAGTTGACATGTTGAGGAAGCAAACAACACAATCACAAGCAATACTCAAGACAACCATTAAATATTTGGTGGATTTCAAAATGAAGCAAGCTGAGACTGACCAGATTGTTAAGGTCCTGAAGAAAAAAGGAAATTAAATTCCTACTTGGTAAATCAAAGGTGAAATGTTCTTTCCATCGTTGAATAACATTTGTGTTGTCTGTTCATGTAATCAATCAAACCATTTGTTTTAGAGATCATGTAATGATTGTTTTTTTTTGTTTTTGGTTTGTAATTTTATTTGAGCACAAGTCTGTATTAATTGAAAAGACTTGGATTCATTTCATTTGGATTGCTGTGCAAGACTTACAAATATGCCAATCGGGCTGAATGTGCATTCAACAATAGTAATAGTATAGATGGACCATAAGTGGCACGCATCGGAAAGGGCCAAGATGCTGGCTAAAAAAGAATGTTGTTGTAGCCAAAAAAAGTACAACGGCCTGGCTTATGTATGTTAGTTGATATTATTGATCCATATACTCTATAAGTGTTTATATGTCTGTTAGTTCTGTACATTCTTGGTTGATTGACTCGGTATTTGAATCTTGTTACATCTCTTGTGTACATATCTAAATGGGAGTACACATTATGCTGCGTGTGACATTTGAGTTGGACATGAAGTGTTCCAAATATTCGAATTCACTTGAAACTGGATTCTAGCTTCTGAATTTGAGTATCGACATTTGTAAACCATATTCATATATGACAGTGGAATACACCTTTGTCATCCTTTTAAAGATATATAAAACACATAGAATGATTTATAAATATTCATATAGGAATACAAAATGGATTCGAATTTAGTTGCCAGGGTAAACATGGATGCTTATTGTCCAAAATTTGAAAGAAGCGGCAAAATGTCCACTCCCACGTCGGCTGCCCGAAGCCAAGTGTTTGGGAGATGGAAATTACTGTCTACCCATTACATGGACAATCCATCGGCCCGATTTCCACTGCTCTAAATAGGGGTAGGTTAGTAACTTCAATTAGACATGACATGACCACCTCTGAGCCCATTCCGACACGGTGGGCGTCAAACATGGGCGGCAAAACACATTTGATTCAAGCTCGTCCGAAAGACCTCTATTTCTCCCTCCATTCCCCATTCATACACGGTGGGCGGCAAAACAAACTTGACTCGGCCGAAATCGATGTAGGCAGATATTTTCAATAGGGGCAGGTTTGTAACTTCACTCAAACGTGACACAACCGCCCTACCTGTCAGCCCTGTTCATACACCATGGGCGCCAACCATGGGTGCCAACCACCCTCTCCTCGCCCGAAATAGCTTTGGGAAAATATTGGCGAGATGCGAGATTACCGTCCTATCCCCAAGCAACGAGACGTCCAAATTTTGAACGGGGGCTAAGTTCATAACTTTCCCATATTTCAGACAGGCGCGTCCCAAAAACATGGTTCCCCGTACCTCTCCCTCCATTTTCCCATTCATACATCGTCCGTGCTAGAACACCCCATCCCCACACCAGCCTCCGTCCGCCACCCCATCCATCGCCGCCGTCCTCCACCACATCCATCGCCACTGTCCTCCACCATGTCGAAGCGCCTACCAAGACCGCGTCGTCCACTGCTAGAGATGGACGTTTCTCATCCACGGCGACGGACCAATAGCCTTGCATCGCGTCCTCTCGCTTCATTGGCACCGTCGTCCTCTTTGCTGGGGCCGCTCACATGACCTTCTCTTCCACCGCAACGTGACTTATCCCCCGATGCACCCGTCTACCATCAGAAATCTGCTTCAACGCCACCGACAGCCATCGTACCCCCGATGCCTACACGGTGCCGCAAGAGAGGTGGTACTTCATATCTCCTTAACTTTTTGATCTCAACCAGAAAATAGATCTTAACTTGGTTACTATACTTTCTTTTCAGCTCTTAGAATTTAGTTCTTAGTTCGAAGCAAACAATGGATGCCAAATATCATTTCTCCGGTTTGCAGCTTCAAATCTGCCATGGCACAGCCATAATACGGTTTAGTTGATCATGCTTAGGGTTTAATTGATCATGTTGGTTCCGTGGTGGTTTCTTTAATAGAAATCAGAGGGGAAACCCTCTTTTGCTAAAAAAATATGCTTAGAGTTTCCCCCTTTTATGATCACTATACGATTAGAATATGTGCTTCGTGTCATAATAACACTGCTCCACCCATCAAGCTAAACAAGCTTAGGTTTTCAAATACGAATCTGATATTATTAAAACAGAGTTGTTTATTTGGTCAGCTAATGTTCCTAAATTAGTTTTGAAAATGCATGTTCGCCGCTTGGGTGTGTATCTCTACAGGGTGCCCACGGTGGACCGGCTCACCCTGGGATTTTGGGTCATCCCAGGCCCCGATTCCCCTTAGTTCTGCTGCGCGCTTCCGATCTCTACTCGCCCCCAGCCGCCTGCCTCGTCGGCGACTTGCCGTCCCCGGACGACATGACTCTAGGAGGAGACGCCGGACTAACAGGAGGCCAGGATCCGCTCTCCCAATAGCGTCACCACTGCCCGGGCGCGCCGTCGTGCCCAGCTTCCCAGTCCATTCAGGGCTCAGGCAAGCAGCACCCACCAAGCCAACCCGATTTATCCTGAGATACGTCCTCAACACTCAGTAGCCACTCCTCATCACCCATTTTCTAATTGATTCATTACTCATTAGGCAGGACTGTCATTAGGCAACACTGCATTACTCATTACTCATTAGGCAGGACTTGTCTTTCTTACTTATTCAATATAATATCCAATTATTCATGTCGATTAGTTGCAAACAATAAGTGCTAGACAAACTTCTTCATTCAGATTTTGGACGGTCTCTTACTGCAGTTACAATTCTGCATACTTGTCCTAGTAAGCTCACAAGTAAATGATTGATTCACTACATCTATGCTTGCCTTGTCATATTTGTTGTCAATATTATTTTAGGGTGGACCACCCTGTTTCTAAATACTGGAAATGTAGACATGAGTGAATAGTATTTCTCTATGTGATCTCTTCCATCATGTGTGGGCAACGAACACTGCATTGTATAGAAAGAAAGTGTCATTTCCAGCTTTTACATAGGTTTCGATCTTTTACATGGAATACAATCTGCCTACTTGCTTTGTGTCGCACTACCAACACTCCACCCATGAAGCTAAACATTATGTCACTCATAATTGATTAGTTTATTTGTTCAAATACGAATTTGATATGATTCTAATGTTCCTACTTCAGTTTTCAAATGTGTGCCTACCTGTTATAGAGACATAAGGGGTTTGTATTTCTGTGTGTGGTCTGGTCAGCACGGTTGGGGAGGTGAACTTTACATATGCAGGGGTTTATAGGGAGACACTCTTCGAGTTGAATTCGCAATGCATTCCATAGATAATCTGACTACTTTTTATGTTTTCATGAATCTCAGATTCTGAACAACATCATAATGATTATGAGCTTGCGTGCATGAAAAGAATAAAGCAGAACAATGCGATGGCTGTCAAACTTGGTATTAAGGGATTGAAATCAAGTCTGGATGCAATACAATGCAAATGCTCTCCACCTACAGATTCATGCTCGGAATATGATCCTAACAGTGATTCTGAGCTAGAGGGAGACCTAAGTCAATGTAGCTCCCTAGTGGAGGAGTCAAAGGAAGATGCCCTATCTTATTCACCCATCAAGGTACTTGCTCTTACTTTCCAAGGTTACATTGCTCGCACATATCTTGCAACAGATGCTTTGCATTGCTTCTACTTTGTTGAACTGCCATTAGCTTAGTTTACACATCGTGTATGTGAATACGCCCTGCCTATCCATTTTCAGTACATATTCCATCTGTCATCATACCATATTTATCCATTCAAATGCTGTTCTTGTGTATCAGACGTTCAAAAAGAAGAGGGCGATTGCTGATTGTGGAGGAGCACAAGCAAAGTATTTGGAAAAGGTAGTGGCACCTGATAAATCAAATAGCCCATTAGGTGTAGTTGCAATATCACCTGGCCCACAAAACACCCCAACTCTAGCAGACTCTAGCCCTACTACACTGGTCATTTCTGATGCACCAACTCAGCAGACCCCAACTGCAGCAAACAGTATGATTATGCCAGTTGACCTAGCACCAGCTGTACGACGCAAAACCCCCATTCCAGCAAAGAGTACACCAAATCCAGTTGCCAAATCCCTTTTCGAACCAGAGAGAGCCCCAATTGCAGGAAATAGGACCCCTGTTCCATTTCTTCCCAGTTTAGAAGACGAAGCTTATGTTGTTGTCAGGAACTTTGTGCGCATCTTTTCTTCATGGAAAGATTATACCGCAGACACAGAACAATTTCCAGTCTTCCTCCGGAACTTGCGCGTAAGTAATGTACTAATGTTATTCATGGTCATTACTGCATATGTTTCTGTTGACAGAAGACACAAGATTTCATTCTTTTAAATAGGCGAGGAGCAAACTGGATTGTGATGACGAGCAAGGGTTGGTTGCGCTTTTCAAGCACTTGTTGATGAAGTATCGTTCCTACCTGAGGCAAGTGCACTTTGATGGCAAGCCTCTGAAAGAAATTTCTGTAAAGTCTCCAGTGCTACATTTATCCGACGGTGACTGGAATAATCTTGTTACACATTGGTCTCGACTGCAACGTATGGCACTGTCTATGATATCACATCACAATTTGAACTACATTTTTGCATTTGCCTTAATGTCTCACTTGTACGAAAACTGTTAGCAGAAGAACATTCGTTCTCAAGGGACCACAGAATCTCGCAACTATACTGCACACGGCATTGCTCTTGTGAGTACCTCTTGCCCTGTATGACCATACTTACTTTCATAGCTGTTTGATTATGTAGCATCACTGCACATGTTAGCCTCGTAATCGTCCATTTGGTGGACATTATAAGATCCGTATGGACTCTTACATAAATTTAGAATCAACCCAATGCTTTTGAAGAGGTTTAGCTCTGCAGTCCTCTTGTAAGGATTGAACGTGATCTATCACTGTACTTACATTAACAGCTACTCCCTCCGTCCCATAATATAAGAACGTTTTGTACAGTACACCAGTGTTCAAAACACTCTTGTATTATGGGAAGATGGATTGGTTCATTTTGTAGCATTCTGCATCTTATCTCCCTTGCCCACAATTTACTAAAAAAGATCAGATCTATATTTAATCTTACCAACAAGTAGAATACACAAACAATGCGAGTGCAGAAGTGTAGCCCATTGCTCTTGTCAGTACATTTTGTCCTGTAACGCTTGTACTTCCAGGGATTGGTAGTAGATTATGTAGCATCAATCTGCATCTTATCTTCATTATCCTCTATCCCTTCCAGTATTATCACATCTATAATTACTCTCTACAAAATGTAGAGTACAGGCAATGCTTATGAAGAAGATTCTATGCTGAAATTCTTGAGTTGTCCTTCCCTTGACATGGAGAAGGGCATTATAAAGCCGGTGTCAACTGTTAATGTAAGTCAATCCTTCTAAAGCCTTTATCCTCAACTACTGTTTAATTTGCTCATACTCCCTATCGTTTACTGCTGGTTGGTTTGCTGTTTCTACCAAAATGCATGTTCGCAAGAACCGTAAGTTCTAAGTTTTACTTGTAAAACCAAATTCCTTATTCATACCATGCACATTACTTAATACTCCCTATATGTATGCTTGTTTTTGTGGATCTATAATCCAGTGTGTGGTGAAGCAGCCCATGTTTGCACCTTGTTGTCTCCTGTTTTTACTTACTGATGTGGCTGATGATATGAACAACATGCCATGCACATTATCCAAAATAGATACAATGATTTTCTTTCCCCTTCATCTATGCTTGTTATGTTGACATGGTAATCCAGTAGTGTGGTGAAGTTCCCCGCATTATGAACAATGCCAAATTATGCTATTGATATTTTGAACTTACTCTTTATTTTTGTAATTTGAAATTGGATGGAATTGACAGCACAGTTATCATATTTGTTTATACACATGCAAAACTTGTCATCTCTCTGCTTTGTTTCTGGGCGATATGCCTGATTGCATGCACAAGTCTGCTGAAGGCTGTGAGACAACCCCAAAGTCTTGTCTTGATGCAGTGTTCAAGTTACTTGAGAATAACAGTCAGACAAGCTCACAGAATTTGTTGTCTGAACCAGTTTGACTTCTTCAGTCCCAAGTTCTAGCAGAAAGGCATTCTGCAACTCAACTTCGACTTGAAGTCCTATCTCTAAGAACGATTGCGGAGAACACCAATGAGAACCTCATCACTAAACAACTACACCTGGAAGCTATGACCGACATGCTAGGCCGGTCTCACAGCCTTGCTCAGCAGCTTGCGCAGCAGTTCCCCCGCAAGTCTAACCTTTCTTGAACTGTCTTGGAAGTGGTCTCGGTTAAGTATTATTTTGTTACGCTGCAATGGTGCCCAGTTTTGGTAATCTGCTTCTTCGTTGCGCTTTATGATCACTGGTGGCGAACTTCGATGCCCAGTGGATGTAATATACCTTAAATCCTTTATTGTATAGTGTAGGTTTATTCTTAGTTACTATGCCGTAATTTCTTTATTGTATAGAGTAGGTTTGTTCTTAATTCCTACTAGTTACTGCCATCATTCGCTATCTGAAAAAAAATCAGATGTAGTTGACCGGGCCAAAACATTCGACTCTAACAGGCCAGGTTTTTAGCGGGCCACAATTGGGCCGGCCTGCGTCTTTCTTGGGCCCGAATGATTGGGTCCTTCACACATTGAACTAGGCCCAAACTTACACCGGCCTATATTTTAGTTGGGCCTTTTGTCAACCTAGCGCTTAGTTTGGCCAAGGTAGCGTTGGGCCATTAACAGGCTGAATATTGTACTGGCCTGTTACGGCCGAGATGAAACCACAGGCCTTTAGCGGGCCAAAATGCATGTTGGGCCTCAATTTTCACTAGTCGTCGACGGGCCTTCAGCAGGCCGAAATGTAGACCGGGCCTTTTTGGGCCCAGTTAGCTCACGGGCCGTTACCAGGCCGAAACATATCTCGGGCCTTAGTTTGCCCACTGATATCATGGGCCTTTAAGAGGCCGAAAGCTTAGTACAGGCATCAACGAGCCGAATTACGTGACATGCCTTTAACATGCCCAAAGTCATGTTGGGCTTAACTGTTGCCACCTTTAGCACGAGCCGTTAGTGGGCCCGATGTCCCATCGGACCATATATGGCCCATGGGCAGCTCATGCCATTCCCAGGCCAAAAGTCACACCGGGCTGAAATGGGCCCATGTCTACATCAGGCCTCTAACAGGCCGAAAGTCACTCGGATGTAGTTGGGCCCAAATATTCGGCGAACAATTAACAAGCTAGATCTGGCTTCGGGCCGCAAATGGTCCCAAATATTTGGCGAACAATTAACGGGCCAGATCTGGCTTCGGGCCGTAAATGGGCCCAAATATTGGGCGAACAATTAACGGGCCAGATCTGGCTTCGGGCCATAAATGGGCCTTTATTAAGCAGGCCATTATTGGGCTGGCCCACTAGTACCTGATTAAGTACTATGGGCCTTTGACTGGGCCATCCTTTTAACCTATATGGGCCTCTGTTGGGCCCAGCCACGTGTCGACGTATCATAGGCGTGTCTCCTCCAATGGACGGGCGACATCTGGCCCACTGACGAGCTGACAAGTGTTCTCTTCGGCCAATCGGAATTTTACACGTGGAAATTTCCCATTGCTCAGGGTTGTTAACGGGTTATCGGATCCAAAATCTGACCTGATAGCTTAACGGTGTTCCGTTACGGTGGATGCCATGTGTCGATCACCCTTGACGAAAGCACTTCTGTGACGCGCGATTTATCGTCATGGAAGTGGACACTTCCGTGATGATAATTTTGGTAATGTCATGGAACACTTCTACAACAGCACAGGTATGACTATCTTTATTCTGCCATAAAATCGTCATGGATGTACATGCATGACAAAAAATGTGACCTGCTGTGACAAACACGTATCATCACGGAAGTGTATTTTTTTGTAGTGTATTGAACAATACATTTTTTGCATAACTGATATAATTAAAAACAACACAGTTAAAGCACCACACGGCAAATGCTACTACAACAAAGGGTATGGGTTGGCAAGCTAGAAAAGGTAAGATTTCTGATAGGATGTTGCCTCACGTTTCATGGACAGGATCCTTCCAGTTGAAAGAGCACAGACCCATGGTGCGCTCTCTGATGTCACAGATGGGTTGTTTCACCTTGGAAGAACCTTTGTGGGTGCCCTCCTCGTGCTCGTGGTCGTGGTCGATGAGATCTGACTTGGCAATTGAGGATCCCAAGCCGCCGCCGTAGAACGTGTCCTTCAGAAATGACAAAATGGGCTCGATGGCGTATAAGGATAGCAAATCCTTTACCGCTTAGCGAAGGAGATTAGCGGCAGGGCCGTCGAAGAGATCAATGGTGGTTGAACCAGAGGGGTTGGGGATGGACCACTTAACCTGTGACATGGCCCGCGTGAAGCCATCGCTGTCGACAAGCTTGATGTCGTAGCCAGCTTTCCCGAGATATAATAATACACTAGCCCACTGACATGAAGCCTTCGGCATGGAAACATAGTCAACGTCTTCGCCGGCTTCCATGGCAACGTGTTGCTCCGGGATCAAAAGGTCAGGGCGAACGTGGGCCACCTCGCCAATGTCCGCTGAAGAGGCCATGAGATACCTCTTCTTGGCCGAACGCTCATCGGGTGATACGTCTCCAACGTATCTATAATTTTTGATTGTTCCATCCTATCATATTATCTGTTTTGGATGTTTAATAGGCTTTATTATGCACTTTTATATTTTTTTGGGACTAACCTATTAACCGGAGGCCCAGTGCAAATTATTGTTTCTTTGCCTATTTCAGTGTTTCGCAGAAAAGGAATATCAAACGGAATCCAAACGGAATGAAACCTTCGGGAGAGTGATTTTTGGAACAAACATGATCCAGAGGACTTGGTGTGGACATCTGATACGTCTCCAATGTATCTATAATTTTGACTGTTCCATGCTATTATATTACCCATTTTGGATGTTTACGGGCTTTACTTTACACTTTTATATCATTTTTGGGACTAACCTACTAACTGGAGGCCCAACCCGAATTGCTGTTTTTTTGCCTATTTCAGTGTTTCGAAGGAAAGGAATATCAAACGGAGTCCAAACGGAATGAAACCTTCGGAAACGAACTTTTCGGAACAAACGTGATCTAGGGGACTTGGAGTGGATGTCAAGCAACAGAGGGGGCGGCCACGAGGGTGCCCGGTGCGCCCCCACCCTCATGGGCCCCTCGAGTGTCCACCGACCTACTTCTTCCTCCTATATATGCCCACGTACCCTGAAACCATCGAAGAGCACCATGAAAAACTATTTCCACCACTGTAACCTTCTGTATCCGCGAGATCCCATCTTGGAGCCTTCGTCGACACTCTGCCGGAGGGGGAATCGACCACGGAGGGCCTCTACATCATCTCCATGGCCCTTCCGATGAGTTGTGAGTAGTTTACCACAGACCTTCGGGTCCATAGTTATTAGCTAGATGGCTTCTTCTCTCTCTTTGAATATCAATACAAAGTTCTCCTCGATCTTCTTGGAGATCTATTCGATGTAACTCTTTTTGTGATGTGTTTGTTGAGATCCGGTGAATTGTGGGTTTATGATCAAGTTTATCTATGAGAAATATTTGAATCTCCTCTGAATTCTTTTATGTGTGATTAAGTTATCTTTGCAAGTCTCTTCGAATTATGAGTTTGGTTTGGCCTATTAGATTGATCTTTCTTGCAATGGGAGAAGTGCTTAGCTTTGGGTTCAATCTTGCGGTGTCCTTTCCCAGTGACAACAGGGGCAGCAAGGGACATATTGTATTGTTGCCATCGAGGATAAAAAGATTGGGTTTATATCATATTGCGTGACTTTATCCCTCTACATCATGTCATCTTTCTTAATGCGTTACTCTGTTCTTTTTGAACTTAATACTCTAGATGCTTGCTGGATAGCGGTTGATGTGTGGGGTAATAGTAGTAGATGCAGGCAGGAGTCGGTCTACTTGTCGCGGACGTGATGCCTATATACATGGTCATGCCTAGATAATCTCATAATTATTCTCTTTTCTATCAATTGCTCGACAGTAATTTGTTCACCCACCGTAATACTTATGCTATCTTGAGAGAAGCCACTGGTGAAACCTATGGCCCCCGGGTCTATCTTTTATCATATAAGCTTTCAATCTACTTTTATTTGCATCTTTACTTTTCCAATCTATATCATAAAAATACGAAAAATATATTTATCTTATCATATTATCTCTATCAGATCTCACTTTCGCAAGTGGCCGTGAAGGGATTGACAACCCCTTTATTGCGTTGGTTGTGAGTTCTTGTTTGTTTGTGTAGGTGCGTGGGACTTTTGAGGAGCCTCCTACTTAATTGATACCTTGGTTCTCCAAAACTGAGGGAAATACTTACGCTACTTTGGTGCATCACCCTTTCCTCTTCAAGGAAAACAAAGGCAAGCTCAAGATGTAGCAAGAAAGATTTATGGCGCCGTTGCCGGGGAGGTCTTCGCTCAAGTCAATACATACCAAGTACCCATCACCAACTCATCTCCCTCGCATTACATTATTTGCCATTTGCCTCTCGTTTTCCTCTCCCCCCACTTCACCCTTGCCGTTTTATTCGCCCTCTCTTTCCCAATCTCCTCTCTCTTTCGCTTGCCTTTTTGTTTTCTCCTGTGCTTGTTTGCCCTTATGTCTTTGCCTAAGAACACCGACCTTCATCTTAGAAGGTTGGATGAGATTGAATTAAACATAAGAAGTTTTATGACGTTACAATTTGATCATAATAGTTTCTTTAGAAAAGGGCTTAAAGAACAAAAAAGCTTTATGGGGTATATGAACAAAGAGCTTGATGATTTGTCTAAGGAATTTTATGGTTTGAACTCCCAAATTACTAGTCTTGAAAAATCAATAGCCCAAATTTCTGATAAGCAGTCCACCTTGGTCAATAAGATGGCTGCCAAACCAGAAGAGCTAGAGGAAAATAATGATAAAGATCTAAAAGTTATTGACGTGTCCCCTATTAAATCTTTGTTTTGCAATATGAATCTTAATAATGATGGGACTGGAGATGAGTCAACTTTAATTAAAAGGCGTCCCAATGATTCGGAGTTCTTAGATCTTGATGCTAAATTTGGTAAAAGTGGGATTGGAGAGGTCAAGACTTTAAATAGCATTGAACCCACTATCTTTGATTTCAAGGAATTTAATTATGATAATTGTTCTTTAGTAGATTGTATTTCCTTGTTGCAATCCGTGTTGAATTCTCCTCATGCTTATAGTCAAAATAAAGCTTTTACCAAACATATTGTTGATGCCTTGATGCAATCTTATGATGAAAAACTTAACTTGGAAGTTTCTATACCTAGAAAACTTTATGATGAGTGGGAACCTACTATAAAGATTAAAATTAAAGATCATGAGTGTTATGCTTTGTGTGATTTGGGTGCTAGTGTTTCCACGATTCCGAAAACTTTATGTGATATTCTAGGTTTCCATGATCTTGATGATTGCTCTTTAAATTTGCACCTTGCAGATTCTACCATTAAGAAGCCTATGGGAAGAATCAATGATATTCTTATTGTTGCAAATATGAATCATATGCCCGTAGATTTTATCGTTATTGATATAGATTGCAATCTTTCATGTCCTATTATTGTTGGTAGACCTTTCCTTAGAACGATTGGTGCAATTATTGATATGAAGGAAGGGAATATTAGATTCCAATTTCCATTAAGGAAAGTCATGGAGAACTTTCCAAGAAAGAAAGTTAAATTACCTTATGAATCTATCATGCGAGCTACTTATGAATTGAGTGCCAAAGATGGCACTACTTAGATCTATCCTCGCTTTGATGCCTAGCTAGGGGCGTTAAACAATAGCGCTAGTTGGGAGGCAACCCAATTTTATTTTTATTTTTCTGTTTTTGCTTCTGTTTAGTAATAAAATTTTCATCTACCTTCTGTTTAGATATGTTTTCTTGTTTTAATTAGTGTTTGTGCCAAGTAGAACCTATAGGATAACCTATGGTGATAGTTAATTTGATTCTGCTGAAAAACAGAAACTTTGCACGCACAAATATAATTTTAGTAATTCACAGAAACATGCTTTTGCGTTGATTCTTTTTGCTGTAGATCAGTAGACAAATGTCCCAGGACTTCCTATGTTGGTAGGATTTTTAGAGTTCCATAAGTAATCGAGAGTTACAGATTGCTACAGACTGTTCTGTTTTTGACAGATTCTGTTTTTCGTGTGTTGTTTGCTTATTTTGATGCATCTATGCCTAGTATGTAGGGTATGAACCATAGAGAAGTTGGAATACAGTAGGTTTAACACCAATATAAATAAAGAATGAGTTCATTACAGTGCCTTATGTGGTGGTTTTTCTTTCTTACACTAACGGAGGTTATGAGATTTCTTGTTGAGTTTTGTGTTGTGAAGTTTTCAAGTTTTGGGTAAAGATTTGATGGATTATGGAATAAGGAGTGGCAAGAGCCTAAGCTTGGGGATTCCCATGGCACCCCAAGATATTCAAGGATAACCAAAAGCCTAAGCTTGGGGATGCCCCGGAAGGCATCCCCTCTTTCGTCTTCGTCTATCGGTAACTTTACTTCGAGCTATATTTTTATTCGCCACATGATATGTGTTTTGCTTGGAGCGTCTTGTATGATATTAGTCTTTGATTTTTAGATTATCACAATCATCCTTGATGTACACACCTTTTGGGAGAAGCCCACTTGATTAGAATTTATTAGAACACTCTATGTGCTTCACTTATATCTTTTGAGCTAGATAGTTTTTGCTCTAGTACTTCACTTATATCTTTTAGAGCACGGCGGTGGCTTAATTTTGTAGAAATTGTTGATCTCTCATGCTTCACTTATATCATTTTGAGAGTATTTAGAACAGCATGGTATTTGCTATGGTTATAAACTGGTCCTAGAATGATGAGCATTCAAGTTGGGTATAATAAAAACTACCATAGAAAGTGCACTAAACATTATGATCAATTTGATGCTTGATAATTGTTTTGAGATATAAAGGTGGTAATGTTAGAGTCATGCTAGTTGGGTAATTATGAAATTGAGAAATACTTGTGTTGAAGTTGGCAAGTCCCATAGCATGCACGTATGGTAAAAGTTGTGTGACAAATTTGTTGCATGGGGTGCTCTTTTAATTGTCTTCCTTATGAGTGGAGGTCGGGATCGCGCGATGGTTAACTCCTACCAGCCCTCCCCTAGGAGCATGCGTAGTAGTACTTTGCTTCGAGGGCAAGTAGACTTTTGCAATAAGTATATGAGTTCTTTATGACTAATGTGAGTCCATGGATATACGCACACTCACCCTTCCACTTTGCTAGCCTCTCATGTGCCACGCAACTTTCGCCGGTATCATGCACCCATTATTTACCTTCCTCAAAACAGCCACCATACCTACCTATTATGGAATTTCCATAGCCATTCCGAGATATATTGCCATGCAACTTTCCACCGTTCCGTTTATTATGACACGCTCCATCATTGTCATATTGCTCTTTGCATGAGCATGTAGTTGACATCGTATTTGTGGCAAGGCCACCTTCATAATTTTTCATACATGTCACTCTTAATTCATTGCTTATCCCGGTACACCGTCGGAGGCATTCATATAGAGTCATATTTTGTTCTAAGTATTGAGTTGTAATTCTTGAGTTGTAAATCAATAAAAGTATGATGATCTTCATTATTAGAGCATTGTACCAAGTGAGGAAAGGATGATGAAGATGATGATTCCCCCACAAGTCGGGCTGAGACTTCGGACTTTATAAAAATAAAAGAGGCCAAAGAAGCCCATAAAAAAGAGGCCAAAGAAGCCCACCAAACAAAAAAATGAGAGAAAAGAGAGAAGGGACAATGCTACTATCTCTTTTCCACACTTGTGCTTCAAAATAGCACCATGATCTTCATGATAGAGAGTCTCCTATGTTGTCACTTTCATATACTAGTGGGAATTTTTCATTATAGAACTTGGCTTGCATATTCCAATGATGGGCTTCCTCAAAATGCCCTAGGTCTTTGTGAGCAAGCAAGTTGGATGCACACCCAGTTAGTTTCTTTTGTTGAGGTTTCATACATTTATAGCTCTAGTGCATCTGTTGCATGGCAATCCCTACTCACTCACATTGATATCTATTGATAGGCATCTCCATAGCCCGTTGATACGCCTAGTTGATGTTAGATTATCTTCTCCCTTTTTGTCTTCACAACCACCACCATATACCACATATAGTGCTATGTCCATGGCTTGCGCTGATGTATTGCGCAAGAGTTGAAAAAGCTGAAGCGCGTTAAAAAGTATGAACCAATTGCTTGGCTGAAACCGGGGTTGTGCATGATGGGACTATTTTTGTGTAATTAAAATGAAGCATGGCCTAACTATATGATTTTGTAGGGATGAGCTTTCTTTGGCTATGCTATTTTGATAAGACATGATTATTTGCTAGTATGCTTCAAGTATTACTATTTTTACGTTTTATAAGCTTTTATCTTGAATCATTTGGATCTGAACATTCATGCCACAATAAAGAAAATTACATTTAGAATTATGCTAGGTAGCATTCCACATCAAAAATTCTGTTTTTATCATTTACCTACTCGAGGACGAGCAGGAATTAAGCTTGGGGATGCTTGATACGTCTCCAACGTATCTATAATTTTTTATTGTTCCAAGCTATTATATTACCCGTTTTGGATGTTTATGAGCTTTACTTTACACTTTTATATCATTTTTGGGACTAACCTACTAACTGGAGGCCCAGCCCGAATTAATGTTTTTTTTGCCTATTTCAGTGTTTTGAAGGAAAGGAATATCAAATGGAGTCCAAATGGAATGAAACCTTCGGAAGTGATCTTTTTGGAACAAACGTTATCCATGGGAGTTCGAGTGGACGTCAAGCAACAGAGGAGGCGCCACGAGGGTTCCCGGCGCGCCCCATACAGGTGGGCGCCCCCACCCTCGTGGGCCCCTCGAGCGTCCACCGACCTACTTCTTCCTCCTATATATACCCACGTACCCTGAAACCATCGAAGAGCACCACGAAAAACTATTTCCTCCACCGTAACCTTTTGTATCCGCGAGATCCCATCTTGGAGCCTTCGCCGGTGCTCCGCCGGAGGGGGAATCGACTACAGAGGGCCTCTACATCATCTCCAAGGCCCTTCCGATGAGTTGTGAGTAGTTTACCACAGACCTTCGGGTCCATAGTTATTAGCTAGATGGCTTCTTCTCTCTCTTTGAATATAAATACAAAGTTCTCCTCGATCTTCTTGGAGATCTATTCGATGTAACTCTTTTTGCGGTGTGTTTGTCGAGATCCGATGAATTGTGGGTTTATGATCAAGTTTATCTATGAGAAATATTTGAATCTTCTCTGAATTGTTTTTATGTGTGATTAAGTTATCTTTGCAAGTCTCTTCGAATTATTTGTTTGGTTTGGCCTACTAGATTGATCTTTCTTGCAATGGGAGAAGTGCTTAGCTTTGGGTTCAATCTTGCGGTGTCCTTTCCCAGTGACAGCAGGGGCAGAAAGGCACGTATTGTAGTGTTGCCATCGAGGATAAAAAGATGGGGTTTATATCATATTGCATGAGTTTATCCCTCTACATCATGTCATCTTTCTTAATGTGTTACTCTGTTCTCTATGAACTTAATACTCTAGATGCTTGCTGGATAGCGGTTGATGTGTGGAGTAATAGTAGTAGATGCAGGCAGGAGTCGGTCTACTTGTCGCGGACGTGATGCCTATATACATGATCATGCCTAGATAATCTCATAATTATTCACTTTTCTATCAATTGCTCGACAGTAATTTGTTCACCCACCGCAATACTTATGCTATCTTGAGAGAAGCCACTAGTGAAACCTATGGCCCCCGGGTCTATCTTTTATCATATAAGCTTTCAGTCTACTTTTATTCGCATCTTTACGTTTCCAATCTATATCATAAAAATACCAAAAATATATTTATCTTATCATATTAACTCTTTCAGATCTCACTTTCGCAAGTGGTCGTGAAGGGATTGACAACCCCTTTATTGAGTTGGTTGCGAGTTCTTGTTTGTTTGTGTAGGTGCGTGGGACTTTTGAGGAGCCTCCTACTGGATTGATACCTTGGTTCTCATACTTACGCTACTTTGCTGCATCACCCTTTCCTCTTCAAGGAAAACCAACACAAGCTCAAGACGTAGCAACGTCAAGAAAGAAGCGAGGAGGCCACGATGCAGGGAGGCATTCCCTGTTGGAAATATGCCCTAGAGGCAATAATAAAAGTGTTATTATTATATTTCCTTGTTCATGATAATTGTCTTTTATTCATGCTATAACTGTATTATCCGGAAATCATAATACACGTGTGAATACATAGACCACAATATGTCCCTAGTGAGCCTCTAGTTGACTAGCTCGTTGTGATCAACAGATAGTCATGGTTTCCTGGCTATGGACATTGGATGTCGTTGATAACGGGATCACATCATTAGGAGAATGATGTGATGGACAAGACCCAATCCTAAGCCTAGCACAAAGATCGTGTAGTTCATTTGCTAGAGCTTTGCCAATGTCAAGTATCTCTTCCTTCGACCATGAGAGCGTGTAACTCCTGGATACCGTAGGAGTGATTTGGGTGTATCAAACGTCACAACATAACTGGGTGACTATAAAGGTGCACTACAGGTATCTCCGAAAGTATCTATTGTTTTATGCGGATCGAGACTGGGATTTGTCACTCCGTGTAAACGGAGAGGTATCTCTGGGCCCACTCGGTAGGACATCATCATATGCGCAATGTGACCAAGGAGTTGATCACGGGATGATGTGTTACGGAACGAGTAAAGTGACTTGCCGGTAACGAGATTGAACAAGGTATTGGATACCGATGATCGAGTCTCGGGCAAGTAACATACCGATAGACAAAGGGAATTGAATACGGGATTGATTAAGTCCTTGACATCGTGGTTCATCCGATGAGATCATCGTGGAGCATGTGGGAGCCATCATGGGTATCCAGATCCCGCTGTTGGTTATTGACCAGAGAACGTCTCGGTCATGTCTACATGTCTCCCGAACCCGTAGGGTCTACACACTTAAGGTTCGATGACGCTAGGGTTATAAAGGAAGTTTGTATGTGGTTACCGAATGTTGTTCGGAGTCCCGGATGAGATCCCGGACGTCACGAGGAGTTCCGGAATGGTCCGGAGGTAAAGATTTATATATGGGAAGTCCTATTTTGGCAGCCGGAAAATGTTCGGGATTTTTCGGTATTGTACCGGGAAGGTTCTAGAAGGTTCCGGAGTGGGGCCCACCTGCATGGGGGGGCCCACATGAACGTGGGTAGTGGGGGCAAGGCCCCACACCCCTGGTCAAGGCGCACCAAGATCCCCCCTTAGAAGGAATAAGATCATATCCCGAAGGGATAAGATCAAGATCCCTAAAAAGGGGGGATAACAATCCGTGGGGAAGGAAATGATGGGATTTCTTTGCTCCCACCTTGGCCAACGCCCCAATGGACTTGGAGGGAAAGAAACCAGCCCCTCCACCCCTATATATAGTGGGGAGACGCATGGGAGCTTCACACGAAGTTCTGGCGCAGCCCTACCTCTCTCCCTACTCCTCCTCTCCCATGGTGCTTGGCGAAGCCCTGCTGGATTGCCACGCTCCTCCACCACCACCACGCCGTTGTGCTGCTGTTGGATGGAGTCTTCCTCAAACTCTCCCTCTCTCCTTGCTGGATCAAGGCGTGGGAGACGTCACCGGGCTGTACGTGTGTTGAACGCGGAGGTGCCGTCCGTTCGACACTAGGATCAGTGATTTGAATCACGACGAGTACGACTCCATCAACCCCGTTCACTTGAACGCTTCCGCTTAGTGATCTACAAGGGTATGTAGATGCACTCTCCTTCCCCTTGTTGCTAGTTTCTCCATAGATAGATCTTGGTGACACGTAGGAAAATTTTGAATTTCTGCTACGTTCCCCAACATTCCCCCACCGTCGTGGGCCCCTTGCAGCTCCACCGACCTACTTCTTCCTCCTATATATACTCATATACCCTGAAAACATTCGAGAGCACCATAGATCGGGAGTTCGCCGCCGCTAGCCACTGTAGCCACCAAAACCAATTGGGACCCTGTTTCGGCACCCTGTCGGAGGGGGGATCCCTCACCGGTGGCCATCTTCATCATCCTGGCATTCTCCATGATGAGGAGGGAGTAGTTCACCCTCGGGGCTGAGGGTATGTACGGTAGTTATGTGTTTGATGTCTCTCTCTCGTGTTCTTGATTTGGCACGATCTTGATGTACCGTGAGCTTTGTTATTATAGTTGGATCTTATGATGTTTCTCCCCCTCTACTCTCTTGTAATGGATTGAGTTTTGCCTTTGAAGTTATCTTATCGGATTGAGTCGTTAAGGATTTGAGAACACTTGATGTATGTCTTGTATGTGCTTATCTGTGGTGACAATGGGATATTCACTTGATCTACTTGATGTACGTTTTGGTGATCAACTTGCAGGTTCAGTGACCTGGTGAACTTATGCATAGGGTTTGGTGATAACCCACAAGTATAGGGGATCAATTGTAGCCTCTTTCGATAAGTAAGAGTGTCGAACCCAACGAGGAGCTAAAGGTAGAACAAATATTCCCTCTAGTTCTATTGACCACCGATACAATTCTACGCACGCTTGATGTTCGCTTTACCTAGAACAAGTATGAAACTAGAGGGACTTTGTAGGTGCGATAGGATAGGTTTGCAAGATAATAAAGAACACATAAATAAAAAGTAGGGGCTGTTTAGATAAAGAAGCAATAAAGCAAATATAGCGAGTGTGGAAAAGTGGTGGTAGGAGTTGTGAAATTGTCCCTAAGTAATTGACTACTTTACTAGACCGATAGCAAGTTTTATGTGGGAGAGGCATAAGCTAACATACTTTCTCTTCTTGGATCATATGCACTTATGATTGGAACTCTAGCAAGCATCAGCAACTACTAAAGATCATTAAGGTAAAACCCAACCATAGCATTAAAGCATCAAGTCCCCTTTATCCCATACGCCACAACCCCCTTACTCGGGTTTATGCTTCTGTCACTCAAGCAACCCACTATAAGCGAATCATGAACATATTGCAACACCCTACAACGGGAATCGCTCATGCTTGGACGACACAGAGGGCACAATAGGACAGCAACATAACCACGAGCAAATTAAACCAATCATAGCAATTCACTAATTACCGATAGGACAACGAAAATCTACTTAGACATCATAGGATGGCAACACATCATTGGATAATAATATGAAGCATAAAGCACCATGTTCAAGTAGAGGGTACAGCAGGTTGCGGGAGAGTGGACCGCTGAATATAGATGGGGGAAGGTGATGGAGATGTTGGTGAAGATGGCGGAGGTGTTGGTACAGATCGCGGTGATGATGATGGCCCCCGACAGCGTTCCGGCACCATCGGAAGCAAGGGGAAGAGAACCCCCCTTCTTCTTCTTCTTACTTGACTTCTCCCT
The DNA here is from genome assembly GCF_002162155.2 of Triticum dicoccoides. Classification (NCBI taxonomy): domain Eukaryota; kingdom Viridiplantae; phylum Streptophyta; class Magnoliopsida; order Poales; family Poaceae; genus Triticum; species Triticum dicoccoides. Next base: position 127,342,203 of record NC_041381.1, on the reverse strand, counting down.
AGATGGGAGAAGGGTTTCCCCTCTGGTCTATGGTCCCCATGGCGTGGGAGGGGCGAGAGCCCCTCCGAGATTGGACCTGTCTCTCTGTCTCTCTCTGTTTCCACGTTCCCAGATTCTGCCCTTTCACTGTTTCTTATATATCTGGAGATCCGTAACTCCGATTGGATTGAAACCTTCACCCAGATTTTTCTCCAAAAATTAGCTTTCTTGCGGCAAAAGAAGAGTATCAACCGCCTTACAGGGTTCCCACGACGGTCAGGGGCGCTCCCCCTGCCTCGTGCCCCCCTCGGGCACCGTCTCGCGTTGATTTTTCTTCCCAAAAATCATAAATATTCAAAAAATATTCTCCGTCCGTTTTTATCCCGTTTGGACTCCGTTTGATATCGGGTTTTTGCGAAACATAAAACATGCAACAAACATGAAGTGGCACTGGGCACTGGATCAATATATTAGTCCCAAAAATAGTATAAAAGGTTGCCAAGAGTATATGAAAGTTGAATAATATTGGTATGGAACAATAAAAAATTATAGATACGACGGAGACGTATCAGTTGGCCCACGTTTTCGTCTTGACTCTTCAGTAGAAACTTTGGGGCACTCTTTGAAGTACTTTGTGTTGGTTGAATAGATGAATCTCAGATTGTGTGATGCATATCGTATAATCATGCCCACGGATACTTGAGGTGACATTGGAGTATCTGGTGACATTAGAGTTTTGGTTGATTTGTGTATTAAGGTGTTATTCTAGTACGAACTCTAGGATAGATCGAACGAAAAGAATAGCTTCATGTTATTTTACTACGGACTCTTGAATAGATCGATCAGAAAGGATAACTTTGAGGTGGTTTCGTACCCTACAATAATGTCTTTGTTTGTTCTCCGCTATTAGTGACTTTGGAGTGACTCTTTGTTACATGTTGAGGGATAGTTATATGATCCAGTTATGTTATTATTGTAGAGAGAACTTGCACTAGTGAAAGTATGAACCCTAGGCCTTGTTTCCTAGTATTGCAATACCGTTTACGCTCACTTTTACTACATGTTACCTTTCTGTTTTTATATCTTCAGATTACAAATACTTATATCTACCATACATATTGCACTTGTATCACCATCTCTTCAAGTGTGCATTGCTTCAAAAGCAAATTCCTCACTATGCACATCTTCAGGGGGAGTTCTTCTATACCTTGCAATCAAATTCCTCAATATCAGTACTTACACTTCACATGTTTATCCCCGTTGAAAACTTAACCTATATTGTCATCAATCACCAAAAAGGGGGAGATTGTAAGTGCATCTAGTGTCCCTTAGTGATTTTTGTGTATTGAAGACTTATAGGTTAAGGGACTAATGCGTTTGTGAGTGTACACAAGTATATAAGTCTATGAGGAGTTCGATATTTACAGAGAAAGTCGACCCCTAAAAATGTATATCTTCGACTAAAGACTTTGGTAATTCTGAAGACTTTCATGAAGACTTTGAAAGTGAAGAAATTGGTGTATCCATGAAGACTTGATATTCATGCGAGGAATATGAAGCTTGAAGACTTTCGTTTTCATAGTTTTGTTTTTCTCTTTCTTGAGTCATAGGAATCACCATACTGTTAAAGGGGGTCGAGGAAATACTAAGGAAAAATTTCCATGTGATGCTCAACTCAAAATCCTACACCTACCAAACCCTTCGAGTGAAGCCTTTGGAAATCTTATACAGTTTAGTCATTTCTTCAGTGACAGAGACGAAGTTCTTCTGGTCGCTGAGGAATTTGTTCTGACTGAGGAGTTAGGAATTCGCCAGTGCGGATTGCCTACACAGTGAGGAACATGATAGCCCTGAGGAATTTGAGAGTCAAATTTCCGACCGTTGCTGTGCTGCGCGCCAGCTGTCTCAAAATATCTTATCCACCTAACGGTCATATCAGACAAGGGCATTTATGTCTTATCATGTTGGGCTGCTCCCTAGGCTATAAATAGCCGCCCCCTACAACCACTAGCTGGTTGGCTGCTCCGAGAGAAACTGACACTTGCCATTTGAGAGCAACCCATCCTCCGAGGACTTTGAGCGAAAATCATCGAGTGAGGAAAATCCCAAAAACCCAAACACCTACAAACCCCAAAGTGATTGAGCATCACTGAAGAGATTGATCCTGCGTGGATCCGACGCTTGTTACCTTTGAAGACTGTGCTTCTTCCATACGGTTAGGCGTCATGGTCTAGAGCATCCAAGAGGAATTGTGGATCACTGAGTGACCGAGTCTGTGAAGGTTTGGAAGTTGCCTGAAGACTTACCACGAGTGTTTGGATGAGATCTGTGTGATCTTAGTTCAAGGAGAATACGGTGAGGACTTGGTGTCCTGAGCTACGTGCTCAGCGACTGGGTGTCCGGGACTGCGTGTCCTCAAGTTTAAATACTCAGCCGCTCCAACTAGACGTACAACTGAGACAGCAGTTGGAACTGGTCGAACAAATCATTGTCTTCACCAACCTTACTGGTTCTATTTCCTCAACTCTTTCATTTCCACATTGCTGTGTTGAGTGATTGTTCATATCTGTGTTTGAAGACTTTGACTGAAGACTTTCTCAATTTCCTCAGTTCAATTTCTTCAGTCTGTTTGTCTTCATCTTGTGTTATCCTGTGTTTACGCTTTCTGTACTCTGTGCTTGTCTTCATTTCATCATGATGACTAAGTCTGTATCCTGTTATGCTAACTTCTGAGTGCTTATTCCGCTGCTAGTAGTTCTTCGCTAAGGAATTTCCTCACCGGCAAATTCCTCAGTGAAGAATTCATAAAAATCGCCTATTCACCCCCCCTCTAGTCAATATAACGCACTTTCAATTGGTATCAGAGCAAGGTACTCCCTTGTTCTGTGTGATTTTGGTTTAACCACCTGGAGTTCTAGTTATGTCGACCGCAGGTATGATCAAGGTCTCCGCTGGGTGTCCTACCTTCGATGGCACGGACTACCCCTACTGGAAGAATAAGATGCGAATGCATCTTGAAGCAATTGATAACAATCTCTGGTATGGTGTGGAAAATGGTGTTCCCTCAGTCACACCTTCTCTGAATGCTGCTGATGTGAAGAGATTCAAGCAACTCGATTCTCAAGCGAAGAATATCATATGTGGCCATCTGAGTAAAGGACAGTATGGTAGAGTGAGTGCTTTGGAAACTGCCAAGCTTATCTGGGATAGGCTCTCCAAAGTAAACGAATGAGTCTCAACTCAACGTGACTCTCGTGTTGACGTTCTTCGAAATCTCTTCAACCGCTTCAAAAGACTCGACAATGAAAATGTTCAGCAAACCTTCGATCGCCTCACTGACATCTCAATTGAGCTTCAAGCGCTTGGCGCCACTGACATCACCGACCATGAGGTGGTGAAGAAATTGCTGAGATCGCTAGATTCCTCATTTGATACTCTGGCACTGATGATTCAAGAGTGAGCTGACTACAAGTCACTAGATCCCACTAATATCCTCGAGAGGCTAAATACTCATGAGTTCCAGCTTGCTGAAAACAGAGATCTCTATGGTTCAAGCTATGGAAAACCATGTGCCCTGAAGGCCAAGGCTGTGTCTGAATCTGAATGTGAAGACTCTGGTAGTAGTCTTGGTGATCCTGAAGAATTGAGCCAGGAGCTAGCACTGCTCGTGAAGAAATTCCAGAAGTTCTCAAGATGTGGTTGCTTTGGAAAATCCTCAAGAAGCAGTGATTCCTTGTCAAGTGACTATAAAAGAAGATTCTGCCACAAATGCAAGAAACCTGGTCACTACATTCAGGATTGTCCTCAATGGGAAAAGGAATTAAAGAAGAAGAAATACAAGGATTACAGTTCTGATGACGCTAAGAAGAAGAAGAAATCTTCAAAATCTTCATCATCAAAATCGTCGAAGTCTTCATCTCACAAGAAGAGCAGCTCCAAGAAGGCTCGGGCATTCATTGGCAAGGAAATGGACTCTGAAGCTGAATCTGAGGAACATGAAGAAGAGGAGGCATCAGAGGAGTCAGAGTCTAGTGTGGCGAGTCTGGCTCTCGCTACTGCTTTCTCAGCAAGTCTATCTTCAACTCTGAAGAAACTGACCGCACCAACAAGGCTGACAAAGACAATGATGACTACGCACCCACCTATTGTTTCATGGCAAAAGGTGCCAAGGTAACAAAATACCCCTCCTCTGAATCTAGTGAAGATGAATCTGATGAAAATCTTAAGCCGAGTTACTCTAAACTTGCTAAGATTGCTGTGAAACAACAAAAGGCTATTGAAAAACTTCAAAACATGCTAGACAAAAGTGATGATATGTTGGGTGATGAAATGGACCGCACTAAAGACTTAGCTGAAAATCTTCAGAGACTTCAGTCTAAGTTTGACAACCTTCAAAGTCATCATAACACTCTCTTATCTGATCACGAGAAGCTTTCTTATGAATTCCTTCAAAGAAAGCAAGATCTTGAGAAGCTAAGAGTGAGTCATGAAGATCTTCAGAAGGATCGTGATTCATTACTTGCTCAACAAATCAGCGCTACTCAAGAAGAATTTGTTCCTCCCTGCTTAAAGTGCATTGAACATGAATCTGCTAATTCTTCACCTGAATGTTCAAATGCTTCAACTGTTGCAAATTCTTCACATGCCTCTACTATCACTAATTCCTCATCTGAGGACATTGCTAGTACTACTAATGATGCAGGGCTGAAGGAATTGTACACAACAGGCATGTACAAAAGCCTCAAAGCGCATCAGATTCTTTGTGATGTGCTCAAAAAGCAGATCCTCAACAGAAACCCTAGGAAAGAGGGTATTGCCTTTGAGAGGAAACTCAATGCTGATGGAACATATTGGAAGCCTGAGCAGTACCCCAAAACCTCATGGGTTGCTGCAAAGGGACCTCCAGTTGATCCATCTAACTTATCTGGCTTTACATGTGAATCTTCTCATTCTTCTGATGAGTCATTTGACTCCAACTATAAACTGTTCAAAAATCAGAATGGTGAAGTATTTGCTAAATATGTTGGCACTAATTGCAGGAACGGTTCCCCTATGAAGAAAATCTGGGTTCCCAAAATTTATGTTGAAAGTCTTCAGGTGAATGTCCTCATGACACCACCTGTGAAGAACAGGAACCCCAGATCCAATCTTTCATATGGACCTAATTCTTCACATAGATCAAATTCCTCAAATGGATCAAAGTCCTCATATGATCATCATCGTGCTAACCCTTCTATTTCGCAGGGTAGAGCTAAGGGCTATGAATATGCGCATTATTCTTCAAATCATTATGTTCATAAGTCCTCGAAGAACTTCTCTGCTTATTCATATGCTTACCCTAATCCCTCTTATGTGAAACGCAATGGATTGGCCTCTATGCCACCTTTCTCATATGGTGCTCGCAGAGTGATGAACTCTTTGCCACCCCTTCAGATGTGGGTGGTGAAGAAAAAGAACTAATCTTTTATGCAGGGTCAGGTCTCCAGACGTGCCTTAACGTCTAAAGAATTTGCTGGAGGCCTGACAAAGTGCCTGAAAGGACACATGCGAATCATGATGAAATGAACTTTCGTTTCACACGTCCTCATACTGAAATATCTATTTTACTGTTTGATGAAATTCATTTGATGAACTTGATATCATATTCTTCACTGATGAAATATATGAGATCGTAAGTTGCACTAATTCATCTCCAGGATGATCAGCTCAAAGCCAACGAGTGGGTTCTAGATAGTGGATGTACAAATCACATGACGGGTGACAAGAGTCTATTGATGGATGCTCCCTTAACACCGTCGCATCTGAAGCACATCATCTTCGCTGACAAAGGCAAAAGTCAAGTATTGGGTCTAGGTAAGGTTGCGATCTCAAAGGATCAACACATGGACAAAGTCATGCTTGTCGAGTCCTTAGGATACAACCTCATGTCTGTCTCAATGCTTTGTGATCTTGATATGGTTGTTGTCTTTGGAAGATATCGATGTGTTGTGATCATGGAAGCTGACTATTCCAAAGTCTTCGAAGGCTTTAGGAGAGGAGATCTGTATATTATTGATTTCTCTACAGGACCACAACCAGCAATGTGCTTACTTGCAAAAGCTTCAGAAGGCTGGCTATGGCATCGACGACTTGGTCATGCTGGCAAGAGGAATCTAAACACGCTTGCGAAGAAGAAGCATGTCATTGGCATTGAGAATGTCAAATTCCTCAAGGATCACTTATGCGGAGCTTGTGAAGCTGGAAAGATGACCACGGCCAAGCATCCAGCGAAGACTATCATGACCACTACTCGTCCATTCAAACTACTTCACATGGATCTCTTTGGTCCTAATCATTATTCTGTTGTTTTGAATGATGCATCTCTATATGGCTTTGTTATTGTTGATGACTATTCTCGTTACACATGGGTACACATTGTCACTTACAAACATGAAGTGCAGGAAATCTTCAAACGATTTTCCTTGAGGGCTTCAACCAACTTTGGTGTGAAGATCAAGCACATCAGAACTGACAATGGGACCGAGTTCAAGAATTCCGGTCTTGATGGCTATCTTGATGAACTTGGTATTACTAATGAGTTATCTGCTCCTTATACTCCTCAGCAAAATGGCGTCGTGGAGCGCAAGAACAGAACCCTCGCTGAAATGGCTTGCACTATGCTTGATGAATACAAAACGCCTCGTCATTTTTGGATTGATGCAATTGATACTGCATGCCACATCATCAATCGGGTATATCTTCACAAATTCTTCAAGAAGACTTCCTATGAACTCCTCACTAACAAGAAACCAAATGTGAGTTACTTCAAAGTCTTCGGTGCTAAATGTTGGATTAGAGATCCTCATCACAATGCTAAATTTGCACCGAAAGCACATGAAGGTCTTATGCTTGGTTACGGAAAGGACTCGCACACCTACAGAGTCTTCAACAACTTTCTTCACAAGGTTGTTGAAACTGTAGATGTGCGGTTCGATGAAACTAATGGCTCGCAAAGAGAGCACCTACCTTCTGTGATAGATGAACCAGAACCTGAGGATTCTATCAAGTTCAAGGCTACTGAGGATGTTATTCCTACCAAAGAATCTGTTGAAGAATTCATTCCAGAACGTGAAGAAAATCTAGCTGGTGCACCTGATGAAAATGCTAAAGAAAATGGTGCTGAAGAAAATGTTGATCAAAATCCTCAACGGCAACCAGCTCATCCTCGCATTGCAAAAGAAGTGCAAGTTGAAAAGATCATCGATGACATTCGAGCGCGAGGTCCTCTCACACGCTCAAAAGCTTCACATTTATCTAAATTTTGTGGGCACTATGCTTTTGTCTCTATTACAGAGTCCACTAAGGTAGATGAAGCATTTCTGGAGCCTGAGTGGATTCAGGCCATGCAAGAAGAATTACATCAGTTCGAGCTCAACAATGTCTGGGAACTGGTCAAATGTCTAGATCCTCGCAAGCATAATATCATCGGCACAAAGTGGATCTACCGCAACAAGCAAGATGAAAATGGCCTTGTGGTGAGGAAAATAAGGCACGACTAGTAGCTCAAGGCTACACACAGGTTGAAGGAATTGATTTCGATGAAACTTTTGCGCCTGTTGGTAGACTTGACGCATATTACTTGCTTATGCTAACCATCATAATATTATCTTACAACAAATGGATGTGAAAAGTGCATTCCTCAATGGTAAGCTTGAGGAAGAAGTATATGTTGCTCAACCCCCAGGTTTTGAAGATCCAAAGAATCCTGACAAAGTCTTCAGACTTAACAAGGCCCTGTATGGCCTCAAGCAGGCCCCTCGAGCGTGGTATGACACTTTGAAGGAATTCTTCATGAAGAATGTCTTCACACCGGTTCACTCGACCCTACTCTCTTTACTAAATCTTATGATGGTGAACTGTTTCTGTGCCAAATATACGTTGATGATATTATCTTTGTCTGTACTCACCAACGTTATAGTGATGAATTTGCCTATATGATGAGTGAAGAATATCAAATGTCTATGATGGAAGAGTTGAAATTCTTTTTAGGTCTTCAAATTCGTCAACAGCACAATGGTATATTCATATCTCAGGAGAAATACCTCAAGGAAGTTCTGAGGAAATTCGGCATGCAAGACTGCAAAGGCGTCAAAATTCCTATGCCCACAAATGGCTATCTATGCACTGATGAAAATGGTATTGACTTCGATCACAAGGTATACCGCTCCATGATTGGCTCTTTATTGTACTTATGTGCATCTAGGCCAGATATAATGCTTAGTGTTTGCATGTGTGCCTGATTTCAAGCTGCACCGAAGGAATCACACCATAAGGCTGTGAAGCATATTCTTCGATATCTAGCTCACACACCAACACTAGGATTATGGTACCCCAAGGGCTCTACTTTTGATCTCATTGGATATTCTGACTCTGACTATGCTGGTGATCGTGTGGACCGCAAGTCAACATCTGGTACTTGTCATTTCCTCGGACGATCCTTGGTCTGTTGGTCCACGAAGAAACAGAACTGCGTATCACTGTTTACTGCAAAGGCTGAGTACATTGCTGCTGGTTCTTGCTGTGCTCAACTGCTATGGATGAAGCAAACCCTCAAAGACTACGGCATCAACATGAAGAATGTGCCTCTCCTCTGTGACAATGAGAGTGCCATCAAGATTGCTCACAACCTAGTTCAGCACTCGAAGACAAAGCACATACAGATTCGTCATCATTTTCTTCGTGATCATGTGTTGAAGGGCGATATCTCCATCGAACACGTGAAGACTGAAGAACAGCTAGCCGATATCTTCACAAAGCCCTTGGATGAGAAGAGATTTAGCAAGTTGCGGTGTGAGCTAAATATCCTAGAATCTTCGAATGTTCTCTGAAAAGGACACACATCCTGACACTTATGCAAAATTGATGACTTAGATGTGCAACACATGAAGAAACGTTTTTTCTTCAATAAATGAAGAATAACACTCTAAGTGTGAAGAAATTAATGAAGAATTTGATTCTCAGAACCCTACGACAATTGTACGCGGTGTCTGAAATCATCATTCTTATACGGTGGGTCACGCCACCACCAAAGTTGAAAATCTTCATTCTTGAAATTCCTCAGTCTTGAAATTTTTCGGTTTTTCAAATTCTTCAACTTTGCAAAATCTTCAATGTTTCCGTCGTTTTTCTTCATTTGACTATACATATATATGAGTTTATGTCCTCTACAGCATTCACTTATGGCTATTTCTTCAAGTTGCATTTTTCTGCTAAGTGAATGTGATCGGACCCTTCCCCCTCTATGATATACTCAATCCAATCTATTCACAAATTCTTCATGTGCGTTCTATTTTAAACTCGTTCAAAATCTTCACTGTGTCCTTGACAGCTGAAGAATTTGTGAACGGAACTTTAAAACTAATCTTATCCAAAATTTTCGGTTTTACCGCTCAATCCATTCCGGATTCCATGAAAGACTTATCTATTTACCCACGATCTAACACGATCTCTACTTCTCAGTACGTGGGTGACATATGTCAAGCGAAGGAGAAGGGTCAGGGGCAGGTTCGTCCAAAATCTTCGGGCGAACAGTTTTTCACTGCGTCTATAAATACCCCCTCATCCTTTCCTCACTTCCTTTACTCTGCTCGACCGCTCTCTCTCTCTCTTGCTCGAGATCCTCAAACCCTAGCGCCGCCGCTACTCCATCGTCGCCGGTGAGGAAGAGCTTCACTGCCTCGACCTCGTCGCCGTCGTACTCACGCCGGCCGCGGAAATCTTCACTCCGCCGCCGCCATAGCTGTCTTCCTCCGCCGAGTTAGGGCGTGGAAGATCTACACCGATGAATTTCACTGTTCTGCTTCTCAGTTTGTCGTGTTCTTCACTCAGGGTAATTAAAAGTTACATTTACTACCCCTTTTGATTCAAAATTTCACAACAAAATCTTCAAAGGTGTTTTATTCTTCAAATCTTCACACACACAAAACACCTCACTAGTAATATATCCTTGATTCATTTCTCTAATTATCGTTTTTCTTCAAGATTCCTCAATTGTGTGGATCTTCGATCTATACAGCTCTGGAACCTAAGACAAATAACGCCTAGTGAAATTCTTCAAGGCTCTTCTAGTTAAATTCCTCAAACTTGTTTTTTTTTTGAAAAACCTTCTGAGAACGCATATGACCTCTCCAAATTCCTCGCAACTATACTCTGTTCGCAGCTACTCATGTCCGCTGCTGAATCACTAGGTTCTCATCAACTTAACTCATTTGCAGCGTTCCTCGAAGAAAAGTTGCACACTTCTTCAGAAAATTCGATTGTTCAAATTCCTTATCTGAAGAATATGGCTGATGGTAAGAGGCCGCAGAAAGGAGGAAAGAAGCCAGAGGTCATGACTGCTTTTGAAATCCCTGAGGACCTCTATGCTGATTATTGCACACCTGATGAGGCTAAGTATGGAAAAGAAACCAAAACTCAGCGCAAGGTGCGCATACAGAAGATTGAACAGAGATGGGCAAGAGAATGGAGAGAGTACAAATATGTAACTCCAAAGTATATGAAGAAATTCACACTTAATCCTCCATGCCCAAGAGCTCCATTGGCACCTGGCCAAGTGGCTGACCCCACCAGCATCAAGCGTGGTGAGGATTTTCCTGAAGAATGGTCCAAATGCCAAGCTAAGTTGGCAAGACAAGCCGAAGAAGCAGTGAGGAAATTCAATGAAGACTCTGCTGCTGCTACTGCCACTAAGGCCTCTGTCAAGCCAAGAAAATCAATGGCAAAGAAGCCTGCTCACAAGCCAAGTGCTTCACCAACTATGCCCTCACGGCCGAGTTCCTCAGCAATGCCCTCATGGCCAGAATCTTCAAAGCCCTCACGGCCAGATTCTTCAAAGCCCTCATGGCCAGTACCAACCACTGCTCCTCCTCATAAGTCCTCAGCTGCTCCGACAAAGTCCTCAACACCTGTACATCTAGCTACATGACAAAGGACAACAGGCATCTCTATTGCCTCTGGTGCCTCAGCAAGTTCCTCAGCTGCACCAAAATCTTCATCAGGACCCACTTTGTTGAAGACTAAGGCAATGGTCGGTCGAGGTACTCGGCCAAGTCCGAAGAAGAAACATGTTGCTTTCCATGTGCCATCTGACGATGAAGCTGATGATGATGAACTTGCAGAAATCATCAGAGACCGACAAGAAAGGGCCACTAGAGCCAAAGGCACAAATGTGCCACTGCTTTTGGATCCAAGGGCGATCCTTGATTACATTGATCTTTGGCACCAGGATCCAAATACTCCTATGCCTGATTTCAAGTTTACTCCTGGTCAAAGTCACATGCTGACCCATTTCATCACTGAAGAGAAATGGTAGTTTGAGAAGGCCAGGCAGATCAAGAAAACTCAGTTCAGAAAGGAGAAGTTCCTGAAGAATAATGTTGTCAATATGACACCCGATGATCTCCTCAAAATCCAAGCTGAAATCAAAACCCTCAGCAATGACTTCAATGCTTACTATGCTGATTGGCAAGGAGCCAAAGTCAGGTTTGTGAAACTGACTGAGAAATTCACAAATGTTGCAGCCCCATCGCAACAAGAAATTCCTCATGCTGAAGCATCTGCTCAGCCAACTGAAGAACATGCCAGCACTGCTGATGACATTCAGGCTGCTGAAGAAAATGCTAGTTCCAGGGCTGATGACTCCATTCCAGCCGCTGAAGAAATGGTCAGGGAATCCACTAGTGGTGCGCCTGAAGAAACTGAAAATGTCAGGGCAACTGCATCAGTTGCGCCTGAGGAAATTCAACCAGATTCCTCAGCTCCTCCAGCGCCTACACCAACTCCTATTCTTCCATCTCCATCAGATGTGAGAAAGACCAAGGCTGCAGAGCGAGCTGCAGTGAAGAAAAGGAAAGCATCCAGTGCTTACGAATCTTCAGCTCCAAAGAAGATGAAGCCTCTGACAAGTTCTATTGAGAATCCAATTGATGTTGTTCCAATCTCCACCATGTCATCAAAGGACCTTGTTCCTTTTGGTGAGGAATATGTGATCCCAAGCGGATCTGATGAAGAACCTCAATCTGCTACTTCGTCAGAGCAGGTTGATGAAGAAATTGAAGTGGATATGATCCCTTCAACGCATGTTGCTTCCTCGCCAATGCCTCAGTTCACAGCTGAAGAGGCTGGCATTGAAGAAATTGAAGATGAAGACGTGGACATTGGCTGCACAACGCCAGTGATGAATGATGACTTTTGGGAAAGTCAGCACCCCAATACTCCACTCTTCACCCCGCTTCAAAAAATACCTTAGTCCCCTGCACCAACTATTCAAATGGGCTCTAAAGAAACTCATCCCACATCGTTTGTACATGAAGACATTCCAGCCGCTAGTGCTGAAGAAGCTGCTGTCATTGAACCCTTGAACACGCAGCCTGCTACGGAAGAGGAACCAGAAATTCCTCAGCCTGAAGAACCTGAGATTGCGATTCTAGAGGTTGTGATGCAACTCACTGACACTCCAGTGCCCAAGCCAATGGATCCATTCTCAAAGAAGCAAAAGTTCAAGGCTGAAGATTTCTTCAGCGAGCATGTGTTCTTCACTGACTATAACCCCTATGACTTTGCTCGCATAAGGAAGAGGCGTTTCTGGACAACAAGTCAAGCAGATTTCTATTCCTCAGTATTGTTCAACAAAGACAAAGTCTTCGATCATGAACACATTCCTCATATAGACATGGAGTCTCTGCCATGCTTCGAGCCAGTCCTCAGTGTTCTTCACGATGTTGGACTGTTAAATTTCTGCACTGACATCTGTGACTGGAATGAAGAACTCATTCTTCAATTCTATGCAACGCTGCACATCACAGGGAACCCTGAAGATGTGAATTCATGGGTGTTGGACTGGATGGCAGAAAATACTCACTACAAGGCACCAGCAACTGAATTGCTTCGTGCCCTCCCACTCAGTCCTCCCCTTGACGGTGCTCGTTGTGTCTACAATGAACCTGAACTTTCAAATCATTTCATGCAAGTGCTGATGAAGCCATTGAAGCCAGGGCAGGCTCCTTGAACCAAATTCCTCGTCAAGGAATTACTATATGTGCCCCAGACTGTCTATCGCATTCTGTCGAAGACCATGAGTCCTATCAAAGGCCACGACTCAAATGATGAAGAGGTCGTTGGAATCATGAAGAACATGCTTTTCAATATCATTCATGGCGTTCCCGACAACTTCCATGATTTCTTCATAAGGACTCTGGCGAATATTGCTATGCCACCATTTGAGCTGCAGCCTTATGCACCATGGATTATGAGATTCATCAGGACAAGGGCTTCACTAAATTACAAAGCTGATACTCTGAACCACGGAAGCTACTTGCCTTCGATTGAAGTCCTCAAGCGGTCATATTCCTCAGCTGATGACAAAGGAAAGGCAACTGCTGTGATAGATGAAGGCATTCGTCCATTGGATGGTCAATTTCGCAAGGCTGCATCCTACTCCACCAATGATGACTCTGCCACACATGACTTTGCCGCCAAGCAAAATCCTCAAGCCACAGCTCCCAGGGTGATGACTGATCGTGAGTTACTCCTCAGTCTTCATTAGAAGGTTGATCGCAATCATAAATGGGTCAAGCGTCATTTTGGTTCAATTCTTCACAACATGACCTCAACACACAATGCAGTGAAGAAAAACCAATACTACCTCCACGTAACCTTCAACCGCACCTGGGCTGTTCTCTCTCATGTCTACAGCGCTGCAGATCTGAAGAATATGGGACTCAAGGAAGAATTTGACTGGTCTGCACCTCCACCGAAGAAATTCAAGAAGGTCAAAGTTCCTTCCTTGGTGGCCAGCTCCTATTCTTCATCCCGCGAGACTGATGAAAATGAAGACTTGGACGACACTGCGGCAGGCCCTACTACAACAACCGACCCCAACAACGCTAGCGCTCCTCCATCAACTTGATATTCTTCAGGGGCGTTAGTCCTCAGTTTCAATCCTTTTGGTCATTCGATGACAAAGGGGGAGAAATTTGAGTTAGTCTTCAAGCGGGTCTATTATATGGGCGTTTATTTTTGCTAAGTTACAACTCTTGCTCTTCTGAAACTTTATTGCATCGAGTTGTAATCTTTGACCTGATGGTGCCCTGATACTTTTGATGCACTGTGCTTTGATACTCTCGCTATGTTATTCTGCATGCTTGTTCCTCAATAATATTATTGCACACATGTTGAATTTCATCAGGCACCATATTTCATCATGCATTTCAAATTCTTCATATTATATGTCAAATGCGTGTATGAATTACAAGATATAGGGGGAGATCTCCATGATTTAACTCTTCAAGTGTGCATTGCTTCAAAAGCAAATTCCTCACTATGCACATCTTCAGGGGGAGTTCTTCTATATCTTGAAATCAAATTCCTCAATATCAGTACTTACACTTCACATGTTTATCCCCGTTGAAAACTTAACCTATATTGTCATCAATCACCAAAAAGGGGGAGATTGTAAGTGCATCTAGTACCCCTTAGTGATTTTGGTGTATTGAAGACTTATAAGTTAAGGGACTAATGTGTTCGTGAGTGTACACAGGTCTATAAGTCTATGAGGAGTTTGATATTTACAGAAAAAGTCGACCCCTAAAAATGTATATCTTCGACTGAAGACTTTGGTAATTATGAAGACTATCATGAAGACTTTGAAAGTGAAGAAATTGGTGTATCCGTGAAGACTTGATATTCATGCGAGGAATATGAAGCTTGAAGACTTTCATTTTCATAGTTTTGTTTTTCTCTTTCTTAAGTCATAGGAATCACCATACTGTTAAAGGGGGTCGAGGAAATACTAAGGAAAAATTTCCATGTGATGCTCAACTCAAAATCCTACACCTACCAAACCCTTTGAGTGAAGCCTTTGGAAATCTCATACAGTTCAGTCATTTCTTCAGTGACAGAGACAAAGTTCTTCTGGTCACTGAGGAATTTGTTCTGACTGAGGAGTTAGGAATTCGCCAGTGTGGATTGCCTACACAGTGAGGAACATGATAGCCCTGAGGAATTTGAGAGTCAAATTTCCGACAGTTGTTGTGCTGCGCGCCAGCTGTCCAAAAATATCTTATCCGCCTAACGGTCATATCAGACAAGGGCATTTATGTCTTATCATGTCGGGCTGCTCCCTAGGCTATAAATAGCAGCCCCCTACAACCACTAGCTGGTTGGCTGCTCCGAGAGAAACTGACACTTGTCATTTGAGAGCAACCCATCCTCCGAGGACTTTGAGCGAAAATCATCGAGTGAGGAAAATCCCCAAAACCCAAACACCTACAAACCCCAAAGTGATTGAGCATCACTAAAGAGATTGATCCTGCATGGATCCGACGCTTGTTACCTTTGAAGACTATGCTTCTTCCAGACGGTTAGGCGTCATGGTCTAGAGCATCCAAGAGGAATTGTGGATCGCCGAGTGACCGAGTCTTTGAAGGTTTGGAAGTCGCTTGAAGACTTACCACGAGTTTTTGGACGAGATCTGTGTGATCTTAGTTCAAGGAGAATACGGTGAGGACTTGGTGTCCTGAGCTGCGTGCTCAGCGACTGGGTGTCCGGGACTGCGTGTCCTTGAGTTTAAATACTCAGCCGCTCCAACCAGACGTACAACTAAGTCAGCAGTTGGAACTAGTCGAACAAATCATTGTCTTCACCAACCTTACTGGTTCTATTTCCTCAACTCTTTCATTTCCTCATTACTGTGTTGAGTGATTGTTCATATCTGTGTTTGAAGACTTTGACTGAAGACTTTCTCAATTTCCTCAGTTCAATTTCTTCAGTCTGTTTGTCTTCATCTTGTGTTATCTTGTGTTTACACTTTCTGTACTCTGTGCTTGTCTTCATTTCATCATGATGACTAAGTCTGTATCCTGTTATGCTAACTTCTGAGTACTTATTCCGCTGCTAGTAGTTCTTCGCTAAGGAATTTCCTCACCAGCAAATTCCTCAGTGAAGAATTCATAAAAATCACCTATTCATCCCCCCTCTAGTCGATATAACGCACTTTCAGTTGGGAAGGGGTGATGTGTGTTTTCAATATAGAATAACGTATAATTTAGATGTGGTGCCTACCTCTCGATATAAACAACAACAATGAAGGGAAGGTAGTTAAGGACGAGATATGCAGGGTACAATGTAGGTTGAACCCAACAATCCGAGCATGTGGGAGGGAATCCTGACAACGCATTAATTCGAGCTTTGGTTGAGCAACATGTGATGGTGACCGGCCCTAACACGACCTAAGAGGAATCCATTCATGGCCCTACCTTTTGAGCTTGCGTTGGTTTTTTCCTTGAAGAGGAAAGGGTGATGCAGCAAAATAGAGTAAGTATTTCCCTCACCTTTCGAGAACCAAGGTATCAATCCAGTAGGAGACAACGCAACAAGACACCGAATACCTGTATAAACAAACACCAACTTGCACCCAACACGATAAAGGGGTTGTCAATCCCTTCACGGTTATTTGCAAAGTGAGATCTGATAGAGATAGATAACGGTAAAGTAATGTTTTTGGTATTTTTGGTTTATCGAATGGAAAGTAAAAGATTTTAAAGAAAGTAAATAGGAAACTAAAATTGTAGATCGAACACTTGTATGATGGAAAATAGAAGATTATATGGTGGAAAATAGACCCGGGATCCATAGGTTTCACTAGAGGCTTCTCTCAAGATAGAAATTATTACGGTGGGTGAACAAATTACTGTCGAGCAATTGATAGAAAAGCACAAAGTTATGACGATATCTAAGGCAATGATCATGAATATAGGCATCACATCCGTATCAAGTAGACCGAAACAATTCTGCATCTACTACTATTACTCCACACATTGACCGCAGTCCATCATGCATCTAGAGTATTAAGTTCATAAGAATAAAGTAACACATTAGGCAAGATGACATGATGTTGAGGAATTAACTCAAACATATGTTGAAAACCCCATCTTTTTATCCTTGTTGCCAACAATACAATATGTGTCGGTTCCCCTTCTGTCACTAGGATCGAGCACCGCAAGATTGAACCCAAAGCTAAGCACTTCCCCCATTGCAAGTAAAACTAATCTAGTTGTCCAAACCAAATCGATAGTTCGAAGAGACTTGCAAAGATATCAAATCATGCATATAAGAATTCAGAGGAGATTCAAATAATATTCATAGATAAGCTGATCATAAATCCACAATTCATCGGATCTTGGCAAACACACCGCAAAAGTGTATTACATCGAATAGATCTCGAAGAACATCAAGGAGAACTTTGTATTGAGAATCAAAGAGAGAGAACAAGACATCTAACTACTAGCTATGGACTCGTAGGTCTGTGGTAAACTACTCATGCTTCATCAGAGAGGCAATGGTGTTGATGTAGAAGCCCTCCTGATCGAATCCCCCTCGAGCAGGACGCCGGAAAAGGTCCCTAGATGGGATCTCATGGGTACAGAAGGTTGCGGCGGTGGAGAAGTGGTTTTGTGGCTCCCCCGGAAGTTTTGGGGGTATTTGAGAATATATAGGAGAAAGATCTAGGTCAGGGGGTCACCGAGGGGCCCACAAGGTTGGGGGGAGCGCCCTCCACCCTTGTGGCTGCCTCGTGACTCTTTTGACTTGCACTCCAAGTCTCTTGGGTGTCTTCTGGTCCAAGAAAAATCATCGCGAAAAAGTTTTATTCTGTTTGGACTCCTTTTGGTATTCCTTTTCTGCGGAACCCTAAAACAAGGAAAAAATAGAAACTGGCACTGGGCTCTAGGTTAATAGGTTAGTCCCAAAAATCATATAAAATAGCATATTAATGCATATAAAACATCCAAAATAGATAATATAATAGCATGGAACAATAAAAAATTATAGATACGTTGGAGACGTATCAAGCATCCCAAGCTTAATTCCTGCTCGTCCTTGAGTAGGTAAATGATAAAAACTGAATTTTTGATGTGGAATGCTACCTAACATATTTATCCATGTAATTCTCTTTATTTTGGCATGAATGTTCAGATCCGTATGATTCAAAACAAAAGTTTAATATTGACATAAAAACAATAACACTTCAAACATACTAACAAAATAATTATGTCTTCTCAAATTAACATGGCCAAAGAAAGCTTATCTCTACAAAATCATATAGTCTGGCTATGCTCCATCTTCATCACACAAAATATTCAAATCATGAACAACCCTGATGACAAGCCAAGCAATTGTTTCATACTTTTTATGTTCTCAAACTTTTTCAACTTTCACGCAATACCTGAGCGTGGGCCATGGACATAGCACTATAGTTGGAATAGGCGGTGGTTGTGGAGAAGACAAAAAGAAGGAGATAGTCTGACATCAACTAGGCGTATCAACGGGCTATGGAGATACCCATTAATAGATATCAATGTGAGTGAGTAGGGATTGCCAAGCAACAGATGCACTAGAGCTATAAGTTTATGAAAGCTCAAAAAAAACTAAGTTGGTGTGCATTCAACTTGCTTGCTCAGACCTAGGGCATTTTGAGGAAGCCCGTCATTGGAATGTACAAGCCAAGTTATATAATGAAAATTCCCACTAGTATATAAAAGTGATATCATAGGAGACTCTCTATCATGAAGATCATGGTGCTACTTTGAAAGCACAAGTGTGGTAAAAGGATAGTAGCATTGCCCCTTCTCTCATTTTTTGGCCTATTTTTTTTTGTCTGGAGTCTCATCCCGACTTGTGGGGGAATCATAGTCTCCATCATCCTTTTCCTCACATGGGACAATGCTCTAATAATGAAGATCATCACACTTTTTTTTACTTACAACTCAAGAATTACAACTCGATACTTAGAACAAATATGACTCTATGTGAATGCCTCCGGCGGTGTACCGGGATGTGCAATGAATCAAGAGCGACATGTATAGAAATGATGAATGGTGGCTTTGCCACCAATACAATATCAACTACATGATCATGCAAAGCAATATGACAATGATGATGCATGTCATAATAAATAGGACGGTGGAAAGTTGCATGGCAATATATCTCGGAATGGCTATGGAAATGCAATAATAGGTAGGTATGGTGGCTGTTTTGAGGAAGGTATATGGTGGGTTTATGGTACCGGCGAAAGTTGCATGGTACTAGAGAGGCTAGCAATGGCGGAACGGTGAGAGTGTGTATAATCCATGGACTCAACATTAGTCATAAAGAACTCACATACCTATTACAAAAATCTATTAGTCATCAAAACAAAGTACTAAACGCATGCTCCTAGGGGGATAGATTGGTAGGAAAATACCATCGCTCGTCCCCGTCCGCCACTAATAAGGAAGACAATCAATAAATAAATCATGCTCCGACTTCTTCACATAACGGATCACCATACGTGCATGCTACAGGACTCACAAACCTTAACACAAGTATTTATCAAATTCACAACTACTCACTAGCATGACTCTAATATCACCATCTTCATATCTCAAAACAATCATAAAGAATCAAACTTCTCATATTATTCAATGCACTTTATATGAAAGTTTTTTTTATATCCCTCTCGGATGCCTATCATATTAGGACTAATTTCTATAACTGAAGCAAATTACCATGCTATTTAGAGACTCTCAAAATAATATAAGTGAAGTGCGAGAGTTCATCAATTTCTAAAAAATAAAACCACCGCCGTGCTCTAAAAAATATATATGTGAAGCACATAGAGCAAAATTGCCTAGTTCAAAAAATGTAAGTGAAGCACATAGAGCATTCTAATAAATCACGATTCATGCGTGTCTCTCTCAAAATGTGTGAACAGCAAGGATGATTGTGGCAAACTAAAAAGCAAAGACTCAGATCATACAAGACGCTCCAAGCAAAACACATATTATGTGGTGAATAAAAATATAGCCTCAAGTAAAGTTACCGATAGACGAAGACAACAGAGGGGATGCCTTCCCGGAGCATCCCCAAGCTTAGGCGTTTGGTGTCCTTGAATATTACCTTGAGGTGCCTTGGGCATCCCCAAGCCTAGGCTCTTGCCACTCCTTATTCCATAGTCCATCAAATCCTTACCCAAAACTTGAAAACTTCACAACAAAAAACTCCAACAGAAAATCTTGTAAGCTCCGTTAGTATAAGAAAATAAATCACCACTTTTGGTACTGTTGAGAAATCATTCTTTATTTATATTGGTGTATTATCTCCTGTATTCCAACTTTTCCATGGTTCATACCCCCCGATACTAGCCATAGATTCATCAAAATAAGCAAACAACACGCGAAAACAGAATCTGTCAAAAACAGAGCAGTCTGTAGCAATCTGGATATTTCAAATACTTATGTAACTCCAAAAATACTTATAAATTAGGAATTCCTAAGCAATTTGTTTATTAATCTTCTTCAAAAAGAATAAACTTAAAACCATGTTTCTGTGATTTATGATAATTATTTTTGCAGGCGTAAAAGTTTTTGTTTTTCAGCTAGATCAAATCAACTATCACCGCAAGCTATCCCAAAGGTATTACTTGGCACAAGCACCAATTAAAAGATAAAACCACATCTAACTAGAGGCTATATGGAATACTTATTCAAAAATAGCAAGGAAAAATATTGGGTTGTTTCCCAACAAGCGCTTTTCTTCAAAGCCTTTTGAGCTAGGCATTGAGATTTCAATGATGCTCACATGAAAGACAAGAATTGAAGCACAAAGAGAGCATCATAAAACATGTGACAAACACACTTAAGTATAATATACTTCCTATGAATAGGTATTTTATAAGCAAACAAATTATCAAGACAAGCAAAAACTAGCATACGCAAGGAAGAAGAAAAGGATGATAGCAATCTCAACATGAAGAGAGGTAATTTAGTAACATGAAAAATTCTACAACCATATTCTCCTCTCTCATGATAATTACATGTAGGATCATAAGCAAATTCAACAAAATATCTATCACATAACATATTCTCAACACGATCCACATGCATGCGAAGTTTACACTCTTCCAAAATAGTGGGATTAACATTAACTAAAGTCATGACCTCTCCAAACCCACTTTTACCAAAAATTTCATAAGATTGAACATTCTCCAAATATGTGTGATATAAAGTTGGCATTCTTCCAAACCCACTTTCAGTATTATTGCAAACATTATTATCAATCTCATATTCATCATAGGGCTTAAATAAATTTTCAAGATCATAAGAAGAATCACCCCAATCATGATCATTGCAACAAGTAGTAGACATAGCAAAATTAGCATCCCCAAGCTTAGGGTTTTGCATATCATTAACACAATTGGCATTAATAGAATATATAATAACATCATTGCAATCATGCTTTTTATTCAAAGATCTATCGTGAATCACTTCATAAAGCACTTCGTCACAATTTTTAGATTCACGGATTTCAAGCAAAACCTCATAAAGATAATGTAGTGCACTCAATTCACTAGCAATGGTTCATCATAATTGGATCTCTTAAAAAATTAGCAAGTGGATGAAGATCCATAAACCTTAGGTTCTCTGATTTGCAATAAATACACAATTATTCCAACCAAACAAGCAAACAAACCAAGTAAGACATAAGGGCAAATGAAAAGACGAATGAAAGAAGGGCGAAGAAATGGCAAATCTTTTCAAAAATCGTTTTAGAAGTGGGGGAGAGGAAAACGAGAGGCGAATGGCGAATAATGTAATGCGAGGGATGAGAATTTATGATGGGGACTTGGTATGTCTCGGCTTGGCGTAGATCTCCCCGACAACGGCGCCAGAAATTCTTCCTACTACCTCTTGAGCTTGCGTTGGTTTTTCCCTTGAAGATGAAAGGGTGATGCAGCAAAATAGAGTAAGTATTTCCCTCAGCTTTTGAGAACCAAGGTATCAATACAGTAGGATACAACGCAACAAGCCACCGAATACCTGCATAAACAAACACCAACTTGCACCCAACGCGATAAAGGGGTTGTCAATCCCTTCACGGTTATTTGCAAAGTGAGATCTGATAGAGATAGATAACAGTAAAGTAATGTTTTTGGTATTTTTGGTTTATGGAACGGAAAGTAAATAAATTTAAATAAAGTAAATAGGAAACTAAAATTGTAGATCGATAACTTGTATGATGGAAAATAGAAGATTATATGATGGAAAATAGACCCGGGGGCCATAGGTTTCACTAGAGGCTTCTCTCAAGATAGAAATTATTACGGTGGGAGAACAAATTACTGCCGAGCAATGGATAGAAATGCACAAAGTTATGACGATATCTAAGGCAATGATCATGAATACAGGAATCACGTCTATATCAAGTAGACCGAAACGATTCTGCATCTACTACTGTTACTCCACACATCGAACGCTATCCAACATGCATATAGAGTATTAAGTTAATAAGAACAGAGTAACACATTAGGCAAGATGACATGATGTAGAGGAACTAACTCAAACAATATGATGAAAACCCCATATTTTTATCCTCGATGGCAACAATACAATACGTGTCGGTTCCCCTTCTGTCACTAGGATCGAGCACCACAAGATTGAACCAAAAGCTAAGCACTTCTCCCATTGCAAGAAAAACCAATCTAGTTCGCCAAACCAAATCGATAGTTCGAAGAGACTTGCAAATATATCAAGTCATGCATATAAGAATTCATAGGAGATTCTAATAATATTCATAGATAAGCTGATCATAAATCCATAATTCATCGGATCTCAGCAAACACACCGCAAAAGAGTATTACATCAAATAGATCTCCAAGAACATTGTGGAGAACTTTGTATTGAGAATCAAAGAGAGATAAGAAGCCATCAAGAGACTAGCTATGGACCCATAGGTCTGTGTTAAACTACTCACTCTTCATCAGAGAGGCAATGGTGTTGATGTAGAAGACCTCCGTGATCGAATCCCTCTCCGGCAGGACGCCGGAAAAGGTCCTTAGATGGGATCTCATGGGTATAGAAGGTTGCAGCGGTGGAAAAGTGGTTTCATGGCTCCCCCAGAAGTTTTTGGGGTATTTGAGAATATATAGGAGGAAGATCTAAGTCAGGGGGTCACCGAGGGGCCCACAAGGTCGGGTAGGCGCACCCTCCACCCTTGTGGCCGCCTCGTGGCTCTTCTGAGTTGCACTCCAAGTCTCTTGGGTGTCTTCTGGTCCAAGAAAAGTCATCGTGAAAGTTTTATTCCGTTTGGACTCCGTTTGGTATCCTTTTTTGTGAAACTCTAAAACATGGAAAAAGCAGAAACTGGCACTGGGCTCTAGGTTAATAGGTTAGTCCCAAAACATATAAAATAGCATATTAATGCATATAAAACATCCAAAATAGATAATATAATAGCATGGACCAATCAAAAATTATAGATATGTTGGAGA
Source organism: Triticum dicoccoides (assembly GCF_002162155.2). Classification (NCBI taxonomy): domain Eukaryota; kingdom Viridiplantae; phylum Streptophyta; class Magnoliopsida; order Poales; family Poaceae; genus Triticum; species Triticum dicoccoides. The sequence goes on along the minus strand of NC_041381.1, from coordinate 127,318,883 downwards.
CGTATCACATACCCCTCGTTATCAGTCAAAGGGATATATATATATATATATATATATATATATATATATATATATATATATATATATATACACTTGGGGAGCCCATAGATATGCATGTCATCACAAAAAACCGCACAAGGGAGACGTGGTCGATCAGAAGACCTCGTATACACTGCATGCAACCCAAAGATATGTATGGGTGCGGTGGTGTGTGACGTGTTTAAATCCCGAGTGCACAACTTCGATGGGCCACCAACTACATTACAAATCGAACACCGTA
>NC_041381.1:127311359-127317889 GCF_002162155.2 Triticum dicoccoides | reverse complement strand
GGTCTCGGTTTCCCAACTTCGAGGCGGCGGGGGGGGGGGAGGGGGGGCATTCCACGCATGCGCTCAAACTTTATTTGGTCTAGCATGGCACACATCTATACCCCTATATAGTGTGTGAATAACTTTGAAAGTTGGTCGTTGGATGAAGCCAATCCGACGGTACATAGATGGCAAATCCGAGCACTACTGGCCATTGGATATCATCTACATTCCACCAGGTTCTGCCACATGTACAATCTAGAAGACTCCATGGTTGAACTTAAGCATAATGCACAAACCTCAAAACACAAACACTTCTCCTTTGTTCTAGAATGTTCCATATTTTAATTACCCAAACTTTTTTTTCTAAATGAATTGTCACTATTTGTTTTTTACTTTATGCTTTAAAATGCACAATTCCATGAATATTAAAGTAGTTTTTTTATAAAACTAATTGATTTTGAATGAGATGAACTATAAGAATTAAACGAACATCTACATCATGCATATATGACTCAAAGCTTACATGCTATAGTGTGGTATTTATTCATAATTTGGTTACCAAATCTCATGCGTGCAATTCACATGTACCTTACTAGTATCAATAGGAAACCATCATGGTCAAACCCTTCTCGTTGTTGGGTCAAAGGGATAGATTGTGTGGGGCCCCTCATTGTCGGTAAAGGATAATATATATACCTCGGGGAGCCCACAGATATGTGCAGCATCTATAAACCGCACAAGGGATACATGATTGATCAGAACACCCTGTCCCCTATGCCCCGCATGCGACCTAAAAAAGGTTTATATAATCGCCATGACAGGTCACTATAGAGTCAATCATTCTTTAATTATTTTAGAGCTAAAAATAATCAATAAAAACACAGTCTACAAATTAGCAAAACAAGGATCCAAGGTTTATATAATCGCCATGACACGGTCATTATAGAGATAAATGAAGCTTGAGATATGCAACTTCCCACCGGGTCACCCATCCTTGGACTACTCCAGCCCGGGCACGCTTAACTTCTACGTTCTATTCGACAAGGCTAGCGGATGGGAAGCATCCGCTTGCTAATATGAATTGCCTCCTTACCTTTAAGGCGTTTCACGCTGGTCACCCTATGGGACCTACTCCCTCCTATCACGCACATTTGTGCTTTTAGAAACTGTGTGCGAAATTTACATGGCCAGTGTGTCGCCGCCTAGCCTTCAATGAGCACTAACACTAGTAGCGGGAAAACGATGGGAGAAGAGGCGGGAAACCGATGAGAGGAGTGGCGGGAAATGGTAGCCTGTTTAGAAAATGGAGTAGAGAAGGAAGCGTGAGCTAGCACGACGCATGCGCAGAGTGCTTACCCATGTACTTCATGTGATGTCGAAAGGGAAGAGGGCTGCCATTCGATCTGGGATTATCCAACGGTGCAGACGTACGATCCGTGGGGTTTGGGTTCTCGGCAATCAGAACGCACGACTCAGATCGCACGCACAGTAGGGGGAGGGGGCATCAGCCACAGTTTGGTAGGCACACGGCTTTCGTGAGTGAACCGTGTTCTATTCGAAAACATTTCCCGAGAAGAATCTCGATTGTTAAATCCCCATAAATCCAAAACTCACCCGAAAATCATGAAACTTGGCATGGTGTCACGACATGGCACATATATGTCAAGGAATTTTTTTTGTCCATTTTGGCGCAAGTTTTATTACAAGCCTCTTACAAACCGGAGCTTCTCTCAAAGAAGCCTCATGGTTCCGATAGGGAAACGTGTCCCCCTTGTGGGCAAAACAATAATCACTGCCTATTTTTGCCTTGTATTTTTGTCTACGGGCAACATGAAATGATAGGATATCCGTGCTGAAATTTAAACTTATTCAAGGTTCGTTTGGCCTTTTTATATACTAATTGAGTTTCCTAGGCATTTAATGTCCATAATTCAAATCTGAACTTCAAATACATGCTCCAATTCACCAAAATGGCTAGAAAAATTATACATGTGTCCTTGGGTGCATGTTTAGGTCCCATGCTAGGAATGGGAACGAATTACAACTGTACCGGTGTCCTGGCTCATCCTCAAACATTTGGAATTTCGGTTTTTAAATCCCAGTAAATCCTAAACTCATCAGAAAATCATGAAAGTTGGTATGGTGTCACGTCATGGCACATATATGTCATGGTAAAAGCATTGTCCAATTTGGGCCAAGCTTTATTACAAATCTCTTACAAACTGGAGCTTCTCTCAAAGAAGCCTCGTGGTTCTGATAGGGAAACGTGTTCCTCTTGTGGGCGAAACATAATCACTGCCTCTTTTCGCCTTGTATTTTCTTCTATGGGCAACATGGAACGACAGGATATCCATCCTGAAATTTAAACTTATTTACGGTTCATTTGGCCTTTTTATACACTAATTGAGTTTCCTAGGCATTTAATGTCCATAATTCAAATCTAAACTTCAAATACACGCTCCAGTTCACCAAAATGGCTTGAAAATTTTTACATGTGTCCTTGGGTGCATGTTTATGTCCCATGCCAGGAAGGGGAACGAATTACAACTGTAACAACGTCCTGGATCATCCTCAAACATTTGGAATCTCGGTTTTGAAATCCCCATAAATCCTAAACTCACAAGAAAGTCATGAAAGTTGGCATGGTGTCACATCATGGCACATATATGTCGTGGTAAAAACATTGTCCAATTTGGGCCAAGCTTTATTACAAACCTCTTACAAACCAGAGCTTCCCTCAAAGAAGCATCATGGTTCCGATAGGGAAACGTGTTCCCTTTGTGGCGAAACATAATCACTGCCTCTTTCGCCTTGTATTTTCTTCGACGGGCAACATGGAACGACAGGATATCCATGCTCAAATTTAAACTTATTCATGGTTCATTTGGCCTTTTTATACACTAATTGAGTTTCCTAGGAATTTAATGTCCATAATTCAAATCTGAACTACAAATATATGCTCCAGTTCAACAAAATGGCTAGAAAAATTATACATGTGTCCTTGGGTGCATGTTTAGATGCCATGTCAGGAATGGGAATGAATTACAACTGTACCGGTGTCCTGGCTCGTCGTCAAACATTTGGAATCTCAGTTTTTAAATCCCCATAAATCCAAAACTCACCAGAAAGTCATCAAAGGTGGCATGGTGTCATGTCATGGCACATATATGTCGTGGTAAAAACAATGCCAATTTGGGCCAAGCTTTATTACAAACCTCTTTCAAACCGGAGCCTCTCACAAGAACCTCGTGGTTTCGATAGGGAAACGTGTTCCCTTGTTTGCCAAATGATAATCGCTCCCTCTTCTAGCCTCATATTTTCTTCTACACGTAAGATGGAACAATGGGAGATTCACGCCGACCTTCGAAATTATTCAGGGTTCGTTTGACATTTTTTAAGTTTTCTAGGCATTTAATGTCCATAATTCAAACCCGAACTAAAAATACATGCTCCAGTGCACCAAAATGGCTAGAAAAATGTACATGTGTCCTCGGGGTTGCTACCTTTTGAGCTTGCGTTGGTTTTCCCTTGAAGAGGAAAGGGTGATGCAGCAAAGTAGCGTAAGTATTTCCCTCAGTTTTGAGAACCAAGGTATCAATCGAGTAGGAGACAATGCACAAGTCACCGAATACCTGCACAAACAATTAACAACTTGCACCAGACGCGATAAAGGGGTTATCAATCCCTTCACGATCACTTGCAAAAGTGAGATCTGATAGAAATAGATAAATGGTAAAGTAAATATTTTTGGTATTTTTGGTTTATAGATCGGAAAGTAAAATATTGCAAAATAGTAGATCGGAAACTAGCAAGATGTAAACGAGATTCAATATAATGGAAAAGAGACCTGGGGGCCATACGTTTCACTAGTAGCTTCTCTTAAGATAGCAAATATTACGGGGGGTGAACGAATTACTGGCGAGCAATTTATAGAAAAACGCATAGTTATGATGGTATCTAAGCCAATGATCATGAACATAGGCATCACGTCCGTGTCAAGTATACCGACTCCTGCCTGTATCTACTACTATTACTCCACACTTCGATCGCTATCTAGCATGCATCTAGAGTATTAAGTTCATAAAGAATGGAGTAACGCATTAAGTAAGATGACATGATGTAGAGGAACTAACTGAAGCAATATGATGAAAACCCCATCTTTATATCTGCGATGGCCATAATACAATACGTGCCTTGCTGCCCCTACTATCACTGGGAAAGGACACCGCAAGATTGAACCCAAAGCTAAGCACTTCTTCCATTACAAGAAAGATCAATCTAGTAGGCCAAACTAAACCAATAATTCGAAGAGACTTGCAAAGATATCAAATCATGCATATAAGAATTCAGAGAAGAATCAAATAATATTCATAGATAATCTGATCATAAATCCACAATTCATCAGATCTTGGAAAACACACCACAAAAGAATGTTACATCGATTAGATCTCCAAGGACATCAAGGAGAACATGGTATTGAGAATCAAAGAGAGAGAAGAAGCCATCTAGCTAATAACTATGGACCCGAAGGTCTGTGATAAACTACTCACACTTCATCAGAGATGTAATGGTGTTGATGTAGAAGCCCTCCATGATCGAATTCCCCTCCGATAGGACACTGGAAAAGGTCCCTAGATGGGATATCACGGGTACATAAGGTTGTGTCGGTGGAAAAGTGGTTTCGTGGCTCTCCTGGATGTTTTCAGGGTATAAGAGTATATATAGGCGAAGGAACTAGGTCAGGGGAGCTACAAGGGGCCCACGAGGTAGGGGGCGCGCCCTCCTCCCTCGTGGCCGCCTCGTTGTGTCTCTGACTTCATTTCCAAGTCTTCTGGTTTCCTTTCGGTCCAAGAAAGATCATTGCGAAGGTTTCATTCCGTTTGGACTCCGTTTGGTATTCCTTTTCTGTGAAACTCTAAAATAGGCAAAAACACAGAAACTGGCAGTGGGCCCTCGGTTAATAGGTTAGTCCCAAAAATAACATAAAATAGCATATAAATGCCTATTCAACATCCAAAACAGATAATATAATAGCATGGAACAATAAAAAATTATAGATACGTTGGAGATGTATCAAGCATATCCAAGCTTAATTCTTGCTCGTCCTCGAGTAGTTAAATGATAAAAACAGAATTTTCGATGGGGGATGCTACCTAGCACATTTATCAATGTAATTTTCTTTATTGTGACATGAATGTTTAGATCCGAAAGATTCAAAACAAAAGTTTAATATTGACATAAAAATAATAATACTTCAAGCATACTAACAAAGCAATCACGTCTTCTCAAAATAACATGGCCAAAGAAAGCTATCCCTAAAAAATCATAAGAGTCTGGCTATGCTCTATCTTCACCACACAAAATATTTAAATCTTGCACAACCCCTGTTTCAGCCAAGCAATTGTTTCATACTTTTGTATTTTCAAACTTTTTCAACTTTCACTCAATACATGAGCGTGAGCCATGGACATAGCACTATAGGTGGAATAGAATGGTGGTTGTGGAGAAGACAAAAAGAGGAAGATAGTCTCACATCAAGGCGTATAAACAGGCTATGAAGATGCCCATCAATAGATATCAATGTGAGTGAGTAGGGATTGCCATGCAACGGATGCACTAGAGCTAGAAGTGTATGAAAGTTCAAAAAGAAACTAAGTGGGTGTGCATCCAACTCGCTTGCTCACGAAGACCTAGGGCATTTTGAGGAAGCCCTTCGTTGGAATATACAAGCCAAGTTCTGTAATGTAAAATTCCCACTAGTATATGAAAGTGACAACATAGGAGACTCTCTATCATGAAGATCATGGTGCTACTTTGAAGCACAAGTATGTAAAAAGGATAGTAACATTGTCCCTTCTCTCTTTTTCTATCTTTTTTTATTTGGGCCTTCTCTTCTTTTATGGCCTCTTCTTTTTCTTTTCTTTTTTATTTTTCATCCGGAGTCTCATCCCGACTTGTGGGGGAATCATAGTCTCCATCATCCTTTCCTCACATGGGACAATGCTCTAATAATGAAGATCATCACACTTTTCACTACAAAAAAAAGACACATCCGTGACATTTTGGGCCGAACGAATTTTTTTCTGTCATACTTATGACACTTCTATGATGATAATTGTGACAAAACCCGATATCATCATAGATGTGGTGGGCTCGTACTTCTATGACAAAAAATCATGACAGAAAATGGGCTTTCCGTCCTGGGCAGGCCGGAGACGCAGCTGCATGACATTCTTTGGGCCGTCCATGATGGAAAAAACTGTTGTAGAAGTGAGGGCGAGGAAAATTTCGGGGAGTTCCCGGTTATGGTGGGTGGTCGGGGGCTGAGCGATGCACGTTTCTCTCGTACACGTATGTGCGTGTGTGCGAGGCGTTGGCTCTAACTGAACCCGAGCGAGGGCGTTGGGCTCTAACTGAACCCGAGCGATTGCACTGCAGGCTACGCGTTACTGAACCCGAGCGATTGATCGATGGCTATTAATTGAACCCGATCAAGTGATTCCTTCGCTACTGCTGCTAACTGAAGCCGATCGATGCTGGCTCTCTAG
>NC_041381.1:127276555-127310962 GCF_002162155.2 Triticum dicoccoides | reverse complement strand
CGTGGAGTGGAGGGCTGGATGAACAGGACGACCCCGTGGAGGGCTGGATGAACAATAGACGATGGAGGTGTGCCCGTGGATGGGTAGTTGAACATTAGCCGGTAGAGTAGCGCGCGGTGGAGGCTGGATGAATAGGAGCCCGTGGAGGCAGGAGGAGGTCGACGGTAGCCCGTGGAGGCTGGAGGAGGTCGACGGTGGAGATGAGCAGTATCCTGTGGAGTCCCGTTTTGCGGTATGCCACACCCTTCCCGATGAACAGGACCCCCATTTTGACCGTAGCACTCCAACACAAGCTCGTTTCATCCGTTTTGCGGTACGCCACACCCCTCCCGATCAATAGGACCCCCGTTTCGACCGTAGCGCTTCAACACAAGTCTGGTTGGTCCGTTTTGCGATACGCCACACCCCTCCCAATCAATAGGACCCCCTTTTCGACCGTATGAGGTCCATTTCCTCCGTTTTGCGGTACGCCACACCCCTCCCAATGAACAGGATCCTGTTTCGAACGTGGCCGGTCGAACACAAGGCCGTTTCCTCCGTTCTGTGGTACGCTAGGCCTCGTTTCCATCGCCTGTTCCGCCCAAGCCCTCCCGATGAATACGACGACGCATTCCGTTCTGACCCAGCCGGTTGGCTACCCATGAACACGACGACGACGTTGTTTCTCCGTTCCGACCCAGCCATGTACATGAGCCCTGGCCGTACATATGCGCGAGTAGACATTCAAGACCCCGCCCATATGTACACACACGTGGCCATATTTTCCTTCTTGTGCACTGGCCGTTGTACGTATGTTACATGCTACGTGTGCGCCTCTACTACGACACATACGCGCCTCTACTACGACACGTGGGAGCCTCTACTACGACACATGCGCGCCTCTACATCCACCAGTATGTATGTACGTACACGTTGCAACCAGAATGAGAATGCTACGTATGCTTCGACCAGGTGGGTCCCGACTGTCAAGCACTTCCTTGCGTGCAAAGATGTAGCTGTTGGGTCCCAGCAGTCAGGGGGCGAATTGTTTTTTTTGGACGCACTTCCTTGCATGCGAAGATGTAGCTGGTGGGTCCCAGCAGTCAGGGGGAAACGTTTTTTTCGCCAAATACGGTGGCCCGTCCGGTGGGTCCCCGCTGTCAGGTGGAGGAATAATTATTCTGCGCGTAATAAGGAGGCACTTCCTTGCTGCGGCCATGGACCTAGCTGTCAGCCTCTCCACGTACACTCCACGTCCGATGGAAGCCGTTCCTTGACCACATTGACCACGCCGTGCCGAGAGCAACAGGGCGGTGGACGACGACGAGGCCTAGGAAGGGGACGACGCGGAGCCGGGGAAGACACCGCAGTAGATGCCCACGCGTAGAGGAGTACGAGGGTTCACTGGTTCGCTGCGGTGTGAGGCTACCGTCACCGCAGAATAACATGGGGTGTGGGTGAGTAGAGGGATGGCCTGGCCAGCGGTGGGAGTAGTAGGGGGCGGTGAGGCCTCCGCCGCATCACAGACGGCCACGGGAGGCAGGAGCACGAGGCACGACCGACGCTAGTTTGGGTGGCTGGAGAAAGAAGACCAGAGGTTGAAGAAGCACTACAGCCATTGGATGGACATCATAGGTCACTGGAGCTAGAATCGTTCATATTGACTAAGTTGACAAAGCCCTCCATCCCCGTCAACTTAGTACTCCCACAAGTTAGCCTGCCACTATATTGGGTCCAGCTAACAGGGGGAGTATTCATTTTTTTGTGCGTAATAAGGAGGTACCTCCTTGCTGCGAAGATATAGCTGGTGGGTCCGAGCTGTTAGCGGCGGTAACGTTTTTTCGCGAAATACAGAGGCCCTTTTGATGGGTCCCTGATGTTAGGTGGAGGAATCATTATTTTGCGCGTAATAAGGAGGCATTTCCTTGTGTGCGGCCGTGGACCCAGCTGTCGGCCTCTACACGTACAGGCCACTTCAGATGCATGTCGGTCATTGACCATGTTGACCAGGCCGCACTGAGAGCACCAGGGTGATGGACGACGGCGAGGCCTAGGAAGGGAACGAAACGGAGGTAGGGAAGACTCGGCAGTTGTTTCCCATGCGGACGGGAGTACGACTGTACGAGGGTTTACTGGTTCGTCTATCGTCGCAGCAGAATAACAGCAGGTGTGGGTGAGTAGAGGGATGGCTAGGCCAGCGATGGGAGTACGGTGGGGCGGTGAGGCCTGCGCAGCAGCACAGTCGGCCGCGGGGAGGAGGGAGCAGGCAGTCCCACCGGCGCTTGTTTGAGCGGCTGGAGCAGGAAGAGCAGAGATTGAAGAAGCACGACAACCGTTGGATGGACATCGTACGGTCACTGGAGCTAGAATCGTTCATATTGACTAAGTTGACAATGCCCTCCGTCCCCGTCAACTTAGTAGACCCACAAGTCAGCCTACCACTATGGTGGGTCCCAGCTAGCAGGGGGAGTATTCATTTTTTTTGTGCATAATAAGGAGGCACTTCCGGTGGGTCCGAGCTGACAGCGAGGGGAACGTTTTTTCGCGAAATATGGTGGTCCGTCTGGTGGGTCCCAGCAGTCAGGGGGAAACATTTTTTTTGTGAAATATGGTGGCCCGTCCGGTGGGTCCCAGCAGTCAGGGGGGAAACGTTTTTTTTCATGAAATAATGGTGGCCCGTCCAGTGGATCCCTGCTGTCAGGTTGAGGAATAATTATTTTGTGCGTAATAAGGAGGCACTTCCTTGCGGCTGTCGTGGACCCAGCTGTCAGCCTCTCCATGTACAGTACTCTTCCGATGGAAGTCGGTCATTGACCACATTGACCACGCCGCACCGAGAGCACCATAGTCGTGGACGACGGTGACGCCTAGGAAGGGGACGACGCAGATCCTGGGAAGACGCGGTAGTGGATGCCCACGCGGAGAGGAGTACGAGGGTTCACTAGTTCGGCTGCGGTGTGAGGCTGCCATCGCCACAGAATAACAGGGGGAGTGGGTGAGTGGAGGGATGGCCTGGCCAGCGGTGGGAGTAGTATGGGGGCGGTGAGGTCTCCGCGGTAGCACAGCCGGCCACGGGAGGCAGGAGCATGTGGCACGACCGGCGCTGCTTTGGGTGGCTGGAGCAAGAATACCAGAGGTTGAAGAAGCACTACGGCCGTTGGATGGACATCGTTGACCACGCTGCGCCGAGAGCACTAGGGTGGTGGACGACGGCGAGGCCTACGAAGGGAATGACACGAAGTCGGGGAAGACACGGTAGTGGCTGCCCACGTGGTGGAGAGTACGAGGGTTGACTGGTTCGGCTGCCGTTGCCGGAAAATAACAGGAGGTGTGGGTGATTAGAGGGATAGACAGGCCAGGGATGCGAGTATGATGGGGCCATGAGGCCTGCCCGGCAGCACAGCCGGCCACGGGAGGCGAGAGCAGGCGGTTCCGACCGTGCTGGTTTGGGCGGCTAGGGCAGGAAGATCAGAGACTGAAGAAGCACGATTGCCGTTAGATTGACATCTAACGGTCTGACGCTGGTAGAGTTGATTGTTGACTAAGTTTCTTTTTTGAGAAACCTTGTGTACGCATGAACTTAGTAGGACCACAAGTCATCCTCCAAATCTGTGGCAGACAACATAAATCCCATTTGCTATTTTTTATAATTTGCAGCCCATTTGCTAATTCTTAAGTAATTTATTACAACCCATTTTCTGCCCAGGACCACGGTCAAAAAGTTCAACCTTATTTTGCATATTTTGGTGGAGTTCGAACTGTTGTAATCCCGAAATGATAAACATTTTTTTAAGAACTTCTTGATTTGCCAAAAAATCATTTTGTTTTTGTAAGCAAATAAGAGGTGGGACAAATGAGTTGGTTTAAGGGAAAACTAGTGGTAAAAAATTCAGCGATGGGTGGGAAAAAACAACAAAAATACGGATGTAAATATGAAAAGGGAATTTTATGTGTTTTCAATATAATGATACGTGTATATGAACTAGTAAAACTATAGGTAGAGATTAGAAAACGGATGTAGGGCATGCGTTTCAAGAGGAAAATAGAACTGGGCTGTGTGTTTGATTCAGTAAAAAAAAACTGCATGTGGATGTTGTAAGACAAAATATAACTAACGCTGGTGGGCCAGAGGCCAGTAGATACCTGCTGGATCTTCGTGCCCCGTTGTCGTCATAGGCTGGGCCTGTTAAAAACAAAACCAACCCTGGGTAGTCTACAACCCAGTTGAAACTTACTCGACCTAAAAAACAATATACGTGCTCAATAAACGAGAGAATTCTGCAAGTACAGACTGATAACTGGGATGCAGTAGGGATATTGTTTTTTCATCGTGATAATAAGTGCATGCACTTGTTTCGAAAAAATTGGAGAACTGGGAATTCGAACGACAGGTGCTTATGCTACCCATCAAATAAAAATCAGGTGCCTGAAAATTCATTTCGAAACAAATGATTCAGCTTTATATCCACGTTGACCCTCGGCATGATGGTTGGAAGCAAATGCAAGTTCATACCAAAAGATCGTTAACAACAATACCAACTTGCGGACGACAAGGTAGTACAACTACCAATATCAAACTAACGTATAATCTTTTTACTCCTCGCCCTAGTGTTCGTCTGGTAGAAAATCTTGCAGAGGACCAGCACCCGCTCCTTCTCTTGCTCCAAGTTCCCGAGGTGGTACTGGTGCATCGCCCAGTTGGTCCTCTGCTGGTCGAAGTTCTTGTTGGTGCGCAGCACCAGAAACTTTTTTGCTGCCCATCTACCGGCCATTGACCATCACCGGCAAGGTATTGCCGGTCTTATGCCACATCACATGCATGCTGCACTCCGACTGTATCTTGCGACGCATCCACTTGCCCCTTTTGAACGCCCTGGAATTGCGCTGGAAGAAATGCTTCCTTAGTCCACTCAGTGTGATACCTGCAGTATTGTGGAATACAGGTTTTAGTGTACATAGTTGGCATTTTCATAACATCTTTGGCATGTTGCAGTCACTTGTTTCACTTTTTATTAACTGTCAAATTGTAATTGCTTCACCAGGTCTGCGTCTAAGAAGAAATATAGAGCTATGAACAAAGGAATATGTTTGTGCAAGTAGATGACCGATCGGTGTCTTACATGGAAGTTTCTCATGTTGGGTATAGCATATGGCATGCTCCCTGTTGATGGTTGGTATGAATAAATCGATGAGAGACTGAAATCTCGCGCTGTCGGCACTCACTTTGGCCTCAAGGTGCTCGATTAGCTCCTGATCCGTGGGATCGAACTTGACGCCAGCGGGCAGCATCGGCCAATCCTTCTTCGACTTGCATCGGTAATTCCAGTTATATGGTACTCAATGTATGATCAATCGACTGTTTTAAGTGAATGATGAAAGATTTCGACAGATAAGTGGTACTCCAAATCTGAAGTCCAGAATACCCGAACATGCCGTCGGGATTCTTGTATCACCTCACGTGCAGCGTATTGTCACGTCAATTCAATGTGTCGACATGATGAATAATTTGACCGACGTATACTAGTACTGCTACTGTACTACTTACTAGTCATATTTAGTGTCACAATTTATACATAGGTTTAACTAACAAGTACGCACTTGAAGCCTAACTGATATATATATATATATATATATATATATATATATATATATATATAGATATATATAATATATAATATATATATATATATGGCTTCTGCACATCATCTCCATCATCATTATCAGTACATCCTACGCAGGTGAGTTAGGATGCACTTGATCCCAGGAAGGTATCTATCCTTCAAACCAGAGGAGTGCTTCAAACTAACAACGGTACATAATATCCAACAAAATAGGGTCGTGCTACAGCAGCAGAATACATGGCTCAGTCTAGATATCAGCACGAATCAAGTTGTGCATATTTGCTGTTGGCATGAACCACATCGCCGCATGTCGGGTTTGCAAAAGCCATCCATCGCATGGAAGCTTGATGCCTTTCACACACTGAAGATTATCTGGAAACAAGCTATTTCGATGAATCTCTGGATATGGTGATTCATGAAACCCATGGTATGATCTATAAACAAAGTCCCCCCTCGCAAATGGAAGTTGCATAGCACGGTAATCATCGCCGGTGATATGATTGATGATTGGTTGGATGATCGGATAATTGAGCCTGAGGAACAAGGAGTGGTTGCCGAGGCTGTAAACCCGCCTCCAGTTGAATACGCCTGGCCCAACGGAGCTAGGATCTTTCTCGAACATGAAGCAGCCATAGCCATCAATGTCACGAACGCCCCACGCATTGTACTGCATGTGGTTTGATGTAATGGTTTGGTCAATTTGGTACATGCGAATGAGCATCAAATGGCTGCCATCAGCTGAATGAGCGATAAACCACCACCCATCAGCTGGTATGATTCCAGGTCCTGGAATCATGAAGGCCAGCGCATTTGCATCTGCTGCAACAATTCAAATTGGAGACCAAAAGGACAAAAATAAACAATCATGTTTAGAGTATGTGTGGAATTAAGATTATTATAATAGTGACACATATCATAGAGAGAGAATTGCAATGTCATGGTCATAATCATACCCAAGTTAAAAAAATAAGCCAATGGCTTTCATATTCTAGCAATATGTCATGGTTCAAACATCATGTAACAATGAGAAAAAAACAGCTACTATGACAGAGCCTACTCATATTCTACCATAGCACTTACTACTATTGTTCTCATATCAACTCTAAGCAATAACATATGTTCTTATAAAAATCTTGTAAACGAGAGTAACATATAGCAATCATGATGTTATGCTCATAATATGTATTCTAACAATCATTAGATGCCAATTGTTCTCATATCAACTCTAATAATAACATGTGTGGTCATAAAAATCTAGGAAATGAGAGGAACATATAGCAATGATGTGGTTATAGACATACTATGTATTCTAAATTTGTAACAATGAACATTCAGTCGTATTCATAAGGTAAAGATGAGATGAGATAGAACAGTTACACGACGATAGATTCCACTAGTATAGGTAGCCAATATGTGTGTCGACCGCGTAAACGATGCCATCGTGCACTATAGCATCAGACAGAAATGTTGCCTCAACAGGATTGATGATGATTCATAACCATCTATGGCGACCAGATTCTAGATAGACTAATTCCATGTTGAACAAGGCAATGCGCTTGTAATCCATGTAGTCTTTTGATGGTGTGGGCACTTTGCAGATTACAACTTTCAGCAAACAAAGGTCGAGCCAAAAGCTTGACGCATCTCGTGCGTAGAAGCCAAGAGTATCCGGCGGGCCTCGAGGCTCGATGGCGGCGGTATCCAACGATGGAAGGGTGATCTCTTGCTGGATGTATATATCCACGAGACGCCACGGACTACCAGATTGCTGGATGAGGACGATCTAGTTAGCTTTCATGCCCGCCCAGTAGTGGCCGTGCATGAAGGACAAGTGGAGGGGTAGTGGTAGCATGTCGAGGGGCACCACGGCAACCTCCATAGGATCGTCAAGTCGGTGTCTGGGCCACCTGCGAGGATCGGGCATCAGCAAGCAGGGTGTCTTGAAAAGAGCCGGCCAGTTGCAGACAAGTAGATGGTACAAAGACACCGAGCATGCAGCCAGACGGATGGTGCTGAGTAGGTCCACACGATTACAGATCTGCTCCAAGAGAACATCGGGGAGGGAATTCCGATCGCGGCGCTGCGTGTTAGTTGGTTCTTCCATTGGGGTTTTCGGTGCCTGCAAGCCAGCGGGGAAGTGGATTCGGGCGGGCGAGCGAAGAAGCTTCTCCTCGTGTGGCCGAGCAGTGAGCGGGGGGATATGGTACGCGTGAGCTACCAAGGAAGATGGCGCAGGCGGGCGAGCAGTGAGCGGGGGTAAATGGTGTGCGGCCAACGATGGGGAAGAGAGGAGGAAGAAGAGTGGAAGACGCGGAAGAAACTGCATTAAATCTCAATTCTACTAGTACTACTACCAGGATATACCGTCCTTCGGACTGTAAATAGTTACACTGATGACATGTGGGTCTACCACAAGAGGGCCCATATGTCAGTTAATGGAGGACAGAGGTGCGTAAGCGTATTTGCGGAAGCGTGCTCTACTGGCAAACATGATGGCAGTACTAGGTAAGCCTGATTTAGTAACACCAACACGCTGGTTCAGCTTATTAATTACGTGTCCCATCTGCTGCAGCGTGTATTGTCACTTCACTGTGAAGACTAGTTGAATAGTTCTCTCTGACCGAGATGGGGAATAATGGATCGCGAGGACTTCCTTTCTACAGTATCCCTATGCCTCTACGCTCACTTCACTCATTTTGCTCCGTACCTAGTCACTTGTTGAAATCTGTATAAAGACAAATACTCCATATTTGGGAACAGAGGGAGGCTTTTACTCCGTATTTGGGAACAGAGGGAGTATCACCATATGGAGGGAACAGAGGAAGCTTGAAATATGAACATGTTAATGGGAGGGAGTAAGCCCCATGCATGCAACATGCAACACTCACATGTACACATGGACGCAACACTCACGCACCCATGCGGCACACAGCACACGATGCAACACACACGCTCACGCTCAAGTGCTCAACCTACTCCCTACGTCCGTGAAAGACTGTACATTTAGAGATTTACACATTGACTAGGGCATAATTAACACCCAAAAGTAGCAGACTTATGTGTGCATGCGACCATTGAGAGAAGAAGATTAAATGAAGGCTGTTGCATGCTGTAATTAAGGATAGACATGTAGCCTATAGCTACAGCACAAGGTGGTGTATTAGTCAATCAATATCGATTTAGATTAAAGGCTAAATGCATTGGAAGTGTAGATGTACATCATGTACTACACTCTTTGTTTTATAGTCGATGTACACTCTTTGTTGGAAGACCGAGGGAGTACCCGTGCATGCACTCACATACACAGCTAGGGCGGTTCGTGCGCAAGGGTTGGACTCATGTCGCGACTGCGTAAAGTTTTGTTTAACTGATTTCTTTGCTCTGCCAACTGAGAGGTGGGACCCAGAAACCAGGTGACAATTTAACCAGTCAACAAAGTGCCACGTTGACTATGTGCTCGGTCAGTAGTGTGCAATACGGTGCTCTACGATGAGCTAGTGATCGTATAATCACCGCAAAACTATATATAGTGACTGTAAAGAGTGTATTGGTACATACATTGACCACCAGTTTATTTTTCTCATTTCAAATTAAGCCATGTTAATCGAAAAGGACGCAGTATGGACTACTAGTACTAGTACTGCTTTGATGTGTCCCGTCAACTCGTCGAACGTGGAGAAGCTTGCTTACTACGCCTCTCCCTCGCCCACGCGCGTGGTGGTTCACAGGACAAGGAGAGGGCTTACAGCGCCCTCTCCCTCTCCCTCTCTGAGGGAGTCCTGGATTAGGGGGTGTCCGGATGGCCAGACTATGACCTTTGGTCGGACTCCCGGACTATGAAGATACAAGATTGAAGATTTCGTCCCGTGTCCGGATAGGACTTTCCTTGGCGTGGAAGGCAAGCTTGGCAATGCGATATGAAGATCTCCTCCAATTGTAACCGACTCTGTGTAACCCTAGCCCTCTCCGTTATCTATATAAACCGGAGAGTTTTAGTCCATAGGACGAACAACAATCATACCATAGGCTAGCTTCTAGGGTTTAGCCTCTCTGATCTCGTGGTAGATCAACTCTTGTACTACCCATATCATCAATATTAATCAAGCAGGAGTAGGGTTTTACCTCCATCTAGAGGTCCCGAACCTGGGTAAAAACATCGTGTCCCTTGTCTCCTGTTACCATCCGCCCAGACGCACAGTTCGGGACCCCCTACCCGAGATCCGCCAGTTTTGACACCGACATTGGTGCTTTCATTGAGAGTTCCTCTGTGTCGTCACCGTCAGGAAGGATTACACACCCCATCTTTAAAGACGGCGCTGTTGCTAAAGGAGCTTTGGCTGTCGGCCAAACTCTCCGGCTAGGCAGTTTTTTAATGACCGCCTGTTCGGCCGCCGCGCCGACGATGACCTCTCGGGTCATCGAAAGCAATCTCCACATCAGCTCGGAACTTGCTGAGCAGTTAGATACGATGGAGCTCTCTTCCTTAAACGAGCTCTTGGATCGCAACGCCGCCCTGGGAGTCGCTACAGACCACGGCTAGATTGGTCTTAAACCCGATCCGAGAGAGATTGACTCTCCCCAGGTCACCCACCACGTTGAAGTGGTGGAGGAACAATGCGGCGAATCTTCACCCATCCTAAGGACCAGATGTGTCCAGATTCCTGATCCCTCCAAGCCGGACATCCGCGGAGGGGAGGACGTCACTCAAGCCATGAACCTAAAGTCAGGCAGCGGGCCTGATTCATTGGATAACGTCCAAGAACCCAAGCTTCCGAGTTCGGAAATTTCTTGGCCCCTGAGTCTTAGATCGGGCGAGGTTCCGGATTTAAATCCACCCGCCCACCCAAATATAAGGGATCTATCCCAAATTCGGCAAGAGCCCAGAGAAACAGTACACCATTGCTGGGCCAGATTCCTCCTGGTTATGAACAGGATAAAGGACTGCCGCGAGGGGGATGCAATTTCATTCTTCTGCAACAACTGCACGGACATCGGAATCCTCAACGCCATAAGTCGCTGTGAAATTACACGCTGCGCCGACTTGGCATCCATAGTATGAAAGTACTGTGCGACAGGAAGTGTTCGGAAAACTGAAACAACATTCTGGGACAATCCGACCCTGAATACAATCCCACTCCGAAACAAAAGAGCGCATTATCGCCAGGCACCTGGGCCAAACAACAAAAAACAAAAACCCTCTATAGGGTATGGAACCGTAATGGAGGGATGGCTCAATGGACCCTGTAAAATTCATAGTACAGAGGGCGCCACACCAACTCACAGCCTTAGAGCATGTTGGATACTCCGGCAGGTGGCCAGAAGTGGCGAGGAGCTTCTAACTCCAGAATCTGCAGAGCACCACCCCAGGAACGCCAGCACGGTGTCAATAGTCTTCGAGACTTTCGCATCAAATAATGCGAGGAAATGAACGCTCCGCAGCCTTACCGAAGTCTACCAGGTAGTGACAATAAACCCATGGAGTGACACGGCTATTACCTTTAATGCAAGTGACAAACCTAAATTCCGGACAGCCCGAGCACCAGCCGCACTGGTCCTCAGTTCGATAGTGGACGGCTTTCGGCTTACCAAGGTACTCATGGACGGTGGCAGCGGATTGAACCTCATCTATGAGGAAACCCTACGAAAAATGGAAATAGACTGGAGCCGCATTGAGCAAAGCAACACAACCTTTAGAGGAATAATCCCTAGTCGGGAAGCGTGTTGTACAAGAAAAATCACACTGGATGTGGTGTTCGGCACGCCGGATAATTACAGATCCGAGGAGGTCACATTTCAAGTGGCCCTGTTCAACAGCGGATACCACGCTCTGTTAGGGCGAGAAGCATTCACAATTTTTCAAGCTATACCCCATTATGGGTACATGAAGCTCAAAATGCCCGGACCCAATGGAATCATCACTCTTGCTAGTGATCCGGACACAGTGCTCCGTGCCGAAAACAAGACAGCCGCACTGGCCCTCGAGGCATTATCCGAAGCCCTAGCAGCCGAGGAACTAACTGCGTTGCACTCCACCGTGGACAGGGACGACGTGATACTCGACAAAAGATCCAAGTCCACCTCCTTCAAGCCGGCAGACGAAATAGTCAAGTTCCAAGTCCATCCAACAGACACTACAAAAACGGCCTCCATCGGGGCACAACTAAAACTTGATGTAGATGCCGCACTAAGAGAATTCCTACGCGAAAATTGGGACATTTTTGCCTGGCACCCTTCAGACATGCCAGGAATCCCATGCAGGCTGACCGAGCACAGCCTGAACATCCTAAAAGGATTCAAGCCTGTTAAGCAGGCTCTTCGGCGTTTCTCCGAACCTAAGAGACAAGCCATGGGAGAGGAGCTAGCCAAACTACTAGAAGCCGGATTCATCAGAGATATCAAACATCCGGACTGGCTAGCAAACCTGGTGATGGTACCAAAGAAGGACAAATCCTGGCGCCTATGCGTCGATTTCAAAGACCTAAATAAGGCCTGCCCAAAGGATCCCTTCCCCCTCCCCCGCATTGATCAAATCATCGATGCCACCGCAGGACACGATTCATTGTGTTTCCTCGACGCATACTCTGGCTACCACCAAATCAAGATGGCAGAGTCAGACCAAGCCGCAACAGCATTCATCACCCCATACGGCCCATTCTGCTTCAACACAATGCCCTTCGGGCTCAAAAACGCTGGCGCAATATATCAGCGCATGATTCAGACATGTCTAGCCAACCAGATCGGCAAAACGGTTGAAGCATACGTGGATGATGTGGTCATCAAAACCAAGCATGTCGAAACTCTAATAGATGACTTGAGGCTCACGTTTGATAACCTCTGAACATATGACATTAGGCTTAACCCAAAAAAAAATGCGTTTTCGGCGTACCAGCCGGAAAGCTCTTGGGCTTCATCGTATCTGGTAGAGGAATTGAAGCAAACCCAGCCAAGATCCGAGCTCTGTCACAATTGGATATTCCAAAAGATCTCAAGAAAATACAAAAATTGACTAGATGCGTGGCGGCTCTAAGCCGCTTCATCTCCCGCTTGGGGGAAAAGGCATTACCCCTTTACCGCCTCCTCCGGCGCACCGAACACTTCGAGTGGACGGATGCCGCCACGGCCGGACTCGAAGAAATAAAAGTCATACTGGCAACAAACCCGGTCCTGGCCGCGCCTAACATCGGCGAACCAATGTTGTTATACATCGCGGCAACTCACCAAGTTGTAAGCGCAGTCCTCGTCGTCGAACGAGAAACAGATGGACACAAATTCCCTGTCCAGAAACATGTCTACTACGTGTCCACTGTCCTCACTACATGCAAGTCCCGGTACCTACATTACCAAAAGATAGCATACGCAGTGTTCATGGCATCCCGGAAGCTACGACACTACTTTCAAGAGTGTTCGATAACAGTAGCCTCCAAAATACCTCTTAACGATATCATAAACAACCGCGACGCAACGGGCCGGATTGCCAAATGGGCCATTGAGCTCCTCCCGTTCGACATAACATGTAAGCCACGGCGAGCCATCAAGTCGCAAGCCTTGGCCGACTTTGTCGCTGAATGGACTGAAGCCGAACTCCCTAAAGAGTACGACACATATTCCAACTGGACCATGCACTTCGACGGCTCCAAAATGCTGGCGGGTCTGGGGGCTGGCGTTGTCCTGACGTCCCCAACAGGAGATACAGTCCAATATGTACTCCAGATAATGTATACGGACTCCAACAATGCAGCCGAATACGAGGCCCTTCTACATGGCCTCCGGATGGCAGTCTCCATGGGCATTCAACGCCTAGAGGTGCGTGGGGATTCGAACCTCGCGATATCCCAAATAAACGGAGACTTTGATGCCAAAGATCCGAAAATGGCAGCTTATCGCAACACCGTCCTAAATATGTCAGCTCAGTTCGAAGGGTTGGAATTTCACCATATAGCCCGGGAAAACAATCAGGCAGCAGACGTCTTGGCACGCATCGGCGCAAAGCGCGATGCAGTCCCCCCCAACATTTTCCTGGAAAGGCTATTCAAGCCATCCGTACAGTGGGAAGGGGAATCCGGAAATAACAATCCGGACCTGGCCGCATCACCTGACCCCGAACACTCTGACACAACGGAAGACTCCGCCAACGAAGTCACACCCTCAACCCACATAATAATGGCAGTAATTGCCCCGTGTACAGAACCATTCTTAGCCTACTTAACTAGGCAGGAACTTCCCGAGGACCAAAATGAGGCACGCTGCATAGTGCGGCGATCTAAAGCCTATAAAGTCCACGAAGGAGAGCTTTATAAGAAAAGCACCACCGGAGTCCTTCAAAGGTGTATCTCCGAAGAGGAAGGGCGGAACCTTCTGGCTGAAATTCACGCCGGACTCGGCGGGCACCATGCTGCAGCCTGAGCCCTTGTGAGCAAGGCCTTCCGTACCGGATTTTATTGGCCGACGGCCCGGGCAGACACTCAGGACTTAGTCCAGTGATGCGTCGGTTGCCAATTATTTGCTAATCAAAGCCACATGCCGCCCACCGCCCTCCAAACTATAACCATTACCTATCCTTCTGCGGTCTGGGGGCTTGACATGGTTGGACCCCTTAAAGGAGGAACCCACAAGCAAAAATATCTACTGGTCATGGTGGACAAATTCACCAAATGGATAGAGGCCAAGCCTATTAAGACGGCCGAATCCAGACCGGTGATAGACTTCATATCCGGGGTTGTACACCGTTATGGCGTCCCCCACAGCATCATTACTGACAACGGCACAAACTTTACGGCTGATGAGGTTAAACTATGGTGCAAAAACATGGGCATTAAGCTCGATTACACTTCAGTCTATCACCCACAAACTAACGGTCAAGTCGAGCGAGCCAATGGTCTAATCATGAGCGGCATCAAACCCAGATTAGTGCGATCCCTCAAGGAATCTAACATGCACTGGGTAGAGGAGCTCGACTCCGTACTCTGGGGGCTGTGGACCACGCCGAATCGCACTACCGGATTCACACCATTTTTTATGGTATACGACGCAGAGGCAGTCCTGCCCTGCGACATAATTCATGACTCACCTCGCGTGCGCATGTACGAAGAAAGAGAAGCCAAGCTCGATCAGCTGGACAGCTTGGACGCATTGGAGGAGGAGCGCGACGTGGAAAAAGCCCGTTCCACATTCTATCAACAGCAGGCTCGAAGATATCAAAGCAGAGAAGTACGGGCCAAAACTTACAATGTTGGCGAACTAGTTATACACCTGCCGGACAAGAAAAAGGACAAATTCAAGCCCAAATGGTAGGGTCCCTTCATAATCGACCAAGCCCTCACTGGTGCAGCGTACCATCTGCGAAACGCATCGGATAACCGACTCGAGCCGAACCCATGGAACGCAGCACGCCTACGAAGATTCTATGCCTAGCGTCGGACTCTATGTTCGTCTCCTTCCTCTGTTCCTTTTTTTTACAAATTAGCTGCCTTATATTTCTCTCCTTCTCCCTCCCTTTTTCTTCCAAGCCTTTAAGGGCTTGCTTGCGCGTTGTTCGCACATAATTGACGCGCCACCCGCGCTCACTATACCTGGGGGCTTCTTTATCAGAAGCTTATATACACGGGCCTCATGCCCAAGACATGTGTGACACCTCCGCATGAACCTTTTATGCACCATTATATGCATCGATATGACTTAAGTTTTGGCCAAGCTGGGTTGCCTGGCTCCTGTGCTTACCCCTACGTTCCCGTTTGTTTGGCTAGGTGGTAAAGGGAGCACCTCTGCGATTGTTACTGCCGGGTCAGCCAGATGTGTATCTTAGACTGGGTGAAGCCGAAAGCTAGCATTCTTAAGGGAATATTCGGTCGGTGAACTAAAAGATGATTTTTCACTTGTTTATTTATCTGCCCCCAGATGCTTTTCTGCTTTTTCGCAGTCCGGACATGCACTTTAGGGCATGCCTCCCAGGGAAAGGAACCCCTAACGGAACTATTCTCCCTGGAAGATGTTTCTTACTAACCATGTAATATAACATAACTAGTTGGGCACTTGTCTGCTAAAGCACTTATGACCCCTACGCCTGGTCTCCATGCATGCCCCGGTTCTTACATAACCGAGAGGGTATTCGGACACACTCCGGACTATCGGGTCCAGAGGTTGAAGAGAAAAGGTCCACAATGACAAATGATCTACAATTCGGCTAGAAGGCATTTTACATGTCATTTTAAATTACATAGTCAATTTGACTGGGTATATTCTTCTTCAATACCATCCAACAGGCTGTCTAATTTACATTCCTGTTGGGAATACTTGGAGGCCAGCTCTACCTGGCCGTTCACCAAACTGACAGGGATCTCCTTCCCGTCGGGCCCCATAGGGCCGACCTCGGCCATGTGGTTTGGGTCAACCTTCGTGTACCGCGTCTTCACCATGGCCCAGGCCTCCCTGGCGCCCTGACGGCAGGCCGATATCTTCCATAATCGGAAGCGTTGTCTCGCTCCCTTCAACTTCTCTGCAAGCTCTCCAAGCCCTTCGGGCATGGAGAGGGATGGCCACAAAGCCTGGACGACGCATTGCATCGCCTGCCGAACTCGTTCGTGCAGTTCCGATAGCTCGGGAAGAAGGTCACCCGTAGAACCAGGCATTTCCTCCGCAGGCCGACCTGTCAGCATATCTACAGATATAACTCTATCAATCGACTTCCTTGCCGAATTCTTTTTCGAAGATTCGTTCAAGCACTTACTAAAAATGCCGCATCGAAGTCGCTGATTCTCCTTTACGGAATCCGACAGCTGAGCACGAACATCCTTTAGTTCCTCGCCCAGCTGGGTATTGGCATCTTGAAGCTTGTTCTTCTCTTGCCTCACCCTCGTAAGCACGCTCTCGCCGTCCTTTAACTGGCGCAAGAGTTGTTGCTTGTCCGGATCCACTCCGGCCCCATCTGCACTGTTATTGTCAGAATTGCACACATGCCGTACTTCACAACATACTTATCTTTCGAAGCATATATTACCTAAGGGGGTCCCCTTGGCATTCTCTATAGCGGCTAGTCCAGCCTCGAGTTGGGCCTTGCACTCTTCCAGCTCCTGCGACAGTTGTGTATTCTTCTTTGTAAGATCCTGCATAACAAATGATCCTTAAATCAGTTATTTTAACTGTTTCAAGTCTCGGGGGCTACTGACATATATAACCATCAGATCTACTCACACGTATGTCTTTTACATACTGCTCTGTGGCTCTGGCTAGACCATTTTGAGCGGCACGGAGGTACGCATCTCCCGTATTAAAGGCGTCCAACGCCTCTTGGGAAAAACATGCGTCACGAAGAACAGTCCGGCAACGCCTGTGGTTCATGGTACTCTCCACCTCTGAATTGGTGGCAGATAACCCGTCCATGTCCTCTGTCGGAGGAGCGTCCGCTGCACGCCCCGTGTTCACCTCCACTTGCGGACCCGGCGTTGAAGCCTGGCCGGTGGATATAGTCCGGCGGGCGCTCTTCTTCCTGAAGAGAGCATGAACGTTAGTATGCCTTGAAGGCATGAAACCTAGGCATTAAAGTCGCACGCCGTACCGTTGCGCCGGCGTCTCGATCCTGTCCGCACTTCTTTTTAGCCCGCCTGGCCTCAATGGCCCTTGTTGGCTACCCACCGCGGGCTCGGCCCTCTGCCTCAAGGATTTCCACTGCAAAAAGAAACACTATTGGTTTACGGCAATCAAAATAAGCATGGATGGATCCTCTTGAAAGTACTGGGACTTCGGTCTCGGTTACCTTTGAGGCTGGAAGTAGTCCGGGATAATCGGCTGTAATGGCCACTAAGGTGTTGTCCTTACTCAATTGATGAAACACCCCATAAATTAGCTCCACACATAAGTCCGGGTCCTCTTGGGAGTCCGGGTCGAGGGACCGTTCCGGGTCCTCGGGTTGTGGAGGAGGGTTGTTTATCTCCTTTACAGTCTGGCGCAGCTCCTGCTTTAAAATTGCTAGACTAAGTACTCAATTATGGGAATTTGAAAACGGGTAGGAAAGTGAAAGTGTTCACTCACCCAGCTTGGAGGATTGTACAAAGAGAATCCGCCCCATGGGTTGACATGGAGAAATTCCTCTTCTTCTCCCTTGTACAAAGCGGGAAAGATCTTCGTTAGAGTGGCGGCCGAATCCGGCCCCTTGTGACCGCACCGGGTGGCATCGTCCTACCTGTTGAAATCCCACATGGGGTGGCCTCTGTACTGAAGCGGCTGCACCCCCCGCAAAATGCATGTGGCCATGACCTCGATCATGGTCAGTCCGGAATGAGCCAACAACCTTATCCGGCTAATCAGGTAAAGGACGTCCCTGTCAGTTTCCCTCTGAGGGCTCCATGGGCGCCAGCTCAGGCGTTTCTTCAAAGGAGCATTATTGAACTCAGGGAGGCGATCCGTACAGGGTCCGGCAGGGGACATCATCTATATAAAACCATTCTGAAGGCCAGTCCTCGGACGCCTTCTTTGGGGTTCCGGATAGATATCCGGTCCCGGCGATGCGCCATACTTCGGCTCCACCCACTTGATAAATCGACCCCTCCTGAGAGCGGGGCACGAGGCAGAACAACTTCTTCCACAGTGTGAAATGGGCCTCGATGCCCAAAAACAGCTCGCAAAGGGCCACGAAGCCCGCAATATGCAGTATGGAGGCAGGCATGAGGTTGTGTAGCTGGAGGCCATAAAACTCCAGTAGCCCCCGGAGAAATGGATGAATTGGAAATCCGAGCCCTCTTATTAAATAAGGGACTAGGCATACCCACTCTCCTTTGGAGGGATTGGGGACGCTCTCCGCCTGCTCTCCGCCACTATAGGTAGCAAGCCCGACTCGAACTGGGACCATATATGCTAGGGGGAGGAGCCCCTTGGATTGGAGCACTACTAGCTCACTATGCGGGATGGAACACCGCTCCCAATCTCCGGGCCGAGGGCTGGAGGGGCGAGAGTAGGGGCTGCGTCGACCGGCCATGATGGAATGGATCTCTGTCGAAAGCGCTTCGATGAATGCTTGTGGAGGGAAGATGGTGTGAATTGGATCTAAATCCCCGTCTCTTTTATGGGCGGCTCATTTACGCAGCTAGGGGGGTAAATGAAAAAACTCCCTGGCTTTTCGCATTCGTTTGACACATGGAAGATGGTCATTATTGGGCACAGATGCCAAGGAGTGCAGCATGCACTAGAAGCCGGACACTGTTCGACAGGTACATGGAATTTGGAGAAGAACCCGCCTTGCAATGCCGAAGACAAATTTGCGCGCCGGACTCATCGTTATTGAAGCCTGGTTCGGGGGCTACTGAGGGAGTCCTAGATTAGGGGGTGTCCGGATGGCCGGACTATGACCTTTGGCCGGACTCCCGGACTATGAAGATACAAGATTGAAGACTTCGTCCCGTGTCTGGATAGGACTTTCCTTGGTGTGGAAGGCAAGCTTGGCAATGCGATATGAAGATCTCCTCCCATTGTAACCGACTCTGTGTAACCCTAGCCCTCTCCGGTATCTATATAAACCGAAGAGTTTTAGTCCGTAGGATGAACAACAATCATACCATAGGCTAGCTTCTAGGGTTTAGCCTCTCTGATCTCGTGGTAGATCAACTCTTGTACTACCCATATCATCAAAATTAATCAAACAGGAGTAGGGTTTTACCTCCATCGAGAGGGCCCGAACCTGGGTAAAAACATCGTGTCCCTTGTCTCCTGTTACCATCCGCCTAGACGCACAGTTCGGGACCCCCTACCCGAGATCCGCCGGTTTTGACACCGACACTCTCCCTCGCCCTCTCCCTCGCCCTCTCCCTCGTGGTGGACGTGCAGCAGTTCAATTGGTGTCAGATTTCCAGAAGCATATTGTACTGTAGTATCATCATTGTTGGACCTTCCGAAGAGGCGAAGAGCCAAGTGCAAGGTTCACATGAGTACGAACTGTTGAACCTCCCGAAGAGGCAAAGAGCCAAGCGCAAGGTTTTATAGGAGTTGTCATCCTAGTAGGAGTGTACTACAACTATAGCGAATGATGCTACTGTATGATGCCGCCACGTCACGTATATCCAAAGTTGTGCCACCTTTTTTTCTCAAAGAGCGTGTTGGAGCCCGTGCAACAACCACACAAGTTGCACGTACACATAACACATTTACTAGTAATAAATTCTAAAGGACAAATGCCAGTATGCCACACAAGTTCATCTCCAATTCATGTGATAAATTTGTGCACGACTAGTCTACATATATTCATAGCGCTATCGTTCACAATTACCGTACTCCACTTACATGTTATAGATGGGCTACATGTCCTCCTCCAGGTTCCAGTACCAGGTGTTCTTCATGGATGGCATGATCCATAGCGGTGGGCAACGGGAATCGTTGTTGTAGCTTTCTAGTTCGGTTCCACACGATGGAGACTCATCCAAGCTGAAGCGGCATAAATCAGGGATAGCAAGTCCCAGCATGTCGTTCATCTGGCGGTGCGCACTGAAGACACAACCATGCTTCATGAACAGCAGGCCTTCCATGTCGTGCACAGAAGGTGGCATCTGCTTCACAATGGGGTAGTTGTCCCCGATGAAAAGCGAGTACTCTCTAAGAGTGTTCCTCGGCACCCATGTAGCATCACGGGGGTAGAACTCGGCGCCGTTCATCTGGTACACACGGCATCCCAGATCTGGACACATGGTGACGTACATAGTCAAGGTCCATGCATAATAATGTTGTGCTCAAATATGGCGGTCAGTAATACTGTGCAGCAAATAGTACTACTCTAGTATAGAGGAAGTAAAATAACAGGCTTATTATATATAGCCACTCTTGGCTACATGGATGAGATAGTAAGACATGGAAAAACAAAAATGGTGGCAGCTAGTGGGTTCAAGTCTTCAAGGGCCTAGCTAGCTATACGCGTCCTCCAAGGTAAAAAGTACTCCTACTAGTACTACTAAGTATACTACTAGTACAACAATGAAAGAGAAGGCGAGAGGGTTAAAAAATGGAATACCTTGGTAGATGGTGACGGTCCGATCGTGGTAGATTGTGTGAACATGTTGCACATCAGTGGTACCATGGGTAACGAATGCTAAGATAGTTGATCCCAATATGCCAAAGTCAGCTACAAGGTTCCATGTTAGACCGAATCGCGGATGCAAATGCACATCCAGGATCGGCGATCTTATTTTGATCGGGGGATGACTGGTCCCTGCAAAATAATGGAGTACCGTTAGGGATGCAAATGATGGTTTGTGCATTCCGTTTGTAATCTCCCGTACCGTAGGATGGCAACCAGATGAAACAAGTCCCATGGCTTGTCACCGCGAAGATGCGGCCTAGATGGCGCACGGCGTCTTCGAATGTGTAGGGGTACAAATCTGCCGCCGCCAACATGCACCAGCCTCTGCCATTACTGCCTCTTGCATTGATGGCAATCCTTATGTCGAACACCGCGATGAGTTAGTAATGGTCGTAGCCGCGTCGCTTTGTCGGCGGGTCCGCAATTGCTATCTTCTTCAAATCTCATGTAGGCATCATCATACGTATTCAAGCCCAGCCAGTCCAGATGGCCCATACCAATGGTGGAGAAGGGGTCTACCGGAACAGCCACACTGCTGTGGATGTTGTGCAAAATGATGGTGGTATCCGTCCGGAGGTATGAAAGCCAATCTTCGTTGGCACCGACCCAGACCTATATATAAGACGATGGGCAGTGGAGAAATTACGGGATGGAAATGGAATAACTAAGTACTACATGATCAAACTCCAGTACTGACCTGCTCATCGGACAAAATCCGAGTACCCCTCAACATTGGCAACTCTAGCGGAGTCAACATGCAACCATGGCCAGGGAGTGGTGGACTATTCGAAGGATTATCCCATAGAAGAACCTTCTCCTTGAGCATGCACGGAAGACCAACAAGCATGGCCTTTTCCCAAGCATGTTTAAGCAGCGTCTTGAAAAAGTTGGTGCAGGAAGCACCGAGTCTTGCGGCGGTGATGATGTCGGAGGGGCGTGCGATTTCTCCCAGAGGATCGTCATCCAAGGTCTCCGAGCCCCGACGAGGAGGAGAACTGCTTGGCGAATCCATGGGAGCAGCGATGAACTGCCTTCTCTTCGGGGGGAGGGGAACTAGCGAGGAGGAGATAAGAGCGTAGTAACCGCAGGGCCTCGTCCCTTTCAACTGTAGATCGTTCCTCAATGAAGGGGTGAGGCTATTATTTACTACTAGTACTAGCATTATTGAACATTATGGGATTGCATTATACTGTAAATAATAGCACTAGTAAGAAATTTTTGGCACTAGGTAGTAGTTTTTGGCGTGGATTAAGAAATTTTGGGTATGATTTTGCCATTTTTTGTACACGCCAACTAGAGTCAAAAAAAGTCTTACATTATATGACGGAGGAGTACGTACTCGTACTGTAGCAGTATTAGTACTACTTTTTCTCAACTAGTAGTGTGATGTACTATACTTCTAGTCTAGTCTAGCATAGTGCACCAGTTTTGAACTCTTGAATCTCAGGGCCAAGGAGCTACAGTTGGAAGTGGAGGGTACTATTGTTCTCTAGAACCATTGATGTACTATCAATGCAGGGAAAGTACACCTGCGTAGTGGCCTAGTGGGTAGTCTCGGTGCTCTATTCAGCCGCTCCTCTCATGTAGCTGGCCTACTCAGCTGCTCCTCTCACGCACACACTAGCAGCCTGTTTATCAGGGATGGTTACTGCGGGGGCAGAACATTTGAGTTATTTGATACAGCGAGACTAGGCTTTTCGCTTCCATTTGTGGAGGTGTAATGGATCTCGTCGAACTCTGTTAGTAGTTCCTTCTTTATGAATGAGATGAAGCAATGCTTTTTCCTCCATTTCAAAAAAAACACGTCAAGAGGAATTTCTTTTATAGTAGAGCCGATAATGGAGTGAAGTCCATGTGTGCAACGCCACAAGCTACAGAGTAGTAGTAGAGCACTTTATGTACAGAGCCATATGGCACCGTTCCCAATGCCCTGCCAGGCTTTTCCGGCCCCTCGGGCTTAATTGGGAGGCGCTAGTTTAAATTTAAATATGCTACTAGCTGATGAGGAAGCTGCAAGCGAGGTGCGGCTAGGGAGAGCATGCGAGCCACGGGATGCTGGGAAGGAAAACCCCTTCACGTGGCTAGGCTATCCAGTGCACCCAGATTGTGGGGCTGCACGTCCGTTTGACTTCAAAACTCAAACTACCCGTGTAAAATATTGGCTTGCAGCGAAGTGTAGTAGTACTATTTAAAAAAAGACCGCCGTGCGTTCGGCCGGGATCGAACCCACAAAATGAGGTATACACTCCCGCAACCACTAGTAGTACTCGTTGGAGTACAACGCAACCTAGAATCGCCTTTTGTCGCTAGTAGTACGTACATTGTTCCTTACAAGAAACCCCTAATAATGCAAGAAACCACTAAAATGCCAAGAAACTACTACCACTTGCATACGTGGCAGACTTAAGATAAGACTACCTTATCAACCATTGTACATGCTCTTACCAACCAGCCCTACCAAGAAACGACTACTCTACAAAGTGCCGTTACAGGCACGTTTCAACCCATGGCCCTGTTTGGATACATTGTTGTCAATCTAACCCTGCCATCCAAACACCACTTTGATTAGAGTTAGTTCAGGGTTAGAATCTAACTCGAACCTCTGACAGGGCCCATGTCTCCCATTAAATCAATGCCTTCTATTCGACCGGGTGTTATGACTTGTGGGACCTACATGTCAGTCTACACAAAAATCCCCGAGTGACCTCCTACCTCCGGCCCATCCACCTAGTCATCCTCGGCCATGGGACGCAGCTACCGCCGCTGGCAGAAGGCAAGGCCAAAACCGCCGGCGATGCGAAGCCCATGTTGCGGCAGCCCGGATGCCAGCTCCGTCCGGCGCTCGCGGGCGCTAGCTAGCCAAGATAGCTCCGTCCAGCTGCTTGTCTGCAAGGTTTGCTAGCTAGATTAGCATGGCAGCGCGGTGGCTTGCTCGCGCCCGCCGCGCTAAGGCCAGTCATCTGCCTCGAGCGAAGGCCGGCACAGCGGCTTGCTCACTCGTGAGTCATGCTCGGGCCAGCCTGCCAACCTGTGCGAAGGCCAGCGCAGCGTCCGGCCCGTCCAACGGAGCGGCGGCCAACTCGCTCATCGCCGGCGCCACCGACGAACACGCATCAGTACTGTTTGAAGTAATGTTTAGGAAAAATAATGATTTGAGGGGGAATAACAGGATAGAAGGTCAGATGTGGGTCCCTAGTGTCAACGGTCAAACAAAATGTGTTGGTTTAAGCTGCCTTGTCAGCACGGATGTGTGGGCCAACCCTGTCATAAATGGGTTTAAACGAACCTAATTGGTAGGAGTACTAGGTGTTGGAAATATGCCCTAGAGGCAATAATAAAAGTATTATTATTATATTTCCTTGTTCATGATAATTGTCTTTTATTCATGCTATAACTGTATTATCCGGAAATCGTAATACACGTGTGAATACATAGACCACAATATGTCCCTAGTGAGCCTCTAGTTGACTAGCTCGTTGTGATCAACAGATAGTCATGGTTTCCTGGCTATGGACATTGGATGTCGTTGATAACGGGATCACATCATTAGGAGAATGATGTGATGGACAAGACCCAATCCTAAGACTAGCACAAAAGATCGTGTAGTTCATTTGCTAGAGCTTTGCCAATGTCAAGTATCTCTTCCTTTGACCATGAGATCGTGTAACTCCTGGATACCGTAGGAGTGCTTTGGGTGTATCAAACGTCACAACGTAACTGGGTGACTATAAAGGTGCACTACAGGTATCTCCGAAAGTATCTATTGTTTTATACGGATCGAGACTGGGATTTGTCACTCCGTGTAAACGGAGAGGTATCTCTGGGCCCACTCGGTAGGACATCATCATATGCGCAATGTGACCAAGGAGTTGATCACGGGATGATGTGTTACGGAACGAGTAAAGTGACTTGCCGGTAACGAGATTGAACAAGGTATCGGTATACCGACGATCGAATCTCGGGCAAGTAAAATACCGCTAGACAAAGGGAATTGAATACGGGATTGATTAAGTCCTTGACATCGTGGTTCATCCGATGAGATCATCGTGGAACATGTGGGAGCCATCATGGGTATCCAGATCCCGCTTTTGGTTATTGACCGGAGAACGTCTCGGTCATGTCTACATGTCTCCCGAACCCGTAGGGTCTACACACTTAAGGTTCGATGACGCTAGGGTTATAAAGGAAGCTTGTATGTGGTTACCGAATGTTGTTCGGAGTCCCGGATGAGATCCCGGACGTCACGAGGAGTTCCGGAATGGTCCGGAGGTAAAGATTTATATATAGGAAGTCCTGTTTCGGCCATCGGGACAAGTTTCGGGGTCATCGGTATTGTACCGGGACCACCGGAAGGGTCCCGGGGGCCCACCGGGTGGGGCCACCTGCCCCGGGGGGCCACATGGGCTATAGGGGGTGCGCCTTGGCCTACATGGGCCAAGGGCACCAGCCCCTAGAGGCCCATGCGCCAAGATATAGGAAAAAGGGGAGAGTCCTAAAGGGGGAAGGCACCTCCGAGGTGCCTTGGGGAGGATGGACTCCTCCCCCCCTTCTTAGCCGCACCCCTTTCTTGGAGTAAGGGGCAAGGCTGCGCCTCCCCCCTCTCCCTTGCCCCTATATATAGTGGAAGGGAGGGAGGGCATCCATACCTGAGCCCTTAGCGCCTCCCTCCCTCCCGTGACACCTCCTCCTCTCCCGTAGGTGCTTGGCGAAGCCCTGCAGGATTGCCACGCTCCTCCATCACCACCACGCCGTTGTGCTGCTGCTGGATGGAGTCTTCCTCAACCTCTCCCTCTCTCCTTGCTGGATCAAGGCGTGGGAGACATCGTCGAGCTGTACGTGTGTTGAACGCGAAGGTGCCGTCCGTTCGGCACTAGGATCATCGGTGATCTGAATCACGACGAGTACGACTCCATCAACCCCGTTCACTTGAACGCTTCCGCTTAGCGATCTACAAGGGTATGTAGATGCACTCTCCTTCTACTCGTAGCTGGTTTCTCCATAGATAGATCTTGGTGACACGTAGGAAAATTTTGAATTTCTGCTACGTTCCCCAAAAGTGGCATCATGAGCTAGGTCTATTGCGTAGATTCTTTGCACGAGTAGAACACAAAGTAGTTGTGGGCGTCGATATTGTTCAATATGCTTGCCGTTACTAGTCTTATCTTGATTCGGCGGCATCGTGGGATGAAGCGGCCCGGACCAACCTTACACGTACGCTTACGTGAGACCGGTTCCACCGACAAACATGCACTAGTTGCATAAGGTGGCTGGCGGGTGTCTGTCTCTCCCACTTTAGTCGGAACGGATTCGATGAAAAGGGTCCTTATGAAGGGTAAATAGCAATTGGCATATCACGTTGTGGTTTTGCGTAGGTAAGAAACGTTCTTGCTAGAAACCCATAGCAGCCACGTAAAACATGCAAACAACAATTAGAGGACGTCTAACTTGTTTTTGCAGGGTATGCTATGTGATGTGATATGGCCAAGAAGAATGTGATGAATGATATGTGATGTATGAGATTGATCATGTTCTTGTAATAGGATTCACGACTTGCATGTCGATGAGTATGACAACCGGCAGGAGCCATAGGAGTTGTCTTTATTTTTTGTATGACCTGCGTGTCATTGAAGAACGCCATGTAACTTACTTTACTTTATTGCTAAACGCGTTAGTCATAGAAGTAGAAGTAGTCGTTGGCGTGACAACTTCATGAAGACACGATGATGGAGATCATGATGATGGAGATCATGGTGTCGTGC
Source organism: Triticum dicoccoides (assembly GCF_002162155.2). Taxonomy (NCBI): domain Eukaryota; kingdom Viridiplantae; phylum Streptophyta; class Magnoliopsida; order Poales; family Poaceae; genus Triticum; species Triticum dicoccoides. The sequence continues at coordinate 127,284,548 of NC_041381.1, read as the reverse complement.
CGGTGACGATGATGATCATGGAGCCCCGAAGATGAAGATCAAAAGGAGCAAAATGATATTGGCCATATCATGTCACTATTTGATTGCATGTGATGTTTATCATGTTTATGCATCTTGTTTACTTAGGACGACGGTAGTAAATAAGATGATCCCTTACAAAATTTCAAGAAGTGTTCTCCCCTAACTGTGCACCGTTGCTACAGTTCGTCGCTTCTAAGCACCACGTGATGATCGGGTGTGATGGATTCTTACGTTCACATACAGCGGGTGTAAGACAGTTTTACACAGCGAAAACACTTAGGGTTAACTTGACGAGCCTAGCATGTGCAGACATGGCCTCGGAACACGGAGACCGAAAGGTCGAGCATGAGTCGTATGGTAGATACGATCAACATGAAGATGTTCACCGATGATGACTAGTCCGTCTCACATGATGATCGGACACGGGCTAGTTGACTGGGATCATGTAATCACTTAGATGACTAGAGGGATGTCTATCTGAGTGGGAGTTCATAAGATGAACTTAATTATCTTGAACATAGTCAAAAGACCTTTTGCAAATTATGTCGTAGCTCGCGCTTTAGTTCTACTGTTTTAGATATGTTCCTAGAGAAAATATAGTTGAAAGTTGACAGTAGCAATTATGCGATCAGTAGAAAGCTTATGTCCTTAATGCACCGCTCAGTGTGCTGAACCCCAACGTCGTTTGTCGATGTTGCAAACATCGGACATACACGTTTTGATAACTACGTGATAGTTCAATTAAATGGTTTAAGTAGAGGCACCAAAGACGTTTTCGAAACGTCGCGGAACATATGAGATGTTTCGAGGGCTGAAATTGGGATTTCAGGCTCGTGCCCATGTCAAGAGGTATAAGACCTCCGACGATTTTCTTAGCCTGCAAACTAAGGGAGAATAGCTCAATCGTTGAGCTTGTGCTCAGATTGTCTGAGCACAACAATCACTTGAATCGAGTGGGAGTTGATCTTCCAGATGAGATAGTGATGTTTCTCCAAAGTCATTGCCACCAAGCTGCTAGAGCTTCGTGATGAACTATAATATATCAGGGACATATATGATGATCCTTGAGATATTCACGATGTTTGACACCGCGAAAGTAGAAATCAAGAAGGAGCATCAATCGTTGATGGTCAGTGAGACCACTAGTTTCAAGAAGGGCAAGGGCAAGAAGGGATACTTCATGAAACGGCAATTCAGCTGCTGCTCTGGTGAAGAAACCCAAGGTTGAACCCAAACCCGAGACTGAGTGCTTCTGTAATAAGGGGAACAGCCACTGGAGCAGAATTACCCTAGATACTTGGTAGATGAGAAGGCTGGCAAGGTCGATAGAAGTATATTGGATATACATTGTGTTAATGTTTACTTTACTAGTACTCCTAGTAGCACCAGGGTATTGGATACCGGTTCGGTTGCTAAGTGTTAGTAACTCGAAATAAAAGCTACGGAATAAAACGGAGACTAGCTAAAGGTGAGCTGACGATACGTGTTGGAAGTGTTTCCAATGTTGATATGATCAAGCATCGCACGCTCCCTCTACCATCGAGATTTGGTGTTTGCGTTGAGCATAGACATGATTGGATTATGTCTATCGCAATACAGTTATTCATTTAAAGAGAATAATGGTTACTCTATTTATTTGAATAATACCTTAAATGGTCTTGCACCTAAAATGAATGGTTCATTGAAATCTCGATCGTAGTGATACACATGTTCATGCCAAAAGATAGTAATGATAGTACCACCTATTTGTGGCACTGCCACGTAAGTCATATCGGTATAAAATGCATGAAGAAGCTCCATGTTGATGGATCTTTGGACTCACTCATTTTTGAAAAGTTTGAGACATGCGAACCATGTCTATTGGTATATATGCATGAAGAAACTCCATGCAAATGGACCGTTTTGAACTCACTTGATTTTGAATCACTTGAGATATGCAAATCATACCACATGGGCAAGATGACTGAAAAGCCTCGTTTTCAGTAAGATGGAACAAGATAGCAACTAATTGGAAGTAAACACATTTTGATGTGTGCAGTCCAATGAGTGCTGAGGCATGCAGTGAATATCGTTATGTTCTTACTTCACAGATGATTCGAGTAGATGTTGAGAATATTTACTTGATGAAACACAAGTCTGAATTATTGAATGGTTCAAATAATTTCAGAGTGAAGTAGAAGATCATTGTGACAAGAGGATAAAATGTCTATGATATGATCATAGAGATGAATATCTGAGTTACGAGTTTTGGCACACAATTAAGACATTGTGGAAATTGTTTCGCAATTAATACCGCCTGGAACACCATAGTGTGATGGTGTGTCCGAATATCATAGTTGCACCCTATTGGATATGGTGCATACCATGATGTCTCTTATCGAATTACCACTATCGTTCATGGGTTAGGCATTAGAGACAACCACATTCACTTTAAATAGGGCACCACGTAATTCCGATGAGATGACACCGTATGAATTATGGTTTAGAGAAACCTAAGTTGTCGTTTCTTAAAGGTTTGGGGCTGCGACGCTTATGTGAAAAAGTTTCAGGATTAAGCTCGAACCCAAAGTGGATAAAATGCATCTTCATAGGACACCCAAAACAGTTGGGTATACCTCCTAATTCAGATCCGAAAGCAATATGGATTGTTTCTTGAATCGGGTCCTTTCTCGAGGAAAGGTTTCTCTCGAAAGAGTTGAGTGGGAGGATGGTGGAGACTTGATGAGGTTATTGAACCGTCTCTTCAACTAGTGTGTGGCAGGGCACAGGAAGTTGTTCCTGTGGCACCTACACCAATTGAAGTGGAAGCTTATGATATTGATCATGAAACTTCGGATCAAGTCACTACCAAACCTCGTAGGACGACAAGGACACGTACTACTTCGGAGTGGTACGGTGATCCTGTCTTGGAAGTCATGTTGCTAGACAACAATGAACCTACGAGCTATGGAGAAGCGATGGTGGACCCGAATTCCGACAAATGGTTAGAAGCCATGAAATCCGAGATAGTATCCATATATCAGAACAAAGCATGGACTTTGATGGACTTGCCCGATGATCGGCAATCCATTGAGATAAATGGATCTTTTAAGAAGAAGACGGACGTGGATGGTAATGTCACCATCCATGAAGCTCGACTTGTGGCGAAGTGTTTTCCGACAAGTTCAAGGAGTTGACTACGATGAGATTTTCTCACTCGTAGCGATGCTTAAAGTCCGTCGGGATCATGTTAGCATTAGCTGCATTTATGAAATCTGGCAAATGGATGTCAAGACAAGTTTCCTTACTAGTTTTCGTAAGGAAAGGTTGTATGCAATACAGTCAGAAAAGTTTTGTCGATCCTAAGGATGCTAAAAGGTATGCTAGCTCCAGCGATCCTTCTAAGGACTGGAGTGAGCATCTCGGAGTTGGAATGTATGCTTTGATGATGATCAAAGATTTTGGGTTTGTACAAAGTTTATGAGAAACTTGTATTTCCAAAGAAGTGAGTGGTAGCACTATAGAATTTCTGATGAGTATATGTTGTTGACATATTGTTGATCAGAAATGATGTAGAATTTCTAGAAAGCATATAGGGTTATTTGAAAGGTGTTTTTCAATAGAAAACCTGGATTAAGCTACTTGAACATTGAGCATCGAGATCTATAAGGATAGATCAAAATACTTAATAATACTTTCAAAATGAGCATATACCTTGACATGATCTTGAAGGTGTTCAAGATGGATCAGTCAAAGAAGAAGTTCTTGCCTGAGTTGTAAGGTACGAAGTTAAGACTTAAAGCTCGACCACGGCAGAATAGAGAGAAAGGACGAAGGTCGTCCCCTATGCTTAAGACGTAGGCTCTTCAGTATGCTATGCTGTGTACCGCAACTGAAGTGTGCCTTGCCATGAATCAGTCAAGGGGTACAAGAATGATCCAAGAATGGATCACAGGACAGCGGTCAAAGTTATCCTTAGTAACTAGTGGACTAAGGAATTTTCTCAATTATGGAGGTGGTAAAAGAGTTCGTCGTAAAGGGTTACGTCGATGCAAGCTTAACACCTATCCGGATAGCTCTGAGTAGAGATACCGGATACGTATAATGGAGCAACAATTTAGAATAGCTCCAAGTAGAACAGTTATTTGGAATAGCTCCAAATAGAACGTGGGAGCTACATCTAGGAGATGACATAGAGATTTGTAAAGCACACACGGATCTGAAAGGTTCAGACCCGTTGACTAAAACCTCTCTCACAAGCAACATGATCAAACATAAAACTCATTGAGTGTTAATCACATAGTGATGTGAACTAGACTACTGACTCTAGTAAACTCTTGGGTATTAGTCACATGGCGATGTGACCTGTGAGTGTTAATCACATGGCGATGTGAACTAGATTATTGACTCTAGTGCAAGTGGGAGACTGTTGGAAATATGCCCTAGAGGCAATAATAAAAGTGTTATTATTATATTTCCTTGTTCATGATAATTGTCTTTTATTCATGCTATAACTGTATTATCTGGAAATCGTAATACACGTGTGAATACATAGACCACAATATGTCCCTAGTGAGCCTCTAGTTGACTAGCTCGTTGTGATCAACAGATAGTCATGGTTTCCTGGCTATGGACATTGGATGTCGTTGATAACGGGATCACATCATTAGGAGAATGATGTGATGGACAAGACCCAATCCTAAGACTAGCACAAAAGATCGTGTAGTTCATTTGCTAGAGCTTTGCCAATGTCAAGTATCTCTTCCTTTGACCATGAGATCGTGTAACTCCTGGATACCGTAGGAGTGCTTTGGGTGTATCAAACATCACAACGTAACTGGGTGACTATAAAGGTGCACTACAGGTATCTCCGAAAGTATCTATTGTTTTATACGGATCGAGACTGGGATTTGTCACTCCGTGTAAACGGAGAGGTATCTCTGGGCCCACTCGGTAGGACATCATCATATGCGCAATGTGACCAAGGAGTTGATCACGGGATGATATGTTACGGAACGAGTAAAGTGACTTGCCGGTAACGAGATTGAACAAGGTATCGGTATACCGACGATTGAATCTCGGGCAAGTAAAATACCGCTAGACAAAGGGAATTGAATACGGGATTGATTAAGTCCTTGACATCGTGGTTCATCCGATGAGATAATCGTGGAACATGTGGGAGCCATCATGGGTATCTAGATCCCGCTGTTGGTTATTGACCGGAGAATGTCTCGGTCATGTCTGCATGTCTCCCGAACCCGTAGGGTCTACACACTTAAGGTTCGATGACGCTAGGGTTATAAAGGAAGCTTGTATGTGGTTACCGAATGTTGTTCGGAGTCCCGGATGAGATCCCGGACGTCACGAGGAGTTCCAGAATGGTCCGGAGGTAAAGATTTATATATAGGAAGTCCTGTTTCAGCCATCGGGACAAGTTTTGGGGTCATCGGTATTGTACCGGGACCACCGGAAGGGTCCCAGGGGCCCACCGGGTGGGGCCACCTGCCCCGGGGGGCCACATGGGCTATAGGGGGTGCGCCTTGGCCTACATGGGCCAAGGGCACCAGCCCCTAGAGGCCCATGCGCCAAGATATAGGAAAAAGGGGAGAGTCCTAAAGGGGGAAGGCACCTCCGAGGTGCCTTGGGGAGGATGGACTCCTCCCCCCCTTCTTAGCCGCACCCCTTTCTTGGAGTAAGGGGCAAGGCTGCGCCTCCCCCCTCTCCCTTGCCCCTATATATAGTGGAGGGGAGGGAGAGCATCCATACCTGAGCCCTTGGCGCCTCCCTCCCTCCCGTGACACCTCCTCCTCTCCCGTAGGTGCTTGGCGAAGCCCTGCAGGATTGCCACGCTCCTCCATCACCACCACGCCGTTGTGCTGCTGCTGGATGGAGTCTTCCTCAACCTCTCCCTCTCTCCTTGCTGGATCAAGGCGTGGGAGACATCGTCGAGCTGTACGTGTGTTGAACGCGGAGGTGCCGTCCGTTCGGCACTAGGATCATCGGTGATCTGAATCACGACGAGTACGACTCCATCAACCCCGTTCACTTGAACGCTTCCGCTTAGCGATCTACAAGGGTATGTAGATGCACTCTCCTTCTACTCGTAGCTGGTTTCTCCATAGATAGATCTTGGTGACACGTAGGAAAATTTTGAATTTCTGCTACGTTCCCCAACACTAGGTAGTAGTTTTTGGCGTGGATTAAGAAATTTTGGGTATATTTTTGCTATTTTTTGTACAACAGATTCTTCCTAGGGCTGGTTGAAAGTGGTAGTTTTTTGTTAAATACTCTACATATTGTAAGTACGAGTGAAAGTTAAGCTTTGGAAGCCAATAAGCAAGGCTAGTTACATAGTGCATATGTGTACATGATTGAAAGTAAATATCAACCATGAGTGACTAATATCTTGATGGAAAACTCGAAACTATGGAATACTAGGAAAAAAATGCATGGTTGGAAATACTAGCAATGTTCATGTGCATTGCAACAAATCATAATTAGAATAATATTTATTCACAAACTTGATACAAAACACTCTAATTTTGATATACATATGTCACTAGAGATATATTATGTTTCAATTAGAATATATTCCTTGGGCTGTTTTGGTGAGGTCAGGGAGGGATGTGGTTGGTTTTAAGATACTAATTATGGGTTTTTCTGCAAATTAGTAGAAAAGTGGGATGTTGGTGAGAAAAGGCAACAACTTACCTCACAGTCGTTACATGTAGATCTAATGGTCAGAAATGATGGATGGCAGACTTACCATCATCACCAACTTAGTTTTGTGTAGGAGTACTAGTAAGATCCGTGCATTGCACGAAACACCAAGATGCATTTTTTTATAAAGCACTTGTTGTGATTGACCCTTGCGGGAGTAATCCCATGTGTAAAAACTAATGATATCTCGAGAAATATGAGATAAGGTGAAGAGGAGTGGGGTGTGGTGGTGATTGGTGGTCGGACTGAGTGGAGGCATGGGGATTGACGATGCCGGCAGCGGCCACCAGGCCAGTTTGTTCCAGAGGCTTCCTTTCTTAATTGCTCAACAATGAGGTTTGTTGGAGATAAGGATGAACGGGGGAAGGCCTTGTCTGCAAATGTGGAGAGGGGTGCGGGTATCTTTTAGTTTAATTTCCATCCGTCAGATATAGATCGGACGGTCTATATTGCAAGATGGCACACGTACCATCATCACCAACTCGGTTTTTTATAAGAGAAGAAATATAAGTATGGAGATACAAATGTATTATCGATACTTGCTTCCGTAAACTAGCATCTACATTCTATTCAACGCCTCGGCATGTGGGGCCTTAGCACAATGACTTCTCGATTGTGTAAAACAAAGATTTTCCAGTCGCCGATAAGGAGGGGGTGATGGCGGCGTGCTTTTTGGCTTGCTCTAGTCCTAGTAGTCATACTAGGTGGTCTAAGCACATGTAGATTTATTCTTTTTCACGTCTCGTGTTCGCCGTACTACCACGACTGTTGATGAATAGACGGTTAGTTATTCACGAGGAAACCCTTGTTGAGCATGTTTGCTAGAGAGAGAGAGAGACAGTGTGCGTGTGTGATATGTTAGAGATTGAGGCAATGATAACAGATTCTTTGTGTCTATGTGTGTGGAGGATACAGAGAGACATGTACATGGGGATTTGTGTTGTGTAACATGGAGACACATATACATAATTAGAGAGTGAGTGTGTGAGATACACATGCGGACATGGGGAGAGATGAGGATCCAGATAAATGGGTGTTTGTGCGTGTATGTGTGTGTTTGTGCACGTGTTTGTGTGTGAGAGGGAGTGTGTGTATGTGGAGTAGAGAGACCACTGATGATGTAAACCTAGTATAAGGGAAGGGGGAATGGTGTGACATGTGTAGTAGCGGGATAGCACGGGTGCGGGTGGGGGGAGCAGACTATTTGGAAGAGACATCGAGTGTGTGTGTGGGAGAGGGGTGTGAGAGCGAGAGAGAGAGAGAGAGAGAGAGA
>NC_041381.1:127266055-127276201 GCF_002162155.2 Triticum dicoccoides | reverse complement strand
AGGAAGAGAGGGGGCGAGAGGGGTCGTTTGTGTCCATAAAATGGCGTATAGATAGGGAGACAATGTTGACGTTGTCCGAAATTGGCCTATGTACGGAGACGCAAGGGAAGCGAGTCATCGGGAGTGTGATAGGGACTTCATGAGAGATCTAGAATAGATGGTGTAGAGAACAATGTGTGAAATCGATAACGACGATACATTAGGGAGCTATGGAAGAGTCATCACATATATGTATACAGGGAAGGAGCTGGGGCGGGTCCGCATGTGGGAGAGATAGAAAGAGGAGAGTGGTGCACAAGGAGACAAAGTGTGCTTGTTTGCAGTGGGGGTGGTGTGTGAGGTGAGTGCGCGAGAACCACATAACTAGGGAGATAGACGTTTGGGGGCGACGTTTTGTGTGTATGGGAAATATACACTCTACATAGTGCGTGTGCTTGGGTAAGAGAGATAGCGGGAGACCTAGAGAGTGAGGGAAGAGATGTGTGCATGCCCGAGAGACAAAGTGATAGAGGTTCTGGACTTTACAAGAGAGAGGGGTGTTAATGTGCTCGTGTGTTGGTGTTTGGGGGAGAGAATGACTTCTCTATGTGTGTGTGTGTGGTGGGGGGCGAGGGGGGGTTGGCTTCAGATAAAGAATGAGGTGTCTATATGTCAGGACCCCGACTCAATGCCACATCGATCTAGCATGTAACACCTCATATCACTTTGCGGCCTCACGCACGGTATCCCCACGGGTGTCGCATTACCTTTGCCCGGGACCGTTTGCGCCTTTTGGCACACGTATATGACAGTGTCGCTAGCATCCATATGATAAGGAGCCCGGGCTGACATGGCTAGTCGTAAACCCAAAGTGGCACAGACTTACAGGGACAGGCATCCATGACCCAGCATCGAACGTGTCGGTCATCAGCGAGTGAATCCAGGCTGTAGCACTGGGCTAGCAGGACTCCGGTGAACCGGGCTGTAGCGGGCTAACAGGACTCCGGTATTCATCGCGTGACATTTCCCCGAAGGGACAGACACAGGAACGAAGAAGGACACATGCCGGCCAGCCTAAGTGTTCCAGAGCAGTAGCAAGCTACCATGGCTCAGCGGTAACACTAGGAGACATTTCCCGGTAAGAGAGGCTACCAAGGATAAACAACTAGGTTGTCAGATCCCACACATACCAAGCATTTCAATAAAATACACACAATATGCTCGATATGTGCAAATACAACATGGCATCACAACATGGCTCTACAACTCAAGTATTTTAATCAATAGGCTCCGAGGAGCGAGATATTACAAACATGGGTCTCACGACCCAACAATCAGAGCATACAAGTCAAAGCACAAGCGGAAGCTATCATGTCTGGGTACAGACATCTATAAATGAAAAAGGCCGAGAAGCCTGACTATCTATCAGATCCTGCCGAGGGCACAAGATCGTAGCTGAGGTAACAAGCTAAACGTCGAAGTCCACGTGGAACTACTAGTGAGACTGAAGTCTCTCTGCAAAAACATAAAATAGGCAAACGTGAGTACAAAATGTACCCAGCAAGACTTACATCAGAACTAACTACATATGCATCATTTTCAACAAAGGGATGGTGGGGTTTAACTGCAGCAAGCCAGCTTTGACTCGGTGGCTATCCTAAACTACGACTGCAAGCGACTCTTTTGAGGTGGCGCACACGAGTCCACATATTCACCATATCAATACACCACTATGGATCCGCTCCCGTCTCCCTACGAGAACGCCATCCATAGCACTCACGCTTATCTTGCGCATTTTAAAGTATCCACTTTCACTTGTCTATGAACTGATATAAGCAACCCAGAAGTCCTTTTCCGCGGACACGGCTATTCGAATAGATGATGTTAACCCTGCAGGGGTGTACTTCTTCATACATGTTTCCACCACTTAGCGTCTGCACACGACATGTGCTCGGCAGACTTCAAGCGAAAGCCGACGTGGGTGTAGACCACGACCTACCTAAACACTCAAGTCCCTAGTCCAGGTTTATCGCCTATTCGGGTTCCATCCATGAGGAGATCCGGCCGGAGTTTCGCTCACAGCCCCAAACGATGTGAACAGGGTTCCGTGACACCAAACGGGCGCCCGGTATACCCGGCCACGTGCCTACCGCATCACAGCCCACCCCTACGGTCAGCGCTGTCCACGGCCTCCAGCATACTACAAACACCAGAAACTACTTGCAACTCCTGGACAGAGGACAAGGGTGAATAAGAAGTCGAGCGGGGTCATATTTCAGGGCCCAATGTATGGTAGTAGCTGAATCATGGATCACAAACACAGAACTCAGTTCCTGAGGACGGCTGCAATGAGACAACCCACCATGTACTCCTACATGGCCTCTCACCGCTACCTTTACCAAATCGTGTTCACCACTTAGCTCACACACAGTAGGACATGTTCACACACCTCTGATTCATCCCCGATGAACCAGACCTGACTCAACTCTAAGCAATAGCAGGCATGACAAACAAACATGAATGAGTAGGCACATCAGGGCTCAAACAACTCCTACTCATGCTAGTGGGTTTCATCTATTTACTGTGGCAATGACAGGTCATGCAAAGGACAAAGGGGTTCAGCTACCGCAGCAAGTAACAGATGAATCGGTGTTGTCCTAATGCAGTAAAAGAGAGCAGGAGCGAGAGAGTAGGATTGTATCGGAATGAACAAGGGGGTTTTGCTTGCCTGGCACTTCTGAAGATAACATTGAGTCTTCGTCAGTGTCAACGATCACATCATCGGTATCATGTCTATCGAGAGGGGACAAATACCGGCAACACAGAAGGGAACACAATCAATGCAATGCACAATATGATGCATGATCATGACATGGCAAAATGAATGTGTTTTGAGCTAATGCAACTAGCAACAGATTAAATGAAGTTGGTTTGAATACAAGATTCAAATTTAAACTCCATATGTGATTATTCAAATGCCATTTAATTGATTTGTGCTAAACAGCAGCTATAAGTTGTTCTAACATGCATGAAAATGGTACAGATGGATTCCTTGAATTTTTCTGATAATTTTTCATATATAAATTATTTAATTTGGAGTTACGGTTAATTTTCTATGAATTTTAGAAGTTTTAGGCATTTTCTGGAATTTCAGAATTAAATTAAATCCAGGAAATGAGTTATGACATCAGCACTGCGTCATGCTTGCATCAGCAAGTCAACAGGGCTGCCCCGGGTCAAACCTGACGTGTGGGGTCCACACGTCAGTGACACAGGGACTAATCCCGCGTTGACCCGGGCTGGTTAGCTTTGACTAAGCCCTGGGGCCCACTTGTCAGCGTCAGTAGGTGGGGGGTTAGTGACTAATTAACTAAGCCACGTCAGCCCGCCGGAGTTCTGGCCGGCGGCGACCATTAGCGCGGCGGCGAGAGTGGTTTTGGCCACTCCGGCGACCAAATGGGCCATGGAGGGCATCTAGGAGGAGCTGGGGACGAGCCGAAGCTACTGGTGGAGTCAGTTGCGCTCGGGGCGGCCGGAATCGGTGCCGACGGCGAGCGAGGCGGCGGCCGGAGCTCGGGCAATAGTGGAGATGGCGCTATGGTGCATGGGAGGAGGGGCTGGTGGGCGTTACGGGCTCCTGGGAGCGCTCTGAGTACGTCTGCGTGCTCGGTTTGGACGGAGGTGAACCAAAACGACGACGGCGACAAGTCCGGCGCCGGTGAGGTCTCGGTCTCGACGGAAACGACGGATATGACGAGCTAATGGACAGGGAAGAAGGGGGGGTCGGTAGAGGAGCTCACGGCGGGGTCGTTGGTGATCTCAGAGAGCTCGGGGACGGCCTGGTGATGACGAATCGGTCGACGGCGGCCGTCGGTGCGGAGGACGAAGATGGCGTCGGCGACGGCGCTGCTAGGCATCCGCAGGCGTGTTCTTCGGCGTGGAGCTTCACGACAGCGAGGCGGAGCTAGGGGTCACAGCCACGGGGCAAGGGGACGGCGGTGGGCGCGGTGCCTTGCAGCGGCGGCACCGGCTGATTTGGGCGGCCGTGAGAGAGAGAGAGAGCAGAGGAGCGAGGGGGAAGAGAGGACCAGAGAGTGAGAGAGCATCGGGGTCGCGTGGCGTCGCGGAGGAAGTCCAGGGCGATGGGGGGGGGCAGCAGGAGGTGGAAGCAGGAGGTGGCGCTCGGGCGCGGGCGCGTCGACACGCCTCTGCCTACTGGCAGAGGTTGAAGACGGTGGGGAGTTGGGCTGGGCCGGCCGGGGGAGATGGGCCAGGTAAGTGGCCTGGGTGGCTGCAGGTAATGTTTCTCTCTCTCTTCTATAATTCTGTTCTGTTTTATCTTTTTCTATTTCTGCAATTTGTTTTTGATTTGTTTTAAAATATCAAATCATTTTTATAAAATCCTGGAAATAATTATGGGTACTTTCTGAATTATTTCAGTGACCCTTATCAATTTCCAACATTTATTTGAGCATTTAAATTATTTATAGTATTTAAATGCCCAAAGTCAAATACAATATGATTTAATTCAAAAATCCAAAAATGACCTAAGAATATAATCATCATTTTTGGCAGAGGTTTCCACCTTAACCAGAAATCATGAACTTTTCTTAGGAACCTTTTGGGTTTATTGAAAAGATTTTAATTCACCCTAGTTGAGTTGATTTAATGCTAGGGTTTGAACATCCCCATTTCAAATTTAGGCAAAATTTAAATATGATGCAAACATGAAGCTAGCCTAGAGCACTACCAGCAGCTAGGGATGTGACAACTCACCCCCACTAAACAAGAATCTCGTCTCGAGATTCAAGCGTAGGGTAAGATGAAGGGGAAACGCAAACTAGTACAATCTTCACGATCCAGGGTGCACTTCAGTTGAACGTTGATTCGATCACCATCATTGTCTTGATGTCTTGTTCTGAGAAATCCTGCCAACATGACATGGAGGGAAGAAGGAGACTCTAGAAGGGTCGATCTTCTTGAAGATCGAACAACTCACGGATTAACTCCCGGAATGTGACATAGCAACATCTCTCAAGCTGAGAGACGAAGCATACCTCTAGAGGGACGGAGTGGAGCAGGTGACGAGGTTCACTAGGTAGACAGCAATTCCAGACTTAAGAATGTGGTGATCGGTTGTCAACATAACGAGGAGTTGAATTGCCATGACACCACGACGAAACATCCTGGAGAAGGGTGATTCGTAGATTATTATCTTAAGTGGAAAAAAGAATTACCTTTGATATAGAGATCACTGAGACTCTCTATATCAGCCGAAGGCAAATCACAGCAATCGATTGGCGGGGTCGGTAGAATGGCATACTCGGACTTGGATGATATGGATTACCTTGTTGAAGACAACGTAATGGATGAATTTGCTTACCACCGGAAATGGAAGAGACCCATGGTAGAATGGCACATTGGCGGTGCAAGCTGGGAACAAAATGCAAATGCTGGGAATGATTCTGGTAACTGGGGAAGAACCCAACAATAGGGAGTGAATTCACTGTTTGATAAGATCATAGCATTGCCGAGGAAACTGAGAGCAAACCCAGTTAGTGCTGATGATAACACGTAGCGCTTGTGCGTGCTCTCAAGAACTTGAGCATTTCCACAATCATCAAGGTTTTATCAACAACCGCGTCAAGGGTGCTGACAACACAACATACTACCATGATAAATAGCGATGGACGATGCAGATGCGAAGGAGGATAACACTTTCTCAGATTTCACCTTAGCGAGGCCAAGCAAATAAAATCTGGATGATCGACCGAGAGACATTTAGCACTCCGCTTCTAATGTTCTCCTTGATGTGCTAGTATAACCCATTCATAGATATGGTTTGATATCTAAAACATCAAGTAAAAGGTCGGACTTCGGAAACACAAAAATCCATAGGGGCAACTAGGGAGTAAACCCTATGAAATCCCTATGGGGAGGTGGCCAACTTCATCAATCAAGATATTATAATAATAGGTCTTCCGGCTGGGTGTGTTGGCCACGACATCCACTTTACCGGTTATCACGCGACCAATATTATAATTCTTGGGAAATGTTCCAACCATCATATCTGCCTGAGATTCAGATCTGGTTGGTGTCAGAATATTCCAGGCTCATCGAGTCTAGGAAGAAAAATGAAAGTTTGCAACACAAATCGACGAGATGACGTTGCGGGATTCTCGGGAGATGAACTACGATAGCAAGCTCCAAAACATGAGCTGGTTTTGCTACAAACATGTGAACACGTTGTCCCAGACAAGCATGACCACGTGGTAGTCTTATAATAAAACACTACCGAGTTCAGGAGGGGGAACCATCAACGAGGGTATCGAAGTCCTTACATAAGTCCGGATTAGCTCTTATGAAGGAACTCCTTCTCCTTGAACAAATCAATCAGTGGCTTGGTGTGCTAGGGATACATATAGATTGAAGGTTGCAAGTCTTCAAACCACAGCATTCTTCGCACGTGTGCATGACTGATTTGGAATGATTCCAAAGAGAGCAACATTGACTTTCTCGAATCCACGGCGGCAACTTGCATCAGATGCACATGAATTAAAGGAAGTCACTACCTTCATCCAAACATATGCTTCATGAGCTAGCATGAACAAATGCTTTCAAAAGTTTCCAACACTAGCTTAATGTTCAGCAAAATTATGGAGAAGACAAGGATGTTGTCAATGGGCACAACAACAATTCATCTGGGTTTCCTTTTAAAAGGAATTCCATAGTTAAGTGAACAAGTGATAGCATTGGTCAGACCCAAAAGATATAATGGTGTATGCTCGAGGGATCAACCACGAATAAGACAACATTACGAGCATCGTTGGTACTGATTTGATTTGACGATAGCCCACCCTCAAATCAAAGGATTGATAAGACAATAGGTCCAGCAACTGATCACATGGACCAATCGATGAAGATATCATCTTTCTTCAACACACACTACACAAGATTATCCCTTTGGAACGAACTAAGTCAGGCAAGCTTTTATCCTCCAACTCTCCAAGTTGTTGTCTAGCTTAACCAACTAGCTCCGGGATATCCAACACAGATTTTTGGAGAAAGGGTGGTTCACAAGAAACCAACTTGATCACGAACTCAACATAGCGGTCAGGTGACAACCCGGTAACACCTCCAAGAAGATATTTGGAAAGTCACGAACCACCGGTATGTTACTAAGCTCGAGAACAATCTTGCTTTTGAGGGCAAGACGATATGATCAAATGAGTGAGGACTTGACAAATCCTAACTCATCAATCAAAGAGTGCACCAGGAAATAAGGACTAGGTAGCACGATCAATCTTAGAATGGTGATTCAATAACCAACATACTAAGAATAAAATTATTATCCTTTAACTACCAAGCAACGAGGTTGCTAGGAGTATTGATCTCACACATCACAATTCATTTGTCGGTATTTCGGTTGCATCAACACGGAACCGAGGAATGAAAAAGGATGGCGAGAAGTATCACTATGTCAAGAATTCACAAAAGGTGGTGCAATTCTCATGAAATTCCTGTCATAAAGAAGGTAATACTTCAGGGTAGAGCAGACCAGAAGCTGGATTGTAACTTGATCTGCGGAACACAACTACTTTGACCCAATCCTACATATGGATGAGGTACTGGAGTTTGTTTCTCCTAGTCATTCAGGACGGAATGGCTTGACGGGCCACAAGAGTAATAGGCATCGACAAACGAACGCGCGCATACTCTTGACTATCAATTGATAGACGAAGGTCAGTAGACAACTAAAGAGGGACAACTCAAAGGAACATATAACTTTCTGAGTTGTGGATGCATAAATTAGTATGTCGAACCGAGTTCAACATAATTCTTCCGGATAACCCATGCAGAAAGGTAGAACTGGCAGAGTCACAATATATAATGGAGAACTCATCAAGAATAATCCTGTTGTGATATTTCAGATCAACGAGGAACTTCTGCCATAAGTAGTTCATGGTATTTGGAAGAAGAAGATACCACGGACTTCAAGGACTATCGCAAAGGTTACTAATATCCTAAAGGCACTAGCAATTACTATCAACATGAAGTAGGTAGAGTGAATCTCGGGTTCAAGAACCCAGGAACAGAATACCTACTACTAAGTAGCATCACGGGATGCTTCCGAGAATAAAGGCCAGAATCTTCACACTAGGACACAAATCATGGCTAGACCACTAGATGATCCCCTAAGCACTTAGGGTCATAATAATAATTCCAACATATATGTCGAGGCAATAATTACCTCAACACACCGATTAGTGTGGTTAATCTGGCCCATGGGAACATCGGAAACAGAAGGAAGGGATTTGCAAATGCATCGGACTATTTAGAAACCTGGGATGACTCGGACAGCATAACGGCTATAATTGCTCAAAAAGATTTGAGACAATCACAAAAATGGTGGTATAACCACTCAGAAGCACAATATCAAGATTCCGAGATCAACAATTAACATGCGGAAGTAGTAGGAGCTGAACTGAGACTTAAATCCAACAATCTTATAAGTCTACTGATTAGTAACACGTGATCCTAATAGAAAGAAGAGGTAGCCTAGTTCTTAATCCCCGCAGGAAAGATAAGATGACTCAGATCAGAAGGGCATGAGGTATAACGAGTAAAAAGAGCCTTACGTTCCATCCCACAATCAATTCCCTTATATAACTAAAGAATTTTCTAGACTCAACTTCGACCAGTTTGGCTTGGTAATCCTACAGGCAGTCAAGCTCTGATACCAACGCTGTCAGGACCCCGACTCAATGCCACATCGATCTAGCATGTAACACCTCATATCACTTTGCGGCCTCACGCACGGTATCCCCACGGGTGTCGCATTACCTTTGCCCGGGACCGTTTGCGCCTTTTGGCACACGTATATGACAGTGTCGCTAGCATCCATATGATAAGGAGCCCGGGCTGACATGGCTAGTCGTAAACCCAAAGTGGCACAGACTTACAGGGACAGGCATCCATGACCCAGCATCGAACGTGTCGGTCATCAGCGAGTGAATCCAGGCTGTAGCACTGGGCTAGCAGGACTCCGGTGAACCGGGCTGTAGCGGGCTAACAGGACTCCGGTATTCATCGCGTGACATTTCCCCGAAGGGACAGACACAGGAACGAAGAAGGACACATGCTGGCCAGCCTAAGTGTTCCAGAGCAGTAGCAAGCTACCATGGCTCAGCGGTAACACTAGGAGACATTTCCCGGTAAGAGAGGCTACCAAGGATAAACAACTAGGTTGTCAGATCCCACACATACCAAGCATTTCAATAACATACACACAATATGCTCGATATGTGCAAATACAACATGGCATCACAACATGACTCTACAACTCAAGTATTTTAATCAATAGGCTCCGAGGAGCGAGATATTACAAACATGGGTCTCACGACCCAACAATCAGAGCATACAAGTCAAAGCACAAGCGGAAGCTATCATGTCTGGGTACAGACATCTATAAATGAAAAAGGCCGAGAAGCCTGACTATCTATCAGATCCTGCCGAGGGCACAAGATCGTAGCTGAGGTAACAAGCTAAACGTCGAAGTCCACGTGGAACTACTAGTGAGACCGAAGTCTCTCTGCAAAAACATAAAATAGGAAAACGTGAGTACAAATGTACCCAGCAAGACTTACATCAGAACTAACTACATATGCATCATTATCAACAAAGGGATGGTGGGGTTTAACTGCAGCAAGCCAGCTTTGACTCGGTGGCTATCCTAAACTACAACTGCAACTGACTCTTTTAAGGTGGCGCACACGAGTCCACATATTCACCATATCAATACACCACTATGGATCCGCTCCCGTCTCCCTACGAGAACGCCTTCCATAGCACTCACGCTTATCTTGCGTATTTTAGAGTATCCACTTTCACTTGTCTATGAACTGATATAAGCAACCCAGAAGTCCTTTTCCGCGGACACGGCTATTCGAATAGATGATGTTAACCCTGCAGGGGTGTACTTCTTCATACATGTTTCCACCACTTAGCGTCTGCACACGACATGTGCTCGGCAGACTTCAAGCGAAAGCCGACGTGGGTGTAGACCACGACCTACCTAAACACTCAAGTCTCTAGTCCAGGTTTATCGCCTATTCGGGTTCCATCCATGAGGAGATCCGGCCGGAGTTTCGCTCACAGCCCCAAACG
>NC_041381.1:127242518-127264525 GCF_002162155.2 Triticum dicoccoides | reverse complement strand
CAGCGGCGGGCACCGGCTGATTTGGGCGGCCGTGAGAGAGAGAGAGAGCAGAGGAGCGAGGGGGGGAAGAGAGAACCAGAGAGTGAGAGAGCATCGGGGTCGCGTGGCGTCGCGGAGGAAGTCCAGGGCGATGAGGGGGGGGGCAGCAGGAGGTGGAAGCAGGAGGTGGCGCTCGGGCGCGGGCGCGTCGACACGCCTCTGCCTACTGGCAGAGGTTGAAGACGGTGGGGAGTTGGGCTGGGCTGGCCGGGGGAGATGGGCCAGGTAAGTGGCCCAGGTGGCTGCAGGTAATGTTTCTCTCTCTCTTTTATAATTCTGTTCTGTTTTATATTTTTTTCTATTTCTGCAATTTGTTTTTGATTTGTTTTAAAATATCAAATCATTTTATAAAATCCTGGAAATAATTATGGGTACTTTCTGAATTATTTCAGTGACCCTTATCAATTTCCAACATTTATTTGAGCATTTAAATTATTTATAGTATTTAAATGCCCAAAGTCAAATACAATATGATTTAATGCAAAAATCCAAAAATGACCTAAGAATATAATCATCATTTTTGGCAGAGGTTTCCACCTTAACCAGAAATCATGAACTTTTCTTAGGAACCTTTTGGGTTTATTGAAAAGATTTTAATTCACCCTAGTTGAGTTGATTTAATGCTAGGGTTTGAACATCCCCATTTCAAATTTAGGCAAAATTTAAATATGATGCAAACATGAAGCTAGCCTAGAGCACTACCAGCAGCTAGGGATGTGACACTATATTTGAGGGACTTTAGCGTAATTGAGATATTGTGCACTCATGGTTGATCAATTTGTTTCACAGTTTGGACTATGAGATAACGATACTTTTGAACATGCGTGATATACCTTGATGTACCAGAATTACAAACCTAAGATTGGAATTTTGGAATTCGACTCCATCATTAGCTTTTGTAATTCATTTAAACGGAGGTACATTTTTTAAGCCGGGATTTCGTGATTTCAAATTCATATATCAAACCTAGAGATATACACATACAGCCATGTTCAAACTTTATAATCATCCACTTTATACATACACATACAATATTTGCTTTTGTCATCATATTTAGGATAAACACATTTGGTATTTCATTTGAATTGGACCGTATGATGGTATTTGCTTGTAGTAGCTCAATGATCCATATTTGAATTGAATGGACAATCTAAGTTTCGAGTTGGAGACACTGATTTTCAAAACTTGCACTTTTTTTGCATGCAAAAACAAACAAATTGTCGGCCATGATATCATAGTCGGCCATACGAGAGCAGAATACTTATAATTGTAGGCGCCAAAAGCTTTCAAACTCCCCGCTCACATCGAAATATCATGCGCCCGAAAGTTTAGCCCTGCGATATTCCTGTTTTGCCCCTGCCACATGAACGGAAAAGGGCTGCTTTGGTAACTCCATTGTTTTCCCCTCTTTGCCCCCAACATTCTTCCCCAGAGCCCCTCCCCTTCCCCTCCCCGACCACCCCAACCACGGCAAGCCGCCGAATCTAGACCTCCGCCGCAGCGGTGGACCTCACACCCCGCCGGATCTACCTTCCGCACCTTGGAACCCCCAACTGCCTACTCACGACTTCACCGGAGCCGCTTCAGCGACTAGCTTGTCCACCGCTCCAGATCTCCTTGACCGCCATCATGGTCCACCGCACCGGATCTGGTTAACCGGCGCCCTCGTCCACCACAGTGTAGGCCCTTCACTGACTCCCTCGTCCACCCCTTCGCTGGCCCTTCATACAAGCCCTCGTCCGCCACAACAGATCCGCCTCACCGAAAGCACTGTACAACACGCACGCCGAAGCCTTCGTCCACTGCACCGGACCCGCTCCACAGACACCATATTCAACTCCACCGGCCCTGCTTTACCGACGCTGCAGCCTCATTGTCGGTGTCAAAACCGGCGGATCTCGGGTAGGGGGTCCCGAACTGTGCGTCTAGGCGGATGGTAACAGGAGACAAGGGACACGATGTTTTACCCAGGTTCGGGCCCTCTTGATGGAGGTAAAACCCTATGTCCTGCTTGATTGATATTGATGATGTGGGTATTACAAGAGTAGATCTACCATGAGATCAAGGAGGCTAAACCCTAGAAGCTAGCCTACGGTATGATTGTTGTTCGTCCTATGGACTAAAGCCATCCGGTTTATATAGACACCGGAAAGGGCTAGGGTTACACAGAGTCGGTTACAATGGTAGGAGATCTACATATCTGTATCGCCAAGCTTGCCTTCCACGCCAAGGAAAGTCCCATCCGGACACGGGACGAAGTCTTCAATCTTGTATCTTCATAGTCTTGGAGTCCGGCCGATGATGATAGTTCGGCTATCCGGACACCCCCTAATCCAGGACTCCCTCAGTAGCCCTGAACCAGGCTTCAATGACGACGAGTCCGGCGCGCATATTGTCTTCGGCGTTGCAAGGCGGGTTCCTTCTCCGAATAATTTATAGAAGATTGTGAACACCAGGATAGTGTCCGGCTCTGCAAAATAAATTCCACATACCACCGTAGAGAGAATAATATTTACACAAGTTCAATCTGCTGACGTATTTGGTGGCGTGACGTCACACCACTACCAAGCCTTTACTCGAATTGTTTTTATTGTACCACCTCAGCGCGTTTTAGCGAAGCGGTTTCCTTGGCACGTCTTGTAGAAGTAGAGATCGAGTTCCCCTTATCCCGGGATTCCCATTAATATGGACATGGGTAACCCAACCGCGCCCGTCGCCACGCCCCCTCCATCAAAGGCGGGTTCCAAACGGTCACGAGGACGGCTCTTGGTATTCTCCCTCTTTATAATGAGACCAAGGCCCGTTCTTTTTCTTCAACCCTCAATCAAATCCACCCCTCGCCCCGAGTTCCAACACCCAAGGCTCCAGATTCTGGTACTTTCGACCTTCGACAATGTTCGGCTCCGACCTACGAGGCCGGTGGATGCCCTCCTCCGTCACGGAAGAGGACGTGCTCAAGCTGAGAGACGCCAGGTACTTAACCTACAAGATCTCGCATAGGTTGCCTGCCCAAGGGCAAGTTATTCCTACTCCCGAGCCCGGCGAGAGTGTTGTGTTCATGTCTCACCTCCGTCGGGGCTTAGGCTTCCCAATGGATCCCTTCGTGAGGGGGCTCATGTTTTATTATGGGTTGGAATTTCACGACTTGGCTCCGAGTCCATCCTCCACATCTCATAATTCATTGTCGTCTGCGAAGCCTTCCTCCGCACTACCCCTCACTTCGGCTTGTGGCTCAAAACCTTCAACGTGGAGCCGAAGATGATCGCGGGGCGTCAAGCAGAGTGCGGCGGGGTGGTTATAAATAAGAGGGCAGATGCTCCATGGCCTGAGGGCCTTTTTCAGGAGGAGCTCGGTTTGTGGCAACAGGAGTGGTTCTATATCACCGTTCCCAGGGGCAGCAAGCAGAGGCTGCCGCCCGTCTTTTTCTCGGGCCCTCCACAATGGCTGACGTCATGGGTCAACAAAGGGCTTGACTGGGGGCCGTCCAAAGACGTACCCCTGTTGTAGGGCCGGATTCGAGACCTCCAGGAAGGGGAGATCAATCTGGTCGTAGTGATGTAGGTTATGGTAATTCGGCGCCTTCTGCCCTGCAAACGTCGCCCCCTCCGCCTGTGGGAATTTAATCCGTAGGGACCACGAGCTCTCCAACACTTCATGGGCTTGACACCCGTGGAGATGTACGAATTGTTCTTCGGATCACAAGAGATGCGTCCGGACTTGACCGAGGACGCTGGCCTAAGCTGCAATCACCCGGGTACTCAAGTAAGTAGCCCTATGTCCGGACACATTGTCCATTTATTCATCATGGGTTTTCCTTTTAACCAGTTATCCCTTGAACAGGAGTGGATAGCGCAAGCAAAATTGATACGGTGTCCGGCCCCCCTTCCTGAGACCATGCCGGATCCCGTGTTAATTAAAATGTTGGAGGTTGCACCTTTGGAGGAGGGCAAAGGGGAGCACAGGGAAACTACCACCTCTGCCAAGGAGGCTTGCAGTAAGGGAGGAATCGAGGGTCCCTCCCTCCAGGGGGAGAAGAGGACCGCTTCCAAAGACCCGGAGGCCAAGGCCTCAAAGCGGGGAAGGAAATCACCGGAAGGTCCCATGCCGGGAAGAGCCCCGGCCGCACAGTCTCCCCAAAGGAATCAGCCCTCCAGCGAGCCGTAAGTAGAAAAAGGGGGGTTTTGTAATAGGGGACATCCCTACTTTATTTCTAAGGTTAACCTAAGTTTTCACCTTGTAGTTCGGATCTCAACCCTTCTCGGCAGAGCTCATCTTCGGGGGACCTTCGTCCGGAGATGATGGAGAGAGAAACGCCTCCATCTGCCGCCCCGTCAGGCGGGGCGGACGACCCTGAGGTGTCGTCACGGAGGGTCTCCCCGAGTCCGGCGGGACCGAGGGGTTCGGCACCCACTGGAGTACGGCCGGTGGAGCTGCAGGATTTGCTCGAGAGGGCGTCTATCTCAGAAGATCACCGCACATTAATGAGTATGGTGATTGGAAGGATCTCATCCGCCAAGAGCGGGTTGTATGAGGCCGTGGCAAGTTTACTGACGGGGTTTGAGGTATGCAAAAAATGACATACCTTTTGACAGTTTTGCACATGGAGTGCGCCCTGTATAGATAGTAGCCCCTGAGACTTGGTATGCTGTCGGAAGTGACAGCATGCCGAGGATCATTATCTCAGTTATAGAATGTTGCCTTTCAGATGCAGGTGGTGGAACGATCGGTGGCCAGCCGGACTGATGGAGCTGCCGAGCTGAAGCGGTAACTCGACGTTGCGGATGCGGACATCGCGCTGGTCAATAAACGATTTGACGAGTCACAAGGTAAATGGTTGCTCCGTGGTCACTAAGTAAGGGAGCTGATGCCCGTTACTTACAATATGTATGCTTGATGCAGATGGTGCCGCTGCTGTGGAAGACCTTCGAGCAGAGCTTGCTCAAGCCAAGGAGCAAGCCAGGAAAAGTGATGCGGTTGCCTCGAAGGCAGCAGAAGAGCTAAAAGCCGAAAAGGTTGTTCACTGCCGAAGCAGGGAGGAGATGGCCGGAATGGCCGTGAGATTAAAAGATGCTACCGACCGCTATGAGGTTCTTGAAAGAGAACGCCGAGCGGAGCAAGAGGACCTGAAGAAAGCCGTCGCCGAAGCCAAGGATGCCCGTAGTGCGATGCGGGCTATGAAGGAGGAACTGTGTCAGGCCGGAGACATTGCGGCTGGAAAGCCCTTTCTGCTGCGTAGGAAGTTCAAGGATCCGAAGTATGCTCAGTTGGGACAATTGTGTGGTGCGGAGGATCCTTATCTGGATTTGGCGGCGAGTGCGGCGGACGCAGTCATGCACTTCCGAAGCCATAAGGATCACGAAATGGAAGAGCTTTTGTGGTCTCAATTCCATAGTCCGGAGCGTCCACTTCCGTTGGCTGATCGGTTGGTGGAGTGGGCTCAGCTGAATAGGCTGTCCGAACTTGCCATGACAGATGTGGTGGCTCATCTGTGGCCAGAAAGGCCCAAGCCGGAGAGTTATTTTGGCTTATTGCAGCAATTCCTTGGGGCGGTGCCGCATATCGAGGCAATGCAGCGGTCGGCATGCATAGAGGGTGCACGGATGGCTCTTGCCCGTGTTAAGACATACTGGGCGGAGATGGATGCCACCGCTGTTGCATCCCGGGGTTCGGACAAAGGCCGATTACCCGCCGAGCACTATTTTGAGGAAATCCTGCAGGGCGCTCATTTAATAGAGTCGCAGTGCTCGAAAGATGTTATGTTCAAATGAAGTGTATGATTTGTGAGATCATGTTTATAATGCAATAGCTTTTTATACTTGTGCGTTCAAGTATAGAACTATCTCCTGTGCGGCCGTATATGTATGTATAACCTAAAAGATGGCAGTCTTTGGCTTCAACCCCCACGCACATGGTGCGGGGGTGTTTGCAAAAAGAAAAGCGCTTTTCACACTTAATCCAACATCTTGGTCCTTTGAAGGAGGTGATAGCGTAGCAAACTAGGCAACCGGACTATAATGCTTTATCACTTTCACTTAGCCATAGGAGCTCGAAGGTGGGGCTACTATATAGCCCCTAGAGGCACCGCGCTTCTCTGAACTCGGGTGCGTATGTGCCTGACCGGGAAGCGGTCCTTCGTCAAAGTGGAGGAATTCTAAACAATCCAGTAGTCGATCGAGTGGTTGACCAGTCTCTCGCTATATCATGGCAGTCAGTTTTCGGCTTTCTCTACTAAGGTGCTCGCCCGGCCGAACCGGGGCACAATCGCAGTAGTTCTCCTGGTGCCGCGTTAGCCGATGGAGCGGAACGTAAGGCAGCAAAACACAGGAGCCGGGCAAACCCAACATTTGACCAAAGACATGATTCGGAGCTGATGCATATAGGCCTAACTCGAGACGCCGAACACTCCCTGAGGTATTCGGTCTTTATGATACCGGGCAGAACAATGCCCTAAGCCCCTAGTGTCCAGGTACGGGCAAGAACTTCTGACGCGGCCGATGCCAAAACGCCAGCCTCCTCCTCGGTTATGGTAAGAAACTGGGGGATGTGTATCAACAAGAGACAGTAAGAAAGGTTTACGCAGGGTCTTAATCTGAAAAGAATCCTTGTAACGGGTCCCTACTGCACGTCTGCGCCTGTGTCTCCGTTGTGCTGTATCCTGGACGGGTGTAGCACGTGCTTCATCTGTAAAGGAGAAGAACTTAGTTTGGAAAAATATCGTGCAAAAGATGTATTTAAAATAAAGTATGATAAAGTTGAGCTTTATTGGCTCTTATTGTTTATACGTGCAGCCCCTTGTAAAGAGGTATGCGGCGGGGAAGCCCCTTGTTTATTTATGCCAGACTCGCCTAACCGTGTCCAAGGTCTGCATGACCTGTTTTTAGGGGCTTTGACCAGCAAGGTCGGATTAGTGTGCGGCTGTCAACGCAGTCTCACGTTTTCCGTGGTCGAGGAACACTCAGATTTACCCTTTACTGAGATTATGCCGCGTGGACCAGGCATTTTAAGCGTAAGAGACGCGTAATGCGGTATTGCGTTAATGCGGGCGAATGCTTCGCGTCCCAGTAGTGCTTGATGGCTACTTTTGAATGGGGCGATATGGAAAATGAGTTGTTCGCTACGGAGGTTGTCGGATGAACCGAACACGACCTCTAGTAGTACAGAGCCTGTACATTTGGCATAAAGGCCAGGCGTCACTCCTTTGAAGGAAGTGCTGCTATGGTGAATTTTGGTAGGGTATATCCCCATTGTGCGGACGGTGTCCTGGTATAGTAGGTGCCGCACTATGTTTCCGTGTTATCACATGAAGTGAGTTCACTGTTTTGACTTCTAGTGGGAAAGTCTTCTGTTTTCCGGCGTGCTGCTTGTGGGGTTCGTCGTCGTCTTCGCTTGGTGTGTCGAGCCCCTTGCGTTCGGCGTTAAGTCGGCCGGACTGCTTGAAGACCCAACAATCTCTGTGGGTATGGTTTGCAGGCTTCCTGGGGGTACTATGTATTTGACATATCCTATCCAAAATTTTGTTTAGGTTGGATAGCTCGTCAATGTTGTCCTTGAGGGGCAGTGTTTTATTATTCGGCCGAGAGCTTTTGAATCCAGCGTTGACCGCCGTGCTATTTGGGCCATTTTCCTTATTCCGGCACTGATCTTTTCTGCGTCATGACTTCCCATTTCCATCCCTGACTTCGGATGTACTCGGGTTGCTGGTACTGCATCTAGCCAGCCAGCTGTCTTCCCCCGTGCAAAAGCGGGTCATGAGGCTTGTTAGTGCAGCCATTGTTCTTGGTTTTTCCTAGCCGAGGTGTCTGGTGAGCCATTCGTCTCGGACGTTATGCTTAAAGGCTGCTAAGGCTTCGGCGTCCGGACAGTCGACTATTTGGTTCTTTTTGGTGAGGAACCTATTCCAGAATTTGCGTGCTGACTCTCCGGGCTGTTGAGTTATGTGACTTAGATCGTCTGCATCCGGAGGGCGGACATAAGTCCCCTGAAAATTTGCTCGAAATGCATCCTCGAGCTCTTCCCAACTTCCAATGGTGTTTTCCGGGAGGCTTTTGAGCCAATGCCGAGCTGGCCCTTTGAGCTTGAGGGGTAAGTATTTTATGGCATGGAGGTCATCTCCTCTGGCCATATGTATGTGTAGGATATAATCCTCAATCCAGACTCCGGGGTCTGTTGTTCCATCATATGCCTCTATGTTTACGGGTTTGAATCCCGCTGGAAATTCATGAGCCAGTACCTCATCGGTGAAACATAGTGGGTGTGCGGCGCCCCTGTATTTGGGTGTGCCGTTGTCTTCAAACACTCGGCGGGTTGTGTTGCTTCCTGGAGTCTTCTTTTTTGGCCCATAGATGGACCTGACCGGGTCATCCTTTTTGCGAGGATCCTTATGTGGATCGTGTGCCGGCATGTGTGCGGCGCCCCTTGCCGCTATTAGCATGTCATCTGGTCGTCTATCCGGCCAGGCGGCCTCTTTCTTTTTGGACTGTGGGGGCTCTACGGCCTCCTCGTCAAATTCGGGCAACAGCTTGCGCTTCGGGTAGCTCTTTGCCTGGTGACTATCACCATATTTATCTGCGGTATTGAGTACTTTGCTCCTTCTCATTCTGAGTGCGTCCTCTGCTGTTTTGAGCTTCCGCTTTTGCTTCTTCAAACTTCTTGCAGTGGCAACGAGCCTTTTATGAAGGTTCTTATGCTCCGGTGATGTGTCCGGCGTGAGAACGGCTGGACTGTTGTTTTCGCCGGGGATGGGTTGCTTGTCCAATTCATCCTGTTCGGATGGTTGCTTGGTGGCATGTTCGTCGTCCACTGCTTCTCCCTGCTCTAAGGCCGGGTCAGTATGGGTGCCGTTGTTATCGAGGCGGGACTTCGGGCGGCGCTTGCGTCGCCGTTTTGGTTGTTTGTCGGGGGAGTTGTCCTTCGCCACGTCCCGTTGTTCCTTGTAATCGCTTCCTTTTGGCGCATCCACCATGTATACGTCGTGAGTTGAGGTGGCTTTCCAGTGCCCAGTAGGCGCTGGTTCTTGGTCGTCTCCGGCATCGTCGTCCATACCGTCGATGTCTCCGGAGTCGAAGTGTAGCATGTCGGTCAGATCGTCGACAGTGGCTACTAAGTGGGTGGTGGGTGGGCTTTGAATTTCTTCGTCGTCCGCATCCCAACCGTCCTGACCGCAGTCCGGCCAGGGCTCTCCTGATAATGAGAGATACTTTAGCGAATTCAAGATGTCGCTGAAAGGTGAGTGTTGAAAGATGTCCGCAGCGGTGAACTCCATGATCGGCGCCCAATCGGATTCGATTGGAGGGGGCGCGGGAGGTTCGGAGTCCAGCGAGGAGTCTGGCACCTCGGAGTCATGAGCTTCATGAGGGACAAGGTCAGTGTTCGGCTCTATCGCCATAGAGGTTGCAGCCGCCAAGGCGGTGTCTAGCCACCCGTCCTCGATCTGCGCAGCCGGCTCCAAATTGAAGATCAGGGTGAACTCGTGTGCGGCCTCCAAGTTACTGTCCGGCTGCAGAGCTAAATCATGCCCGTCGTGACAGTGCGGTGCGCTCGGCTGTGGCTCGAATCCATCGAAGATCAAGTCCCCGCGGATGTCAGTCGTGAAGTTCAAACTTCCAAATCTGACCTGACGGCCAGGGGCGTAGCTTTCGATCTGCTCCAGATGGCCAAGCGAATTGGCCCACAGTGCAAAGCCGCCGAATACGAAGATCTCTCCGGGGAGGAAGGTCTCACCCTGGACTGCGTAGTTGTTGATGATCGAAGAAGCCATTGAGCCTATCGGTGATGACACAGAGGAACTCTCAATGAAAGCACCAATGTCGGTGTCAAAACCGGTGGATCTCGGGTAGGGGGTCCCGAACTGTGCGTCTAGGCGGATGGTAACAGGAGACAAGGGACATGATGTTTTACCCAGGTTCGGGCCCTCTTGATGGAGGTAAAACCCTACGTCCTGCTTGATTGATATTGATGATGTGGGTATTACAAGAGTAGATCTACCACGAGATCAAGGAGGCTAAACCCTAGAAGTTAGCCTATGGTATGATTGTTGTTCATCTTATGGACTAAAGCCATCCGGTTTATATAGACACCGGAGAGGGCTAGGGTTACACAGAGTCGGTTACAATGGTAGGAGATCTACATATCCGTATCGCCAAGCTTGCCTTCCACGCCAAGGAAAGTCCCATCCGGACATGGGACAAAGTCTTCAATCTTGTATCTTCATAGTCTTGGAGTCCGGCCGATGATGATAGTTCGGCTATCCGGACACCCCCTAATCCAGGACTCCCTCACTCATCAGGTTATTTCGATTTGTATTCCTTTAGTTTTTATCTTTATCGTGCACCTGTTCACTTACCACAGATGAGCTTTCTTGTATGTTGACAGGCGCCGCAATCGTAGCACTGGAGCCGCTTCAGCGACGGCGACAGTCGGCCCAAACTCAACCGCAACACGAGCACCATTGATGATCCTTAGCTATCAAGTATGACAATGATACCCATACGCCGCCGAGAATCAGGTACTATTATCCAACGGCCGGCGCCTACGTTCACTTTCCTAGCATAAGCACCGCACCTTTGAATTTATTCAGGGCATCATTCAGTTTTTCATGAGTTTAGATGAACCATTGATGATCAATTCGGACCAGTGCATGCGATTAAAATTAATTTTACCTAAATAGAGGGTGCAGAATAAACTACAACAACTAGATTTGCAACCACAGGATGATGAAGATATCTTCAAAGAACATTGCAACAGCAGCGAGGCTTCACAGCAACATATGGTAAGCCAGTGTGTTTTTGTACATGTGAAATGTAATGTGAGTGGGCTGCTTTCTTGGCTTCTGCCCTCAACCTATAATCCTGCCGAATTACAAATAGTTCAATTGTCTGCTTTGTTGTATTGCTTGATTCGAATGCTTGTTTGTTGTTATGCTATACCTGAGTTGGCCAATATGTCAGCAGTGCCTGTTGTACTATCGTAAATAAATGCATGCCTATTTCATTTGAGTCCTTAACTTTTCCTCTCAACTTCATCACAAGATTGTCTTCGTAGTTTATATGAGGCCACATTGTTAAGTGCTTTCTCAGATTATTTCAACTGCTTAGATGCCTT
The DNA here is from genome assembly GCF_002162155.2 of Triticum dicoccoides. Classification (NCBI taxonomy): domain Eukaryota; kingdom Viridiplantae; phylum Streptophyta; class Magnoliopsida; order Poales; family Poaceae; genus Triticum; species Triticum dicoccoides. The sequence goes on along the minus strand of NC_041381.1, from coordinate 127,253,386 downwards.
GGTAACTGCGGTGGTACACTCCCTTTCAACTAGGGATGTCAACTGGGTCTCGTTTAATCCCGATTAAAGTCCACTAGTGGTATGATAGTTCAAAAGATTTTTGGTTTTTTGAGGAAAATGAACTAGGGAGGTAGCAAAAACTAACTAGATGGCACTGGCGGATGTCATTTATTTGCCACTTACATCCCTAGTTTCATCTTAACATTTTAATTTATTTTAGGCTGATGCTGCTTCGAACCATTTAAATATAGTTTGCCATGCTTGGCAATAATTCGTCTGTCGTTTACCATGTAAGCTTACTGTCTGGATCAAACGATAACTATCTTTTACTTATGTCCGGCGGAAACCTTTCAGGATGTCGTTCACACTAGGACACAATGTACAACCCCGGAATCTATTTGTGGAAGCAGTGCGCCATCCATGTTACCAGATGGTAGCAGTTCAGAGGAAACACCGCCGGAGAGCAGTCTGAGCACAGATATTATAGTGCTTGAGGCTCTACTAGAGGCAGAGAGAGATGGTGTGGCTGCCATGAATGAGGTAATCTTTATCTTGAGGCTGGAAATTACGGAATTAGCGGCACGCATTATGCAAGCAACCCAAGAATTGGAGGAAGTAAGAATGTTGCATTTGAAGATGGAGGAGGTCCTACTGTTTCTGCTATCTGAAGCCCAAGGTAATCCTGGTTCTTCTTTAGATACCAGTTGAAATTGTCATTAGATTATTGTACTTGCATGTTGTGTCATGTCTCTGAATGGATTATGTTGCAAGACCCCCTATGTTGTCCATGTGTTGTAATGATCTGATTTTTTTAGGCGAGGTAATCCTCAGTACTTGTATGATTGACATAAGGTGAACTGTTTTTTGTGAGCATATTGTATTGGATGAAATAACTGTTTGACTCAGAGTGTATCCAACCTACTGAATTCGAAGATCACGACATTTCTAAATCATAATCATATATAAAGGTGGAATAAATCTTTGTTGTGGTTTTGAAGAAATAAATAACAAAACGTAGAATTATCTGTGGATATTCGTAATCGAATACAAATTGGATTTGAATTTAGTTTGCCAGGCCCCATGGCAAACGTGAATACTAATTCTCCCAAGTTTTGAACGAAGCATCTAAATACCCAATATAATTTGTGGGCTTCCCGAAGCAAGTGTTTGTGAGATGGAAATTACTGTCTACCCCTAACACTTGACATCCTTATCGACCGGATTTACACTGCTATCGATAGGGGTAGACTAGTAACTCAATCAGACGTGACACGACGGCCTCTGAGCCCATTCAGACACGGTGGGCGCCAAACGTGGGCGGCAAAACACATTTGATTCAAGATCGTCCGAAAGACATGTGTCTCTTCCTCCATTTCCCCATTCATACACGGTGGGCGACAAAACAAACTCTCCTCATTCGAAATTGATGTAGGCTAATATTTTAAATAGGGGAAGATGTGTAACTTCCCTCAGACGTGACACAACCGCCCTACCTGTCAGCCCCATTCATACACCATGGGCACCAACCGTGGGCAGCAAGACACCCTCTCCTCAACCAAAATAGTTACCGGCAAATATTTGGGAGATGCGATAGTACCGTCCTATCCCCAACCGACCCGATGTCCGAAATTTTAAACGGGGGATAAGTTCGTAACTTTCCCACATTTCAGAGAAGCGCATCCCAAAGTTTGAGATCCCCCCTCCCCTCCATTTACCCATTCATACACCGTCAGTGGCACGACAACCTCCACACTGCGGCCAGCCTCCTCTGTCCGCCACCCCATCCTCCACCTTGTCGGAACCGCTACCCCTACCCCATCATCCACTGCAAGAGATGGGTGTCTCTCATCCACGATGCTGGACCAGGATCCTTTCATCGCCTCCTCTCGCTTCATCAATGCCGTCGTCCACCTTGCCATTGCCGCTCCTACGACCTCCTCATCCACGGCAATAGGATATATCCCCGACCCGGCCGTCTGCCGTCTAAAGTCTTCTTCCCCGCCGCCGATAGCCATCGCACCCGCAGCACCCTCAGCATATCAGCATAGGCCTACACGGCGTCGCAAGAGAGGTGGTACTCTTCCATATGTGCTTAAGTTATTGATCTCACCTGGAAAATAGATCGTAATTTGTTTACTGTACTTTTCTTGTCCTTACTAAATCGTAGTGGCTAGTTTGAAAGAAAACATTGGTTGCGAAGTAGCTTTGTCCGGTTTGCACCTTCAGATCCGCAATGGCATGGGCACTATACTCGTAAAGCTTATGGTTTCCCCCCTTTATATTCACAACCATCATCGTAGGTGCTTCATGTCGTGCTAGCACTGCTCCTCAAGACCTCAACCCAAAGCTTACATGTTGAAATACGAATCTGATATGATGCTCATATCACTAAAATAGAGAATGTTTAATTGGTCACCTAATGTTCCTATATTTGTTTAGAAAAGCATGTGCGCCACCCACTGGTCCAGCTAGTTCCACTTTCCTGATTTTTCCCTTGATGCTTAGGGTTTTCCCCTTTTATCTACTCTACTATGATTTGCGTAGGTGCTTTCTATCGTACTAGCATTACTCCACCCTTCAAGCTAAACAACACAACACTCAGAATTTGAAAGCTTAGTTGTTCAAATATGATTGTGATATGATACTGATATTAGTTAACCGACACATTTAATTGGTTAGATGTAACATCCCAAAATTCTAAATTTTGGAATGTTATAAACAAATAGATAGTTTTGATTGATTGTTTGATTGATTGATTGATTGAGTGAAATTCAAAGCTTTTTGAAAGTTAAATGAGAGGGAATAAAAGGACTTTCCCAAACTTTCATTTTCTTTTCTGATCTTCATGAATTCAAATTCTTTTCAAATACAAAACCCTTGAGCGAAGATGATATGACTTCTTCCATTTAATTAAATGAAAGGGTATTTGAAAATATTTGAATTTCATTTGGAAATATTTCGATTCATAAACTTCATGCAACTCAATGATTTTCATGAGAGAAGATAAAATGACTTCTTCAAATTATATGAAATATGAGTTGGGAGTTTTTTAAAGAATTAAATTCAAAGTTCTTTTGAATTTATTTTTTCAATTTGGAGTTATTGGAGTTTTATTCAAATTATTTTTCTCCAAAAATAAAATATACAGAAATTAGGGTAACATGATTCCCTACAATAGAAAATTGGAGAGAAATAAATTTGAATTCGTTTTGGAATTTTTTTTAAATGATTTTCGTTGGATTTTATTAGAGCAATAGCAGTGTTTGACTTATATGAATTTGTGTGAATTTTATTTGACTCTAGAAAAATGTTCATGCTGTAGAAAATCTTTTTCTGAAAATTTTGATATATTATATGCCTATATAATATATATGTTCTATTCTGTTTTTTCATTTGTCTGAGAAAACGTTTTATTTTAAAAAAAAACTTCCGCCGAACTGGGCCGGCACAGCCAACCGGCCAGGCCACGGCCCAGCCCGACGCCCGCGCGCCCCATCCTCCCGGGCGGGACTCCGCCCGCCGCACGTCGCCGCGCCGACATGGCCGTCGTCCCCGCCTCGGACTCCTCGCGCCGCCTCGCCTTGCCCCCTCCTCCACGCATCCGAGGCCCCGCGTCCTATAAATGCGCCGGCCCCGCCACCCTCTCTCTCTGCTTGCCCCGCCGCCCATCGCCAGATCCGCCGCCGCCGTCGCCGCCGTTGCCAACCGCCACCGCCGCTGTTCTGCGCCACCGCCTCGCCGTGCCTCCACCCCGCGCGCCTCCGCCGCCAGCTTGCCGCCCTCGCCACTCGTCGTTGCCCAAGCTACCGGAGCACCGCCGGCGACCACGCCCGAGCCGCCCGCTATCGCCGGAGTTCAACCTCACCACCGCTGTCGGGTTTTGACGGAAAACCACCCTGAACCGGTACTAAACCGCCCGGGTTCACCGGTTTTTCTTTTAGGGTTTTGGTTTTTATTTTAAACATGGTTTTCTGTTTTAATCCAGTTATTTAGAGATCGTTCCCTGGTTAGGGTTAGAAAGCAAGCGTTCACTCAGTAGGTTTTTTTTTGCTTTTTCTTTCTAAGTTCTGTCCAGGGACCTATTTGTAGAATTTATTTACAGAATAGCCCCTGGTTTTCAAACCCTCACACCTTTTTACTCGGGTATCCAAATCCAACGAAACCAACGCCCACTTCTTCGTTATGATCCCCTCTATCTAGTAAAACAACTTAAACATGTTTTTGAAAGTTTAAAATTTGAATTTCAAATAGATTAGTGTTTGTACTTCGTTGGATCGTAACTTGAGTATCGTAACTCCGATTTAGTTGATTCTTTTTGCAAAACGAAGCTCTTGACCTAAACTTTCTGATAAGGCCAAATCCACACAATTTTGGTACTGTTAGAAATTATTTACTGTTGCAAGAGTTATTTTCTTGGTTTCGAAGTTTTATGATTTGTTTTCTTCGTTCTCCCCGATCTTTTGAGTGATTGCTTATGTGTGGTTACTATTGCTTGCTTACGATAGATTAAACAGAGTGAGACGAATAGAACTATCAGGAGTTGAGTGCGAATCATCTTCATCAACAGTACAGTCAAGTAACACTTTGATCATACCTCTTTTACTACCCAGTTTTATTGCATTAGATCAATCCTCAAACATTGCATGATTAGGATCTAATTAAACTGTCGGATGGGAAGTAGTTGAGGTAGTACCTATTACCTGTTTTACTATCAAACCTTTGGGAGTCACTTCTACATTTGCTTATTATGCCATGCTATGCTAGTAGACGTGATTGGGTGAGTGATATCCATGACAGATGTGAGTTTTGTTAATTTAATGGTTTATCTAAGGTGGCAACTTAAATACACATCTGGGTGGATTGAGGCACCTGGGTTTCCAGGATTTGCCTGTTTCTTTTTGGACCGCCACCTAGGCTCAAAGGGATCATGAGATTATTCATGCTAGAAACTTCCGTGTGCAGCCACAAGCCATTATGGGCTCTAGCATAGTTGATTAAGTCGTGCGAACTCTTACAGGGTATACTAGCAGATGTAGGGGAAAGTAGGTGTACCGGTCTATCCATCGTAAGGTGCTAGTGCTTCTGAAAGACTATGTATCGGTCATCCGTTTCTCAAACACCATGTAGTGCGAGAAAACCAACGGGGGCGATCGAGTCTTGTGGGGAAAAGTGCACAAACCTCTGCAGAGTGTATAAACTAATCATGATTAGCCGTGTCCCCGGTTATGGACGTTTTGAGTATCTAGTACTTGGATTATCATGTTGATCTCATCACGTTACTTAATATAATTTGTTTGGGTTTAATGATGATGCTTAATTGGGATTGAGAATGCTGTCAACCATTCTCAATGTTTAACAACCACCATGATAGTTAAATAAATTTTATTCCTTTGCAGTAGGGAAAAATTGGCTTTTCGCAAAAACATTTTAACCATAGAGCCTCCACCAGCCAAATATGCATGTAGTGATAACCTTTATTCATCATTGCTCTATGGTGTGAATTTGCCAGTAAATTCAATGTACTGACCTACATGGCTGCAACGTCTCATGTTGCAGGATATCTTACGACGAGTAAGTGACATGTTAGGGTTACGGGTTCTACACTCAACTTTGCCGTTGGTGTTTATGGGAATCCAGAACCTTGTTACTTCCGCTATTTGGATTGAGGTAATAGTATTTATGTTACTTTATACATGTGATTTACCTCTGTTATAAATCCTCGAGTACTGTGTGTGTTAGCATACCGATCCAGGGATGACACTTAAGCACAGAGACTTGATCCATTCGGGTCGGGTCGCTACAAGATGGTATCAGAGCACATGTTGACTGTAGGACGTGACCCTAGAAACTGGCAAGCCCATAGGAAAAGATTTTCCTCTACAACTTTCTTTTCAAAAAGATCTTTTACCTCTCTTCTCTTCTGAGCTTATTCAAATATTCCCTTTTAGTGAGACCATACCCCTTTCCCCTTTTGACCACATGAAGATTCGTCTGATGAGACCACTCCAAGAAGTACAAGATATCGGACAACTAAGACCACTTTGGAATAAAGAGGATTTTTACCGTGCATTACAATGACGAAACTACAACGGTGAAGACTCCGAAGACTAGTAGAATTTGAAGGCTTTGAAGAATTTCCAGATTGGTATGACCTAGGAAGGCTACTCTGATAGAGCTTGTCAGACTAAGGAAGCTGTCAATACCCGAGAATCAAGGTGTATCGGAGAAAGACTGGAGCATGAAGCATTAGAAACCAAAGTTTTGTCAAGAAAAACCTAAAACAGGAGATATCAATTATGGAATGATAGCTCATGGCAGAGACATAGTCATAAACATGGATTTCCATGATGCTATCGCTCGCCCATGCTATTGTCACCGTGAGGTGTTAAGCATTCATCTTTCGGAAGAATTGGATGACAAAAGGGCTAATGGAGCACCTGCCAGCAAGAGATCAAGTTTTAACCTTAGCTGGTGTATCACTAGGATCTAGAGTATTACATCAAGAAGTTTAAGATGGATATGCAGGAAGCTATATTTGACAAGGAGGCAATTCGTGAAGCACTCGGAACCATAATATGAAAGTAGCCAAGCTGGAGGAGCTAAACCTTGAGATACCGGAGATTTGTCAGGAACTGAAGGATAGTAGGACCATGGTTCATGTCGAGGATGTTGAAACCTAGAAGTTTGGAACGCAACTCCAGAATATTAAAGGATGTCATGAGAGACTTTGCATTAACAGAAATGACCTGATGGAAGAACTTGAGATGGACAATAATGATCGGAAGAAGCCATCGGAGACATGAACAAGACTTGAAGAGTTTGGCGACATTGAAGATTTGTTGACCTTTAATAGACCAAACCCCCTGTTATATACTTACGTTAGATGCGATGATTGTGAGCTGTCATTTGTTTGATGTTTTTCCGACAGCCACAATAAAATCTACCCTTTTCAAAACTATTGTTTGCATTGTGTGTATCCCTCTCTATCTCTCTCTTACCCCCCACCCCCCGAAAACCCTTGGACCCAATAGAGGATGAACGGAGATGAGTTTATATTATCTGGACCGATGAGTCAATTGGAGATGGACCGATGGATTCAGAACATGGAGGATCACATGAAGAATAACCCAATAGCTAGAAAGGACATGGCCCAACACACTCTTCAGTGCTTTGAAAGAGGTGCTGCAACTTGGTGGAGGATGTACCAAACCATCAATGGATGGCAAGGAGTAACCACTTGGAAGGAATTTAAGTTGACCTTGCTAAAGTCTCGGCTTGTGTCCCAGAAGATGAAGCCTTGTGCATGCAAGATTTGTGGAGAAATAGGACACAACCATAAAGAACACAAGGATGAATGCCCTAAGTGTGAAGGAAGTCACCCAGCTGAAGAATGCCCAACTAGGCAGATTACTTGTTTCTTGTGTGAAGGAACTAGCCACTACCCTGCTCAGTGTCACATTTACCATCTCTTCCGATCATGATTGTCCATCTCAAGTTCTTCCATCAGGTCATTTCCTGCGGGAGAAACCATAAATTGTTTCTCCTGGTGTTCAACATGATCGGAAACCACAAATACTTATACCATTCTAAGGTTCAAACGAGGTTTAGTCTACTAAAGGTCAACAAATCTTCAAAGTCGCCAAACTCTTCAAGTCTTGTTCATGTCTCCGATGGCTTCTTCCGATCATGATTGTCCATCTCAAGTTCTTCCATCAGGTCATTTCTATTAATGCGAAGTCTCTCATGACATCCTTTAATATTCTGGAGTTGCGTTCCAAACTTCTAGGTTTGAACATCCTCGACATGAACCATGGTCCTACTATCCTTTAGTTCCTGACAAATCTCCGGTATCTCAAGGTTTAGCTCCTCCATCTTGGCTACTTTCATCTTATGGTTCCGAGTGCTTCATGAATTGCCTCCTTGTCAAATATAGCTTCCTGCATATCCATCTTAAACTTCTTGGTGTAATACTCTAGATCCTAGTGATACACCAGCTAAGGTTAAAACTTGATCTATTGCTGGTAGGTGCTCCATTAGCCCTTTTGTCATCCAATTCTTCCGAAAGATGAATGCTTAACACCTCACGGTGACAATAGCATGGGCGAGCGATAGCATCATGGAAATCCATGTTTATGACTATGTCTCTGCCATGAGCCATCATTCCATAATTGATATCTCATGTTTTAGGGTTTTCTTGACAAAACTTTGGTTTCTAATGCTTCATACTCCAGTATTTCTCCGATACACCTTGATTCTCGGGTATTGACAGCTTCCTTAGTCTGACAAGCTCTATCAGAGTAGCCTTCCTAGGTCATACCAATCTGGAAATTCTTCAAAGCCTTCAAATTCTACTAGTCTTCGGAGTCTTCACCGTTGTAGTTTCGTCATTGTAATGCACGGTAAAAATCCTATTTATTCCAAAGTGGTCTTAGTTGTCTGATATCTTGTACTTCTTGGAGTGGTCTCATCAGTCGAATCTTCATGTGGTCAAAAGGGGAAAGGGGTATGGTCTCACTAAAAGGTAATATTTGAATAAGCTCAGAAGAGAAGAGAGGTAAAAGATCTTTTTGAAAAGAAAGTTGTAGAGGAAAATCTTTTCCTATGGGCTTGCCAGTTTCTAGGGTCACGTCCTACGGTCAACATGTGCTCTGATACCATCTTGTAGCGACCCGACCCGAATGTATCAAGTCTCTGTGCTTAAGTGTCATCCCTGGATCAGTATGCTGACACACACAGTACTCGAGGATTTATAACAGAGGTAAATCACATGTATAAAGTAACATAAATACTATTACCTCAATCCAAATAGCGGAAGTAACAAGGTTGTGGATTCCCATAAACACCAACGGCAAAGTTGAGTGTAGAACCCATAACCCTAACGTATCACTTACTCGTCGTAAGATATCCTGCAACATGAGATGTTGCAGCCATGTAGGTCAGTACATTGAATGTACTGGCAAATTCACACCATAGAGCAATGATGAATAAAGGCTATCACTACATGCATATTTGGCTGGTGGAGGCTCTATGGTTAAAATGTTTTTGCGAAAAGCCAATTTCTCCCTACTGCAAAGGAATAAATTATATTTAACTATCATGGTGGTTGTTCAACATTGAGAATGGTTGACAGCATTCTCAATCCCAAGTAAGCATCATCATTAAACCCAAACAAATTATATTAAGTAACGTGATGAGATCAACATGATAATCCAAGTACTAGATACTCAAAACATCCATAACCGGGGACACGGATAATCATGATTAGTGTATACACTCTGCAGAGGTTTGCGCACTTTTCCCCACAAGACTCGATCGCCTCCGTTGGTTTTCTCGCACTACATGGTATTTGAGAAACGAATGACCGAGACATAGTCTTTCAGAAGCACTAGCACCTTACGATGGATAGACTGGTACACCTACTTTCCCCTACATCTGCTAGTCTACCCTGTAAGAGTTCGCACGACTTAATCAACTATGCTAGAGCCCATAATGGCTTGTGGCTGCACACGGAAGTTTCTAGCATGAATAATCTCATGATCCCTTTGAGCCTGAGTGGCGGTCCAAAAAGAAACAGGCAAATCCTGGAAACCCAGGTGCCTCAATCCACCCAGATGTGTATTTAAGTTGCCACCTTAGATAAACCATTAAATTAACAAAACTCACATCGGTCATGGATATCACTCACCCAATCCACCTGTACTAGCATAGCATGGCATAATAAGAAAACGTAGAAGTAACTCCCAAAGGTTTGATAGTAAAACAGGTAATAGGTACTACCTCAACTACTTCCCATCCCACAGTTTAATTAGATCCTAATCATGCAATGTTTGAGGATTGATCTAATGCAATAAAACTGGGTAGTAAAAGAGGTATGATCAAAGTGTTACTTGCCTGTAGTGTTGATGAAGATGATTCGCAATCAACTCCTGATAGTTCTATTCGTCTCACTCCATTTAATCTATCGTAAGAAAGCAATAGTAACCACACATAAGCAATCACTCAAAAGATCGGAGAGAACAAAGAAAACAAATCATAAACCTTCGAAACCAAGCAAATAACTCTTGCAACAGTAAATGATTTCTAACATTACCAAAATTGTGTGGATTTGGCCTTATCAGAAAGTTTAGGTCAAGAGCTTCGTTTTGCAAAACGAATCAACTAAATCGGAGTTACGAAACTCAAGTTACGATCCAACGAAGTTCAAATGCTAATCTGTTTGAAATTCAAATTTTAAACTTTCAAAAACATGTTTAAGTTGTTTTACTAGATAGAGGGGATCATAACAAAGAAGTGGGCATTGGTTTTGTTGGATTTGGATACACGAATAAAAAGGTGTGAGGGTTTGAAAACCAGGGGCTATTCTGTAAATAAATTCTACAAATAGGTCCCTCGACAAAACATGGAGAGAAAAAGAAAAAAAACCTACTGAGCAAACGCTTGCTTTCTAACCCTAACCAGCGAACGGTCTCTAAATAACTAGATTAAAATAGAAAACCATGTTTAAAATAAAAACCGAAACCCTAAAAGAAAAACCGGTGAACCCGGGCGGTTTAGTACCGGTTCAGGGTGGTTTTCCGTCAAAACCCGACGGCGGTGGTGAGGTTGAACTCCGGCGATAGTGGGCGGCTCGGGCGCGGTCGTCGGTGGTGCTCCGGTAGCCGGGGCAATGGCGAGTGGCGAGGGCGGCAAGGTGGCGGCGGAGGCGCGCGGGGTGGAGGCGCGGCGAGGCGGTGGCGCAGAATAGCGGCGGCGGCGGTTGGCCACGGCGGCGGCGGCGGCGGATCTGGCGATGGGCGGCGGCGCGAGCCGAGAGAGAGGGCGGCAGGGCCGGCGCATTTATAGGAGGCGGGGCCTCGGATGCGTGGAGG
>NC_041381.1:127212881-127242377 GCF_002162155.2 Triticum dicoccoides | reverse complement strand
GGGGCGCGCGGGCGTCGGGCTGGGCCGTGGCCTGGCCGGTTGGCTGGGCCGGCCCAGTTCGGCGGAAGGTTTTTTTTTTAATAAAACGTTTTCTCACACAAATAAAAAAAACAGAATAGAACATATATATTATATAGGCATATAATATATCAAAATTTTCAGAAAAAGATTTTCTACAGCATGAACATTTTTCTAGAGTCAAATAAAATCCACACAAATTCAGGTAAGTCAAACACTGCTGCTGCTCTAATAAAATCCAACGAAAATCATTTAAAAAATACCAAAACGAATTCAAATTTATTTCTCTCCAATTTTCTATTATAGGGAATCATGTTACCCTAATTTCTATATATTTTATTTTTGGAGAAAAAAATTTGAATAAAACTCCAATAACTCCAAATTGAAAAAGATTCAAAAGAACTTTTAATTTAATTCTTTAAAAAACTCCCAACTCATATTTCATATAATTTGAAGAAGTCATTTTATCTTCTCTCATGAAAATCATTGAGTTGCATGAAGTTTATGAATTGAAATATTTCCAAATGAAATTCAAATATTTTCAAATACCCTTTCATTTAATTAAATGGAAGAAGTCATATCATCTTCGCTCAAGGGTTTTGTATTTGAAAAGAATTTGAATTCATGAAGATCAGAAAAGAAAATGAAAGTTTGGGAAAGTCCTTTTATTCCCTCTCATTTAACTTTCAAAAAGTTTCGAATTTCACTCAATCAATCAATCAATCAAACAATCAATCAAAACTATCTATTTGTTTATAACATTCCAAAATTTAGAATTTTGGGATGTTACATTAGCTAAAGGTCCCACTTGAGTTTCAAATGCATGTCGCGACATATAAAGAGACAGCATAATTGCATTTCTTTGTCACTTGTTGACCGTACTTTCTTGTCCATACCAAATCTTAGTTGTTATTTCAAAGCAAACATCGGTTGCTAACTACCCTTTGCGCGGTTTGCAGCTTCAGATCTGCAATCCCACTGCCACGGTCAACATTGTACTCATCATGCTTATGGTTTCCCCATTTTATGATGACAACAATCAGCCTACGTGGTTCGTGTCGTAATAGCACTGCTCCACCCATCGAGCTAAACAAGCTTAGTTGTACAAATTCATATCTGATAGTATTGCTGATGTTAGTAAAACTGAGAGATGTTTAATTGGTTAGCTAAATGTTCCTACTTTAGTTTTGAAATGCATGTGAGCCACATACGGAGAGACTGGAAAGAATAGTATTTCTCTGTGCGCTCTGGTTCATCATGGGTGGACAACCGACATTGTATTGAAAGACTTGTAATACCTTCAATCTTCTTGCTCTTCTGCTCTTCTTTAAGATGATACTCTTCTCTTGTGGTCGACTGGTCAGGTCGAGTTTTTCTTCCTTAGTATATTTTGAATATGCCAGGTCAGGTCGACTTGTTCTTCTTTACTATATGTTGAAGTTGTCATCTGCGAAGTGTCATCACTTCTGGATCTCTCATATTTTGAGTAGTAGGCCACATTATATTAATGCACACAACAAATTACAGCATGCATGGCATCTCTTAAAAGAATTGCAGAGATAGCACAAAGGGGTTTACAGGGAGGCAGTATTGGATTAGAATCACTTCTGCATTACAAAGAAAATCTCACTTTTTTTATGTTTTCATGCATGTCAAATATTGAACATTTTCAAAATGAATATGAGAATGGGCGCACGAGAGGAATACTGCGGAACAATCCACTGGCTAACAAACTTGGCATGGTGGAGGATGGCCTATCTTATTCACCCATCAAGGTGCTTGCTCTAACTTTGCAAAGTTGTATTGGTCGCACATATTTTGCATCTGACCTCTTGCATTACTTCTACTTTGTTACACCATCTGCTTAGTTTAAGCATCATATATGAGTATATCCCATACCTATCCATTTTCTGTACCTATTCCATGTGTCATCACACTATGTTTTTCCAGTCAAATGTTGTTCTTTCGTAATAGATGTCCAAAAGGAAGAGGGTGAGTGCAGATCCTCAAGGAGTACAAACTAGGTATTTGGAAAAGGTCCAACTGTACCACACTTTACCCCTACTCCAGTGGCCAAACCCCTATTAGAACTGCTGGGAGCCCAGCGTCAGGTACTGTCTATGATATCAATTCAAAATTTGAACTCCTAAATTTTTGCTTGTGCCTTACCTTCTCTCTTGTATGAAAACTAATTTCAGATGAATCTCCTTGCTCAAAGGATCATATGATCTCAAAACAATATTGGGCTCTGCATTGCTCTTGTTAGTACCTCTCTCCATTTTGCCTTGTAACGATGTACTTAATTAATTGCTACTCGATTATGTATCATCAGTCTGCACCTGAGCTTCATTATCATCTGTTTCTTCCAATATTATTTGATCTACTCTTTGCAAAATGTACAATAATGGCAACGCTTATAAAAAATTTTCTTTGGGGAATTTTTTGAATTATCCTTCCATCAACATGGAGAAGGGCTTTTTCCAGCCCGTGTTAACATGTAATGTAAGTTCATCCTTCTCAAGCCTTCAAACTTTGTTCTAGTATAGATTTGGATAGGCATCATTTCCTCCATTGTTGTTTGCTTTGCTGTTTACATCTGATTGGATGTTTGCAACAACTACCAGTTTCAAATTGTAGTTGTAAAAACATGTTCCTTATGCATAACAGATCCATTTATTTGCTTATATAATTGTGAAACATGTTACGTGTCTCCTTGTTTCTCTTTCAGAGTCGTATCTATTATGCCAAGCAGAACTTTAGGGAAGATAGTGAGCCAAACCATCTTGAGGACAGCGAGATGACCCCAAGGTCCTGTCTTGATGAAGACAGTGAGTTGAAGCTACTCACCAGCAGGTGTGAGACAACCTCTGTGCAGTCGTTGCCTCAATCAGTTCGACTTCTTCAGTCTCAACTTAAAGCGGAAAGGCTTGCTTCATCTCAGCTCCGACTTGAAGTCAAAGATGCAATGAAGATGTCAGAGGACTGCCGTGCACACCATCATGCCATAAATCTAGTGTTGATGCATCTATTGTTGACACAACTGAGGTCTCTTCAGCTTCTTCGGCTGTTTGGGGGCCCGACCTGTCCAGGCCTAGTGCCTTCTAAAGTGCTCTCAGTTTTGTATATTCTTTTGTCAGCGCGTTTATTTGCACTGGTGGCGAACTTTGATGCCCAGTGGATGTAATATGTGTGATAGCCGTGATAGCCTAGCGTAAGTTGCTTGCTTATTTATTTCCTTGTTGTCTTGTTTATTTGTTTGCTTGTAGTCATTGCAGTTCTTTTTCCGCGGTTTGCTAGTGGCTGCAATAACCTATTTTTTAAAACTAGGCCACAATAACCATGGGCTAATATTTACTGTAGTGACATTGGGCCTCCTATGGGCCGTAGAAACAGTGGGCCTTCTACGGGCCGTAGAAACGGTGGGCCTTCTACGGGCCGTAGAAACAATGGGCCTTCTACGGGCCGTAGAAACAATGGGCCTTCTACGGGCCGTATCATCAATGGGCCTTATACAGGCCATATGATCGATTGGCCAAACATGGGCCAATAACAGGTCGCATTATGGCCGTAAACGGGCTAGAGTTGGAATCGTTCGTTCATGGGCCGACCATAACGGGCCATCGTCAATAGGCCGTTGATGACGCTATGAAAATGGCCCAATGTATTAACGGACCACAAATGGGCCGACTGTAACCACGGGCTGAATTTGGCCCACAAGCAGAAAATGACAGTAATGGGCCGTAAGTAAACGAATGCTGGAAATGAGCCCAAGAATAAATGGGCTCTTAGAAGGTCGAAAGATAACATGGGCTGGAAACGGCCCAGCAAAATAACAGGCCGTTAATGGGTATAAATTGATACACTGTTCATTACGGGCCAGTTTCACCACGGGCCGTTAATGGGTGTAAAGTGATACACTGTTCATTATGGGCCAGTTTCACCGCAGGCCGTTAATGGGCCAAGAGTTACAAAGGGCCTTATATGGGCCGAAAGACATCATGGGCCAGAAGTGAAAACGGGCTGGAATCATATTGGATGGCCCAGATGACGCTACTAGGCCTAATTCGTATAGGGCGTAACGGGCCTTGGGTTAGCGGGCTGTAAATGGGCTATATGCGAATAGGTTGTTAACAGGCTTTCTATGGGCCGGCTCGCCACCTTTTGACCAAGTCAAACGGGCTGGCCTTTTCATAGGAATGGGCCTTTGTTGGGCCGTGCGACGTGCCGACGTATCATAGGCGCCTTCTATCCAATGAGTGGATGACATCTGTCCAACAATGAGTCGACACGTGTTTCCTCTAGCCAATAATGATTTTACACGTGGAAAATCCCCATTGGTCGGGGCTGTTAACGGGTTATCGGATCCAAAACCCGACCCGATAGCTTAATGGCATTCCGTTATGGTGGATGCCACGTGTCAGTCACCCTTGACGAAAGCACTTCTGTGACGCACGATTTATCGTCATGGAAGTGGACACTTCCGTCATGATAATTTTGGTAATGTCATGGAACACTTCTACGACAGCACAGGTATGACTATCTTGATTCTGCCATAAAATCGTCATGGATGTACATGCATGACAAAAAACGCGACCTACTATGACAAACACGTATCATCACGGAAGTGTATTTTTTTGTAGTGTTTATTTATTTACAACTCAAGAATTACAACTCAATACTTAGAACAAAATATGACTCTATATGAATTCCTCCGGTGGTGTACCGGGATGTGCAATGATTCAAGAGTGACATGTATGAAATAATTATGAACGGTGGCTTTTCCACAATACGATGTCAACTACATGATCATGCAAAGCAATATGACAATGATGAAGCGTGTCATAATAAAAGCGACGGTGGAAAGTTGCATGGCAATATTATCTAGGAATGGCTATGGAAATGCCATAATAGGTAGGTATGGTGGCTGTTTTGAGGAAGGTAATGGTGGATGTATGGTATCGGTGAAAGTTGTGCGGCACAAGAGAGGCTAGCAATGGTGGAAGGGTGAGAGTGCGTATAATCCATGGACTCAACATTAGTTATAAAGAACTCATATACTTATTGCAAAAATCTACAAGTCGTCAAAACAAAGTACTACACACATGCTCCTAGGGGAAGGGTTGGTAGGAGTTAACCATCCCGCGATCCCGACCTCCACTCATAAGGAAGACAATCAATAAATAAATCATGCTCCAACTTCATCACATAACGGTTCACCATACATGCATGCTACGGGAATCACAAACTTTAACACAAGTATCTCTCAAATTCACAATTAATACACTAGCATGACTCTAATATCACCATCTTCATATCTCAAAACAATCATAAATAATCAAACTTCTCATAGTATTCAACGCACATTATATGAAATTTTTTATTATATCCATATTGGATGCCCATCATTTTAGGACTAGTTTTATAACCCAAGAAAATTTCCATGCTGTTCTAAAAGACTCTCAAAATAATATAAGTGAAACATGAGTGTTCAAAAATTTCTATAATATAAAGCCACCGCCGTGCTCTAAAAAGATATAAGTGAAGCACTAGAGCAATATTGCCTAGCTCAAAAGATATAAGTGAAGCACATAGAGTATTCTAATAAATCATGATTCATGTGTGTCTTTCCCAAAAGGTGTGTACAGCAAGGATGATTGTGGTAAACTAAAATCAAAGACTCAAATCATATAAGACGCTCCAAGCAAAACACATATCATGTGGTGAATAAAAATATAGCCTCAAGTAAAGTTACCGATAGACGAAGACGAAAGAGGGGATGCCTTCTGAAGAATCCCCAAGCTTAGGCTTTTGATTTTCCTTGAATATTACCTTGGGGTGCCTTGGGAATCCCCAATCTTAGGCTCTTTCCACTCCTTCATAGTCCATCAAATCCTTACCCAAAACTTGAAAACTTCACAACACAAAACTCGATGGAAAATCTCATGAGCTCCGTTAGTATAAGAAAATAAATCACCACTTTAACATACTGTTGAAAACTCATTCTTTATTTATATTGGTGCAATATATACTGTATTCCAACTTCTCCATGGTTCATACCCCCCGATACTACCCATAGATTCATCAAAATAAGCAAACAACACGCGAAAAACAGAATCTGTCAAAAACAGAACAGTCTGTAGTAATCTGTAACTCTCGAATACTTATGTAACTCCAACAATTCTGAACTAAATTGGTGGATGTGAGGAATTTATCTATTAATATTCTGCAAAAATAATCGACTCAAAATCACTCTTCTGTTAAAAATTACAAATAATCTCGTGAGCGAAAAAGTTTCTGTTTTTCAGCAAGATCAAATCAACTTTCACCCAAGTCTTCCCAAAGGTTCTACTTGGCACAAACACTAATTTAAGGATAGTATAACCGCACCTAATCCCTTCCCTCTCAGGCTATCAACATCTGGACCATTCATTTTTGTGATCTAGCTATTTCTGGCCGTCTGATCTTTGTGTCTCGCACGTCTCGCAACAAGTGGGTCGGTTGTCCTATGAAGACGCTACTCCGCGGCCGAATTGGAGTGCGCTGGTTGATTGGGCTGTTGGATGCATTGTCTGTTATGACCTGCACGACATGTTAAATTTTCTGGCCCAGCTGTCCTAAAGGGATGCTGCTCCAGAAGAAAAATCGGTGCACTCTAGTTAGCTGGGCCTTCTCGCAACCCAATTTGCTTATCCCCGCAAAAGCCAGTCCGACTGGTGGCAAACCATGCCGAAGACAAAAGTAGCACATAGAGGCAGGATCGGGTCGTCGGTTGCTGCGATTTTCCAGAGAAGGGGGAGGGGCGTCGGTCGCTGAGATTTGAAGCGGATTCAATGCGAGAGGAGGCCGGCATGGATGGTCCATGTGAGACAGATTGGGAAGGCGAAGGGGATGCCTCAATCACTCAAAGGGAGGAGGGGACCCAACGGATGCGAGAGGTCGACACCATGACTCTTGATATGAGAAGCTTCTCCGATGTGATTGGAAGAAGCAATAAATCTTCAGTTTCTCTGCCCAAAATCATGGTTGGTCATGTGCCCATCCTTTCCTCTGCCTCAGGGTCCAAGTACTTGTATATATATGCTTCTTACCTTACCACTCTTCACTTACCCTTTCCACCCCAGAAGCATAACATCCTTCGGCATGATGATTGGATAGGTTTCCCTATATATTTTTCAGTTCACATATGAATGTATGATTCATTCTTCCACCAAGCAATTGAATTGTCTTGATTTTGTCTCATTCCAAAAACTATACATACATGTGTTGTTCATGCTTTGCTATGGTCGAGTGATTTGAGCAGATCTTGGAGACTGTACTCGCAGTCTTTTCTACTTCCACAGCTCACGATCATCTATGCCTTCTGGACAGGTAACTCATCTTGTGGAAATATATCCAGTTCTGATTTATTCCCTTCCCAATAGAAAGAGGTAAATGAATTCAGTGAGTTGGTTTTTAGGCCAATTTGCATCTACCAGGTCTAAAACCATCCCTCGGCATGTCACCGCGCTTGCACGTGTAGCTCTCGTAGGAGATTTCTACAAGGACTGAACGCTTCTTGACATCATCTTTGTTGATGAACATGCCTACTAAAAACTTATTAGCGTGTATTCTCTGTTACATAATGTATCATCCTTGTGTTTAATACTAATCTTCTATATAGGGAAATAATATGTATGGAGAGATTCATGTGATGTATGCAAAAAATATTCAGGGCAAAGTCAAGGTAGGCAATGTTTTCCTCATCAAGGATTCCCTTGTGAAATTAGCAAAGAACATGTATAAGGCTGTGGAAGGAAGTTCATTGAAAATAACTCCATGGTCGAAGGTTTGGGCGTAGTGTTATGTCCCTGTCAATTATCCTGATTATGCATGTTCACTCACTGATTTTATACCTCTACCCTCTATGGTTGGAAAGACATACTTCTTTATAGGCAAGGAAATTCTACTTTCCACGCACAATTATTCTTTTGTCACTTTGCTGCTTTACTATCTTTCTGGCCCATTATCATGCTCATGTTTCAATGTACAGATGTCGAAATACTTTCAGTAATTTCAGATTTCTTGAAGGTTTGACTGCCTGCTCGAGCCCAGGATTCTGACAAGAGGAACCTCCAGATAACATATATTGAAAAAACTTTCTTATTGAAATTACGAGACCATCTATTATCTTCTATATTTCATAATTCACAAGACTATCTATTATCCTCTGAACTCTCACTATAGTAGCTGAATTGCATGTACTTAGTGCAACGGTATAATCAAGGCTTACATTACCGAGCCATTATCATAATTGCTGGCGACAAGTTATAACTAAAAGCAACTATATTTGTGATCTCTAAACTTTTCCAATGACAAGTGAACACTAGCACCGACGACAATGATAACACCAACAGAACTGAGATTATGTTGATCTCTCGTGCAATTGGTCATGTACTTAGCACACCAGTATAAGTCATCTCTCAAATTATTAACTACTTTACATATTTCTTCCCTGCATAACTCCAACATATCTCAAAAAATTATGGGCAAAAAATGCTACTGCCTGCCAGCACCTGTCAATAATGCTTCCAGTAGCACAAACAAGAAAAATGCAAAAGGTAAATAGCCACATTATACTAAACTCCGTGTTCAAGGTTCTATTTTTTGACATACATATATATTAATACATGTCTTCACGATTTACAGGACTACAACGGACACAATCAAGACATCTGCTTCGAAAAAGAAACTGCATCTCCCTGAGCAAAAATTGGCTCATCAACTTTCGGAGCTACTCCCTCCATCCCATAATATAAGATGTTTTTGCAAACTGTTTTAGCTTGCAAAAATGTCTTATATTGTGGTATGGAGGGAGTATTAATAAATTAAATAAATGGAGATGTTCTGCATGTGACCACCCTTTTTGGACGTTTTACTTATTATGTCATCTGCCTGCGACTTTGTGTTTGCCAATTCCAGCTTATCTGTACAGTGTTTCCAGAGAACCACTGCTCCTGTCTGAACTGAATTATCCAAGACTTGCAGCTCTGCAATCACCCTTATTCATCTAAAGTGATGTTTCTGGTCTTTGCTACATTATGATCCCGTGTCTCTGTTTCCATCACTGTGGTAAATCTGAATCCTATTGGTAGAAATTTCCAATTATTCTCCTATTTTCCTATCCATGTATACACATGTGTTTCCTTTAATTTATTGAGACAATTGCCCTATTATCAGCCCTTCTTGTTCTTTGTACGGGTGAGCAGCTGCTACATCTTTCATCATAAAGGTCTCTTGTATTATACTTTTGCACTGTGCACATCCGGCATTTTCCTCTAATCTATTTTTGTGTCTGACATGCTAAAAAAATAATACCACCAATAGTATTAATGGGAATGCTTTCTTAAATTTATCACAAGCTCATGTGGATAGTTATAGGTGTATATTGTACATATATTATCCCATTTAGATATATTATTTGCTACTCAGACTCATTTTGTTTCATAAAGAACGCCATGTTGAAGTGACTTTAGTAGTTGTCTGTAAATGAATGTTGGATATAAAGCTCACTTGGTGCTTGGAACATAGTAGGTTTATTTTCTTCCAGTAAAATGAATGTTTGGTTCTACCATAATTTGTAAAGTCTTCTTTCGGTATGTAAAATTGTATCATACAACCTTCCAAATAGACGGGCGCGGCAACGCGCGCCTTTAACGATCTAGTTAAAACATAAAAACCACATCTAACCAGAGGCTAGATGAATTATTTATTACTAAACGGTAACAGAAAGCAAAGAACAAAAATAAAATTGGGTTGCCTCCCAACAAGCGCTATCGTTTAACGCCCTTAGCTAGGCACTGATAATTTTAATGATGCTCACATGAAAGACAAGAATTGATGCACAAAGAGAGCATCCTAAAACACGTGACAAACACATGTAAGTCTAACATACTTCATATGCATAGGCATTTTATAAGCAAACAAATTATCAAGGCAAGCAAAAACTAGCATATGCAAGGAGGAAGAAAGAGACGATAGCAATCTCAACATGAAGAGATGTAATTTAGTAATATGAAAATTTCTACAACCATATTTTCCTCGCTCATAATAATTACATGTAGGATCATAAGAAAATTCAACAATATAGCTATCACATAACATATTCTCAACACGATTCACATGCATGCAAAGTTGACACTCTTCCAAAATAGTGGGATTAACATTAACTAAAGTCATGACCTCTCCAAACCCAGTTTTATCAAAAACTTCATAAGATTGAACATTATCCAAATATGTGGGATCTAAAGTTGACACTCTTCCAAACCAAATTTCAATATTATTGCAAACACTATTATCAATCTCATATTCATCATGGGGCTTAAATAAATTTTCAAGATCATAAGAAGAATCACCCCAATCATGATCATTGCTACAAGTAGTGGACATAGCAAAACTAGCATACCCAAGCTTATGGTTTTGCATATTATTAGCACAACTGACATCAATAGAATTTATAGTAAAATCATTGTAATCATGCTTATTCAAGGAGCTAGCGTGAATCTCTTCATAAATTTCTTCATCACAATTTTCAGATTCACAAATTTCAAGCAAAACTTCGTGAAGATAATCTAGTGCACAAAACTCACTAGCAACTAGTTCATCATAATTGGGTCTCTTAAACAGATTAGCAAGTGGATGAGGATCCATAAACTATTAGAAAGCAAAGATGCAAGCAAAAAGAAGGCACATGGTAACACAAGCGAACAAAAGATCGAACGGAAGAGGGGCGAAGAAAAGGCAAATGTTTTTGAAAATCGCTTTAGAAGTGGGGGAGAGGAAAACGAGAGGCGAATGGCGAATAATGTAATGCAAGGGAGAAGAGTTTATGATGGGTACTTGGTATGGCTTGACTTGACATAGATCTCCCTGGCAACGGCACCAGAAATCCTTCTTGCTACCTCTTGAGCTTGCGTTCGTTTTCCCTTGAAGAGGAAAGGGTGATGCAACAAAGTAGCGTCAGTATTTCCCTCATTTTTGAGAACCAAGGTATCAATCCAGTAGGAGACAATGCACAAGTCACCGAATACCTGCACAAACAATCAACAACTTGCACCCAACGCGATAAAGGGGTTGTCAATCCCTTCACCGTCACTTGCAAAAGTGAGATCTGATAGAGATAGATAAACGGTAAAGTAAATATTTTTGGTTTATAGATCAGAAAGTAAAAGATTGCAAAATAGTAGATCGGAAACTAGCAAGATGTAAACGAGATTCAATATAATGGAAAAGAGACCCGGGGGCATAGGTTTCACTAGTGGCTTCTGCCTGCATCACGAGATTATTATGGTGGGTGAACGAATTACTACCGAGCAATTGATATAAAAGCGCATAGTTATGATGATATATGAGGCAATGATCATGAACATAGGCATCACGTCCGTGTCAAGTAGACCGTCTCCTGCCTGCATCTACTACTATTACTCCACACATCGACCGCTATCCAGCATGCATCTAGAGTATTAAGTTCATAAGGAATAGAGTAACGCATTAAGTAAGATGAAATGATGTAGAGGAATTAACTCAAACAATATGATGAAAACCCCAACTTTTTATCCTCGATGGCAACAATACAATACGTGCCTTGTTGCCCCTACTGTCACTGGGAAAGGACACTACAAGATTGAACCCAAAGCTAAGCACTTCTCCCATTGCAAGAAAGATCAGTCTAGTAAGCCAAACTAAACCGATAATTCGAAGAGACCTGCAAAGATATCAAATCATGCATATAAGAATTCAGAGAAGAACCAAATAATATTCATAGATAATCTGATCATAAATCCACAATTCATCGGATCTCGGCAAACACACGGCAAAATAATATTACATCGAATAGAGATCTCCAAGAACATCGAGGAGAACATGGTATTGAGAATCAAAGAGAGAGAAGAAGCCATCTAGCTAATAACTATGGACCTGAAGGTCTGTGGTAAACTACCCACGCTTCATTGGAGAGGTAATGGTGTTGATGTACAAGCCCTCCGTTATCGAATCCCCCTCCGGCAGGACGCCGAAAAAGGTCCCTAGATGGGATCTCATGTGTACAGAAGGTTGCGGTGGTGGAGAAGTGGTTTCGTGGCTCTCCTGGATGTTTATAGGGTATAAGAGTATATATAGGTGAAGGAACTAGGTCAGGGGATCTACGAGGGGCCCATGAGGTAGGGGGGCGCCCTCCTGCCTCGTGGCCGCCTCTTTGCGTCTCCAACTTCATCTCCAAGTCTTCTAGTTTCCTTTCGGTCCAAGAAAAATCATCACGAAGGTTTCGTTCTGTTTGGACTCCGTTTGGTATTCCTTTTCTGCAAAACTCTAAAATAGGCAAAAAAACAGAAACTAGCACTGGGCCCTCAGTTAATAGGTTAGTCCCAAAAATAATATAAAATAGCATATAAATGCCTATTAAACATCCAAAATGGATAATATAATAGCATGGAACAATAAAAAAATTATAGATATGTTGGAGACGTATCAGGGGTGGATGTTTAGGTCCCATGGAATGAATGGGAATCAATTCAACCGTCTCGCCATCCTAGCTTGGCCACAAACATTGCAAATCTCGGTTTTTAAATCTCTGTAAATCCAAAACTCAACAGGAAATCATGAAACTTGGCATGGTGTCACTACATGGTACATATAATTGTTCAATTTGGGCGAAGCTATATTACAAGCCTCTTACAAACCGAAGCTTCTCGCAACTCTCGTGGTTCCGGTAGGGAAACATGCCCCTCTTGTGGGTGAAATGATAATCGCTGCCTCTTCTCGCCTTGAACTTTGTTTTCTACAGGCAACATAGAATAACAGGAGTGTCATGCTGAAACTAGAAACTATTTAGGGTTCATTTAGCCATTTTATATATTAATTAAGTTTTCTAGGCATTTAATGTAGTCCATAATTCAAATTTGAACTACAAGCACATGCTCCAATGAAGCAAAATGGGTGGGAAATCGTACATGTGTCATTGGGTGCATGTTTAGGTCTGATTGAAGGAATGAGAATGAATTACAAACTTCTAGTCGTCCTGGAACATTGAGAATCTCAGTTTTTAAATTGCAGTAAATCAAAAACTCACCCAAAAAACATGAAACTTGGCATGGTTTCATGACATGGCACATATATGCCGTGGTAAAAAAAATCGTCTAGTTTGAGACAAGGCGCACACATTAATAGCCAACGAAGTCCTTTTTGAAACAAATAGCTGACACGTTAATATCACAAATGGTTGTATTATATGAACCGTGTCAAAATTTAACCATACTCGGTGGCGTGCGTGCAGCTATTTGAATAGACGGGACGAGCGCGAGAAGTCCGTCGTGCAGGCTCGACCGGACATGTGCGAGCAGTAAGCCGCGCAGGCTCAATGGGACGCGTGCATCATGTCCACCTCGCAGGCTCAACGGGACACATGCGAGTAGCAATGCCGCCCATGCTCATTGGGAAGCGAGCTCTTTGACCTCCATGCACCAGCCGCCACCTTCCTCACTCACAACTTCTCCATTAATGGGTTAACTAAAGCACCTAGATGGAGGGTGTTTTCTTGTGATCCCATGGCAGCATTTGCTTTGTTCATGTTTTCAACTTGTATTCCGGTCTAATTTAAATTGCCACGTAGGGCAATGGATAATACGATGACAAATAAAATCACAACGGATAATACGACGACAAATTTACAATGGCACGGACAATAATTGTCTTACATATTCCGAATAATTTAAAATGCCACATGCGGCAAAGCCCGGAAGACACGGGGGCAAGAGAAGAAGGAAATCGCAGACAACAATCTGAGTCGCTACTGTCTCTACTTGTCGATGGATCGCCGGGCGACGACATGCTCTAGCTCCTTCAACTCACGACTTGCCTTGAAAGCAGCCACGGATTCCTCCACCTCCTACTCGCGCTCGATCCGTAGCTTCCTCAAGTCAGCCATCAGTACCTCGACGACCGCTGTCAGCATCATCCTCGAGGCACTCTGCTCATGCAGCATCTTCCAGCCGGTGGCCTCCTCCTCCTTCTCGGCGAGTGCCTTGAGGAGCTTCACATTGTCACAAATGAGTTGCTCGACGAGGCCGGTCGCCTTGTCAACTAAGGCATCGCTGATCTCGAGCTTCATCAAGCCATCGACCAGCTCCTGCTGCTTAATGAGGCCAGCGACAATGTCGTCGTCGCCGGCCAAGGACTTCAGCAACGCTAGCTCATAGTGATCGCCGACACGGCGAGTGTGCTTGTGAGATCCCTCGCGTGCCCATGAGAGCTCATTCGGGGGCTCCGCGGCGCGCCGGGACATCTCTGATGCGGCTGCCGCTTCGCGACGGGACCCCTCTAGTGCTTCCACGGCCTTAGTCTTTGATGCCTAGTTATATGTCCACCCGAAACTCCTCCTACCGGTCATGGCGGAACGACTTGACAGGAAAGACCAGTTTTGTGGGTGATGAGGAGAGGAACTATGAAGTAATATTCGAGTGGGTAGTTTTTATAGCCCGGTGCTAAGTGTGAACACATATTAGTTTGATTAGTGTGAACACATATTAGTTTGATTTGTGTGAACAGATTTGCAATTACTTATTGCATTGTAATCTGCAACGTGATGAGAAACAAAGTAAAATTTATTGATGGTTCTGGGCCTACAAAGCCCCATTTCTGTTATTATGACTCATCGTAAACAGTTCTTTTGGATCAACCATATGCCACGCATTGGAAGCCCAAAACGTGGGCCCTTGTTCTCGGATGTACGTGTATGTGTCTGCCCACTATCACATACGGTCATGATATCACCATCGTGTCATATGGATGTGTCATCCCGTCTCCCACGGGGTGCCAGAAGGTTGACCATGTGGTTGCTCGCCGTTGAAGTGGCTGCAGCGTGCTCTGCGCGCGTCCGTCCGTGCATTTTGCTCGCCATTGAGGTAGTCGCGGCGCGCTCCACTCTGGCATCCCCACACGCACTCTGCTCACCGTTGAGGCAAATTTACAATGGCAACGGTTAATAATTGTCTTACACATTCAGGATAATTTAAAATGCCACAGGCGGCAAGGCACAAAACACTGACGGCCTACTTATGCATACAATTATAATAGAATATAGGCTAAAAGGTTGAGCCGACGGCCTTCCGACGACGGTCTTCTTGGACTCCATGATCAGCATATCACCCTTGCGGCCGTTCATTATGTGTAACTTACTAATCATCGCACACGAGTACTCGTAGACGCATCGTGTGCGATACTCCTAGCCACTGCAAGCAACTAGTTTGCATTTTTGTAAGTTTTTTGTATGAACAGATTCGTGCACGAACTTACTACAGTAATCGTCTGTGTTATAATTTCTCACCGCAAGTAGTTCATCCGAGTTGGTTGTTTGCTGCGTATCACACATATCTGGTTTACACGAAACATTTGTGTTCTTTTGGCTCATCGCAAATCTTGCATACCACACACATCTTGTTAAGTTGAACCCTTTCTGTTCTCTTCCCTAATCAAAAACAGTTTGTCTGAATGAACTGTATGTCGTATATCACACACACCTTGATCTGGATGACTGTTTGTGTTGCATTCCCTAATAGCGCACGGTTCATCGGAGCCAACTGTATGTCGTATATCGCAAATCTTGCATACCACACACATCTTGTTAAGTTGAACCCTTTCTGTTCTCTTCCCTAATCAAAAACAGTTTGTCTGAATGAACTGTATGTCGTATATCACACACACCTTGATCTGGATGACTGTTTGTGTTGCATTCCCTAATAGTGCACGGTTCATCGGAGCCAACTGTATGTCGTATATCGCACACACATTGATATGGCTGCCCGTTTCTGTTGTTCTGCCTCATCGCAAATAGTTCTGCTGGATCAATCGTATGCCTAGCATCACACACGTAACTAAAATCTGAACTGTGTTTGATGTCTCTGCCATCGCAAATGTTTTGCATCTTTTTTGATGTTTTTTTACATCCCCATTTGTGATTAATGCATCGCACACAGTTTCATCAAAGGGTCTTTGATCGTAGTGTCGCGTTAGCAGCATCCTGCAGTAGTGGTACCTTACTAGTGTTCATAGTAACCTTTGGGTATTTGATACTGGTTCAGTTGCTAAGATTAGTAACTCGAAACAGGAGTTGGAAAATAAATAGAGACTAGTTAAGGGCGAGGTGACGATATGTGTTGGAAATAAATTCCAAGGTTGATACGATCACCATCGCACACTCCCTCTATCTTCGGGATTTATGTAGAAACTAAATAAATGTTATTTGGTGTTTGCATTGAGCATGAATATGATCTGATCATGTTTATTGCAATACGGTTATTCATTGAAGTCAGAGAATAATTGTTGTTCTGTTTACATAAATAAAACCTTCTATGGTCATACACCCAATGTAAATGGTTTACTGAATCTCGATCGTAGTGATACACATATTCATAACATTGATGCCAAAAGATGCAAAGTTGATAATGATAGTGCAACATATTTGTTGTACTGCCTTTTAGGTCATATTGGTGTAAAGCGCATGAAGAAACTCCATACAGATGGACTTTTGGCACCACTTGATAATGAATCATTTGATACTTGCGAACCATGCCTCATGGGCAAGATGACTATAACTCCGTTCTCCGGAACAATGGAGCGAGCTAATGATTTATTGGAAATAATACATACCAATGTATGTGGTCCGATGAGTGTTGAGGCATGCGGTGGGTATCATTATTTTCTGACCTTCACAGATGATTTGAGCAGATATGGGTATATCTACTTAATGAAAGACAAGTATGAAACATTTGAAAAGTTCAAAGAATTTCAGAGTGAAGTGGAGAATCATCGTAACAAGAAAATAAAAGTTTCTACGATCTGATCGCGGAGGCGAATATTTGAGTTACGAGTTTGGCCTTCATTTAAAACAATGTGGAATAGTTTCACAGCTCACGCCACCTGGAACACCACAGCGTAATGGTGTGTCAAAATGTCGTAACCGCACTTGATTGGATATGGTGCGATCTATGATGTCTCTTACTGATTTACCACTATCATTTTGGGCCTATGCATTAGAGACAGCCGCATTCACATTAAATAGGGCACCATCTAAATCCGTTGAGACAACACCGTATGAACTGTGGTTTGGCAAGAAACCTAAGATGTCGTTTCTTAAAGTTTGGGGTTGCGACACTTATGTTAGAAGGCTTTAGCCTGATAAGCTCGAACCGAAATCCGAGAAGTGCGTCTTCATAGGATACCCTAAGGAAAACAATTGGTACACCTTCTACCACAAATCCGAAGGCAAGATCTTTGTTGCCAAGAATGGAACCTTTCTCGAGAAGGAGTTTCTCTCAAAAGAAGTGAGTGGGAGGAAAGTAGAACTTGATGAGGTAATTGTACCTTCTCTCAAATTGGAAAGTAGCACATCAGAGAAAACCGTTCCTGTGATGCCTACACCAACTAGAGAGGAAGCTAATAATGATGATCATGAAATTCAGATCAAGTTACTACTAGACCTCGTAGGTCGAACCGAACACGTTTTGCACCATAGTGGTATAGTAATCCTGTCCTAGAAGTCATGTTACTAGACCATGACGAACCTACGAACTATGAAGAAGCTATAATGAGCCCAGATTCCGATAAATGGCTTGAGGCCATGAAATCTGAGATAGGATCCATGTATGAGAACAAAGTGTGGACTTTGATGGACTTGCCCGATGATCGGCAAGCCATTGAGAATAAATGTATCTTCAAGAAGAAGACAGATGCTGATGGTAATGTCACCATCTATAAAGCTCGACTTGTCGCGAAAGGTTTTCGACAAGTTCAAGGGGTTGACTATGATGAGACCTTCTCACACGTAGCAATGCTTAAGTTGGTCCGAATCATGTTAGCAATTGCCGCATTTTATAATTATAAAATTTGACAAATGGACATGAAAACTGCATTCCTTAATGGATTTCTTAAAGAAGAGTTGTATATGATGCAACCAGAAGGTTTTGTCGATCCTAAAGGTGCAAGCTCCAGCGATCCATTTATGGACTGGTGCAAACATCTCAGAGTTGGAATATACAATTTGACGAGGTGATCAAAGCATTTCTTATATTATATGATGAAGCCTGTATTTACAAGAAAGTGAGTGGGAGCTCTGTAGCATTTCTTATATTATATGTGGATAACATATTATCGATTGGAAATGATATAGCATTTTTGGATAGCATAAAAGGATACTTGAATAAGAATTTTTCAATGAACGACCTCGGTGAAGCTACTTATATATTGGGCATCAAGATCTATAGAGATAGATCGAGACGCTTAATATGACTTTCACAAAGCACATACCTTGACAAGATTTTGAAGAAGTTCAAAATGGATCAGTCAAAAAAAGGGTTCTTGCCTATCTTGCAAGGTGTGAAGTTAAGTAAGACTCAAAACCCGACCACGGCAGAAGATAGAGAGAGAATGAAAATCATTCCCTATGCCTTAGTCATAGGTTCTAGAAAGTATGCCATGTTGTGTACTAGATTTGTTATGTGCCTTGCCATGAATTTGGCGAGGGGTATAATAATGATCTAGGAGTAGATCACTAGACAACGGTAAAAATTATCCTTAGGTACCTTAAAGAGGACTAAGGAAATGTTTCTTGGTCATGGAGGTGATAAAGAGTTCGTCGTAAAGGGTTACATCGATGCAAGCTTTGACACCGATCCAGATGACTCTAAGTCTCAATCTGGATATGTATTGAAAGTGGGAGCAATTAGCTAGAGTAGCTCCATGCAGGGCATTGTAGACATAGAGATTTGCAAAATACATACGGATCTGAATGTGGCAGACCCGTTGACTAAACCTCTCTCACAAGCAAAACATGATCACACCTTATTACTTCTTTGGGTGTTAATCACATGGTGATGTGAACTAGATTATTGACTCTAGTAAACCCTTTGGGTGTTTGTCACATCACGATGTGAACTATGGGTGTTATTCACATGGCGACATGAATTAGATTATTGACTCTAGTGCAAGTGGGATAATGAAGAAATATGCCCTAGAGGCAATAATAAAATTGTTATTTTATATTTCCTTATTCATGATAAAGGTTTATTATTCATGCTATAATTGTATTGATCGGAAACCTAAATACATGTGTGAATACATAAACAAATACCGTGTCCCTAGTAAGCCTCTGCTAGACTAGCTCGTTGATCAAAGATGGTTAAGGTTTCCTAACCATGGACATGAGTTGTCATTTGGTAACGGGATCACGTAATTAGTAGAATGATGTGATGGACAAGACCCATCTGTTAGCTTAGCATAATGAT
Organism: Triticum dicoccoides; assembly: GCF_002162155.2. Classification (NCBI taxonomy): domain Eukaryota; kingdom Viridiplantae; phylum Streptophyta; class Magnoliopsida; order Poales; family Poaceae; genus Triticum; species Triticum dicoccoides. The sequence continues at coordinate 127,223,049 of NC_041381.1, read as the reverse complement.
CGTTCAGTTTTATTGCTATTGCTTTCTTCATGTCAAATACATAGTCCTTCGACTATGAGATTATGCAACTCCCAGATGCCAGAGGAACACCTTGTGTGCTATCAAACGTCACAACATAACTGTGTGATCATAAAGATGCTCTACAGGTATCTCCAAAGGTGTTTGTTGAGTTGGCATAGATCGAGATTAGGATTTGTCACTCTGAATATCAGAGAGGTATCTCTGGGCCCTCTCGGTAATACACATCATAAGCTTGCAAGCAGATGACTAAGGAGTTAGTCACAAGGTGATGTATTACGGAACGAGTAAAGAGACTTGCCGGTAACGAGATTGAACTAGGTATGAAGATACCAACAATCGAATCTTGGTCAAGAAACATACCGGTGGACAAAGGGAATTATGTATGTTGTCATAATGGTTCGACCGATAAAGATCTTTGTAGAATATGTAGGAGCCAATATGGGCAGCCAGGTTCCTCTATTGGTTATTGACCGGAGAGGTGTCTCGGTCATGTCTACATAGTTCTCGAACCCACAGGGTCCGCATGCTTAACCTTCGCTGACGATATAGTATTATATGAGTTATGTGATTTGGTGACCGAATGTTGTTCGGAGTCCCGGATGAGATCATAGAAATGACGAGGAGTCTCAAAATGGTCGAGAAATAAAGATTGATTTATAGGACGATGGTATTTGGACACTGGAAGTGTTTCGGGACGTACCGGGAAGGAATCGGGTCACCGGAAGGGGTTCCGGGCACCCCCCCCGGCAAGATATGGGCCTTATGGGCCAAAGGAGGGGACAGACCAACCCACAAGGGGGCTGGTGCGCCCCCTCCCTTGTTTGGCTAGTCCTAGGAAGGAAAAGGGGGAGGGCTAGTCCCTCCCGCCTTTCCCTCTCATGGGATAATGGAAAAGGGGGTCGCCACCCTCCCCTGCCTTTCCCCACACTCCAAATAAGGAAAGGGGGACGCGGCTTGGGAGGGACCCCAAGTAGGATTCCTCCTACTTGGGAGCCTCCTTTGGCTGCTCCTCCCTCCCTCCCACCTATATATATGTGGGGAGGGGCGCCACACAAGGACACAACATTGTCTTAGCCGTGTGCGGCGCCCCTGTCCACCGTTTACACCCTCGGTCATATTTTCGTAGTGCTTAGGCAAAGCCCGGCGGAGATCATTTCACCATCACCGTTATCACGCCGTCGTGCTGATGGAACTATCTACTACCTCGGCGTCTTGCTCGATCAAGAAGGCGAGAGACGTCACCGAGCTGAACGTGTGCAGAATGCGGAGGTGCCATGCGTTTGGTACTTGATCAGTTGAAGCGCGAAGAAGTTCGACTACATCAACTGCGTTGTGAAACGCTTCCGCTTATGGTCTACGAGGGTACGTAGACACACTCTCCCCCATGTTGTTATGCATCTCCATGGATAGATCATTGTGTGTGCGTAGAATTTTTTTTTTGTTTTCCATGCAACGATTCCCAACATGTCATTCTTCTTTAAGTTCCCTTTCTTTCCCTTGACCTTTTTCTTGAAACTAGTGGTCTTGTTAACCATCAACACTTGATGCTCCTTCTTGATTCCTACCTCCGCGGCCCTAAGCATTGCGAAGATCTCATGAATTGTTTTATTCATCCCTTGCATATTATAGTTCATCACGAAGCCTTTGTAGCTTGGTGGCAGTGATTGAAGAACTCTGTCAATAACACTATCAACTGGAAGATCAACTCCCAGCGGAGTCAAGTGGGTATGATACCCAGACATTTTGAGTATGTGTTCACTGACAAAACTGTTCTCCTCCATCTTGCAGCAATAGAAATTGTTGGAGATTTCATATCTCTCAACATGGGCATTTGCTTGAAATATTAACTTCAACTCTTGGAACATCTCATATGCTCCATGACATTCAAAATTTCTTTGAAGTCCCGGTTCTAGGCCGTAAAGCATGGCACACTGAACTATCGAGTAGTCATCAGACCGAGCCTGCCAGATGTTCATAACATCTACAGTAGCTCCTGCAGCAGGTATGTCACCTCGCGGTGCATCAAGGACATAATTCTTTTGAGCAGCAATGAGGATAGTCCTCAAGTTACAGACCCAATCCGTGTAGTTGCTACAATCATCATTCAACTTAGCTTTCTCTAGGAACACATTAAAATTCAGGGGAACGGTAGCTCGGGCCATTGATCTACAACATAGATATGCAAAACTATTAAGACTAAGTTCATGATAAATCAAGTTCAATTAATCAAATTACTAATGAACTCCCACTTAAATAAACATCCCTCAAGTTATCTAAGTGATACATGATCCAAATCAACTAACCCATGTCTGATCATCACGTGAGATGGGGTAGTCATCAATGGTGAACATCTCTATGTTGATCATATCTACTGTATGAATCACGTTCGACCTTTCGGTCTCCAGTGTTCCGAGACCATGTTTGTACGTGCTAGGCTCGTCAAGTTTAAACCAAGTACTCTGCATGTGCAAAACTGTCTTACACCCGTTGTATGTGAATGTAGAGTCTATCACACCCGATCATCATGAGGTGCTTCAAAACGACGAACTTTGACAACAGTGCATACTCGGGGAGAACACTTTTATCTTGAAATTTAATGAAGGGATCATCTTATAATGCTACCGTTGTTCTAAGCAAAATAAGATGCATAAAGGATAAACATCCACATGCAATCAAAATATGTGACATGATTTGGCCATCATCATCTTGTGCTTTTGATCTCCATCTCCAAAGCATCGTCATGATCTCCATCGTCACCGGATTGACACCTTGATCTCCATCGTTGCATCGGGGCCGTCTCGCCAACCATTGCTTCTACAACTATTGCTAACGCATAGCGATAAAGCAAAGCATTTACATGGTGCCTGCATTTCATACAATAAAGAGACAACCCTAAGGCTCCTACCGGCTGTCGATATTACAAAACATGATCATCACATACAACAATATATATCACATCATATCTTCACCATATCAGATCACAACATACCCTGCAAAACAAGTTAGATGTCCTCTAATTTGTTGTTGCAAGTTTTATGTGGCTGCTATGGGCTTCTAGCAAGAACCATTCTTACCTACGCAAGAACCACAACGATGATTCATCAAATTTGTTGTTTTAGCCTTCTTCAAGGACCGATCGTAGTCAAATTCTATTCAACTAGAGTAGGAGAAACAGACACCCGCCAGCCACCTTTATGCAAAACAAGTTGCATGTCAGTCGGTGGAACCGGTCTCATGTACGTGGACATGTAAGGTTGGTCCGGGCCGCTTCATCCCACAATACCTCCGAATCAAAATAAGACGTTGGTGGTAAGCAGTATGACTATCACCGCTCACAACTCTTTGTGTTTTACTCGTGCATATCATCTACACATAGACCTGGTTCTGATGCCACTGTTGGGAAATGTTGCATGGAAAACAAAAAAAATCTATGCACACGCAAGATCTATCCTTGCAGATGAATAGCAACAAGGGGGAGAGTGTGTCTACGTACCCTCATAGACCGTAAGCGGAAGCGTTTAGTAACGCGGTTGACGTAGTCGAACTTCTTCGTGATCCAACCGATCAAGTACCGAACGTACGAAACCTCCGTGTTCACCACATGCTCAGCTTGGTGACGTCCTCGCCTTCTTGATCCAGCAAGACGGCTAAGTAGTGGATGAGTTCCGGCAGCACGACGGCATGGTAATGGTGGTGGTGATGCTATCTCCGCAGGGCTTCGCCTAAGCACACAAAAATATGACCGAGGGACGAAACTACAGAGAGGGGCGCCGCACACGGCTAGGAGATTGTCGTGGCTATGTGTGGCGCCCCCTCCCACATATATATAGGTAGGGGGATAGGGGAGGCAGCTAGGAGGCGGCCCAAGTGGGCCCGAATCCCACTTGGGCTCCTACCCCAAGTCGCGCCCCCTTCCTTGTTTGAGTACGGGAGGAAGGCAGGGGGAGGTTGCGCCCCCCCCCCCCCCCCCTTTCTCTTACGAGGAGGGAAAGGCACGAGGGGCCAACCCTCCCCCTTTCCTTCCCCTTTGTGGGCTGATGTGTGCCTCCGCTTGGCCCATTAGGCCCATAGACCACCCGGGGTGTCCGGAACCCCTTCCAGCGATCCGATGACTACCCGGTGCACTTCGAAACTCTTTCGGTGTCCGAATATCATCGTTCTATATATCAACCTTTACCTTCAGACCTTTCTGGAGTTCCTCGTCATGTCCGTGATCTCATCCTGGACTCCGAACAACATTCGGTCACCAAATCATATAACTCATATAACACTATATCATCAATAAATGTTAAGCGTGCGGACCCTATGGGTTCGAGAACTATGTAGACATGATCGAGACACCTCTCCGGTCAATAACCAATAGCAGAACCTGGATGCCCATATTGGTTTCTACATATTCTATGAAGATCTTTATCGGTCGAACCATTATGACAACATACGTAATTCCCTTTGTCTGTCGGTGTGTTACTTGCCCTATATTCGATCGTCGGTATCTTCATACCTAGTTCAATCTCGTTACCGGCAAGTCTCTTTACTCGTTCCATAATACATCATCTCGTAACTAACTCCTTAGTCATTTTCTTGCAAGCTTGTTATGATGTGTATTACCGAGAGGGCCCGGAGATACCTCTCCAATACTCGGAGTGACAAATCCCAATCTTGATCCATGCCAACTCAACAAACACCTTCAGAGATACATGTAGAGCATCTTTATGATCACCCAGTTACGTTGTGACGTTTGATAGCACACAAGGTATTCCTCTGGTATTCGGGAGTTGCATGATCTCATGGTCGAAGGAACATGTATTTGACATTCAAGAAAGCAGTAGCAATAAACTAAACGATCATATGCTAAGCTAACGGATGGGTCTTGTCCATCACATCATTCTCGTAATGATGTGATCCCGTTATCAAATGACAACACATGTCTATGGTTAGGAAACCTCAACCATCTTTGATTAACGAGCTAGTCTAGTAGAGGCTTACTAGGGACACGGTATTTGTTTATGTATTCACACATGTATTTAAGTTTCCGATCAATACAATTCTAGCATGAATAATAAACCTTTATCATGAATAAGAAAATATAAAATAACAACTTTATTATTGCCTCTAGGGCATATTTCCTTCACACCACCGGCTAGATCATAGGAGGCAATGATCCGTTGTCGACCGTAGTTATCCAAATCAAGGGTGCCCTAGTATGCCGCGAAGATCCACCGCGATTGGCGTTGGCGGTCTCATGTCGCACCTTATAGACCTCCCTAGAAACGTTGCGGGTAGATAGGCGAGACCGTGCCAGGGGCAAACCCTCGCCACCGCAAGGGTGGAGGGAGTGTTTGGATGGCAAATTTAACCAAGTTTCATTGATTTGAGATAAATTGACATAACTTTGCGTGCTTCTAACGCCTCAAGATGTTTGCTGATCGACTTGTTATGTAATCCTACCAAAGTGGATCTAGCTTTTAGGTATGTCGAAGAAAAAAAAAAGTAAGATAAATGCTTCCACAATGTTTTTTTTAATTGACTTCCACAATGTTACAGTCAGGTGAGATTTTTAACTTGGATTAATACCGTCACAATGTCACAACTAGGATGTAAAAAGTATGTAATCTTTTTTACTCCTCGGTTGGGGTCTTCTCAACTGTCTCTTTAGTAACAATCTATTTGGTTTCAATTAGAATATTTTTTTGAAATATTTGTTATTTTGAATTCTGAATATAACTTTATTCATTGTGTCTGTTTCTATTTTACCTTTTATCAACATAAAAACTAAAATAGCTAATGGAGATCGAGCTCCATGGAGCCCTTAATTTTTAGAAAAATAGAAATCAAATTTTTTAGGTCTTCAAAATATGCAAAAAAAAATACACACATAGACATGGATGTATTTGTCTTGTTTGCAAATTTCCATGGAGAAATACATTTATATATGAGCTATACAAAAAAAATCACATATTTCTAACACATATTATTCACTATAAAAGTATATGGTTTTACTTTTTTGTAGAGTGCACAACAAAGTGTATTTCCTGACAAAAAATTACGCACATCTTGTATACATATATAAATACCCGTGTATTTATTTTCAGATTTTTTTGAACTTAAAAAGTTGTTTTTTGTATTTTTGAAAATTTTGGGCTCCATGGAGCCTGAGAGCAAAAACTCACTTTCCTTAAAAAAGAACTAATTCACCTATATTTTGCTTACATGCATTCCTTTGGAGAGCTAAACCAAATATTTAATTTTTGCGTCGATGATGAGTCAGACAAGAAAATAACTGAGGAGCAATATGACATCTCACACATAAATTTTACTCTATTTTACCGTGGTCGAGAAATATTGCACAAACGCACATACTTACATACATGCATTCACACTGTACCGGTATGAGCACGTATGACAAATAGAGCCGTCAAATCTTAGGATCGATGAAGCCACCATATATGTTTCGTAGCTAACCAAAGTAGCGTCTTCCCTCGAACAAACATTACATTTTTGGGGGGAATAAATCCATGAAAATGCTTAACCTTACAAAGTCTAGGACTTAAATTCGGATGTACCAAGTCAACCACACGGAACCTAACTATATTAGTGCGCTCGATACATTACTTTGTTTATTTAACAAAAAATATATTTTTACTCTTATGCTCAAATTTAAGAATATTTACTTGAAATGAGGAGAGTAATAGTAATTGCTTGCCATTGTTTCGGAAATCTCACGATTTGATACTTCTTAACTGACCTTTTCTAGATTTATGTTTATACTAGCTAATAAGCATGAACAACCCTTCGGTTGATACAAAATTACATTTTTATGCCTAATGTTAAACTTTGACTACTGATGTTGCCTTCAATATTCCTACTCGAAGCATGAAAATGATATTCATAACTTCTCAAAAATATTTATACAATACTATAATTATCTGTCGGTACATAGTGTCAAGTCTCTAAAACGTTTTATATTTATGAACAAAGGGAGTACCACAATACTAGTAATCATGATACATATATAATTGAGTGATCAAGGTACATTTCAAAGACCGTACAAAATAAAAATTAAACATCATTTTCTTAGGGAACGTATATAAACACCAGAGAAGTATCAATTATTGTACTAAGAAAATTTCAAAAACCCAATATTGAACTGAGAAAAAATCATGCTTGAGCAGTGCGGGCCCGAGGGAAAGGGGACAATGACATTGCCTACAAGTTGGTGCCGCGTCCACCGACAGATGACTGGGCTGCATGTACTATTGGACGACAGGCTGCTGCTCAGTGCCAACAGAAACAGCTCACAGCACCGAAACCCACATGCGAAGCTGTACCGCCGTATCTTATCATATCTTCTCTCTACGACCCTATTGACCTGTCGTCATTTCCGGTTTTTTACTTTCCACTTCAGGGCTGTCTGTTGCTCACTTTTCATGGCTTTCGCAGATTTGCGCCTTTTTGCCTTTCCAAATCTCACAGGGTTTCTTCATCCATGGCGATGGTGGACGCACGCAAGAGAGTGCCGAAACAATCGAACTTATGGAGGAGCATCTCCAGCCAGGTCCCCAACTGGCCCCTCAGGCGATTTTTACGCACCGGCGGGTGAAAATCGGCACAGTCACGTTTTGAGAAGCCCATTTTTCGCCAGTTAATTTGTGCTGAAACTGGTGCCGGCGGACCCAAGCCAAACCCGACGCGCTGGGGGACGCCTGGGGGCGCCAGGGCGAGCGATTTTGGCGCGAACGAGGATGGGTCCGCCGAGTCATCGAGACGTCGCTTCGTCGTCCTCATCGCCTCGGTTCTCGCGGGAATCAATGCAAAGGCTGTTGCGCTGCTGCGCCGGTCAGCCTCCATTGATGCATCACGGGCGGCGCAGTGAAGGCGCCGCGCCGCGTGTTCTGCCCTCTCCCGCCACGCGTCCCCCGGCATGCAGCCTCTCGCCGCCCCGCTGCGGCTATAAAAGGCAACCTCCGCCGGTGGACGCCACAGCTCACATTCCACCCCCTCCCTCCGGCGCACGAAGCAGCAACCCTCCCCCCCCCCACCACCACCACCACCACCGCCACCTTCCCGCCGTCGAGCAAATGGTCGAGAGGTTTCCAGGCGACGGCGCGGTGGCGAACGGCTTCGGCCGCCGCCATCTCGAAAAGCCGGGGGCGCGCCTCCTCTACGAGGCCGAGTATCCGGCGCCCCCGGACATGTGGGTGCCGGGGGCGTGGAGGCTGAGCGTCGGCGGCGTCCCAGTGCCCGAAGGGGTGGCACGGCGGGCGGAGATCGCCCGCATTCGCTCGTCCCTGCGGGACGAGCCGCAGTATGCCGCCGACAGCCAAACGATGTGGTCCATGTACTTCGCGCGCCGCCGTGAGGAACATATCGCCTCTGCCAACGGCCTCATCCCCCGCAGCCGCCTCAACGCCGACGGACGACGTGAGTGGTGGGGCGTGCCAGGCCGTCCTCGATCACATCGAGACCGGCAACGTGCCGCGCCTCGAGTACCTGCCGCGGCCGTCCTTCTCTCGCCGTCGTGGCAGCTTCTGGACGCCGCGGCGAATGGAGCCGGGGTCGTCCTCGTCGTCGGGCTCTGCGTTCCGCCCCGTCAAGCCAAAGCCGGAGGAGACGCCGCTCGGGCACCGCACCCGCAGCGGCGCCCTCGTCATCGACGAGGGTGGCCGCCCCTCCCCGCGCGCCCTCCGGCTGGTTCGGCCAAAGCCCGAGCCGGGCCTGCTCCCCATGAAGCCGGAGCACGTCGACATGGTGGCCCCCGACGACAAGGACGCCACAAAATGGGCGAAGGAGGACTACATCTGCAAGCAGGTGCGCCGTCAGCGTCGGGCATACAAGGAGCTCTAGGCCCGCCGCCGCGGGCGTGAGGAGGGCGGCGTCATCGTCCTCGACAGCGACGAGGAGGACGAGGCCGGGCCATCCAGCGCCCCACCGCGTGTCGGCGACCCTGGCCAGGGGTGCAGCAGGGACGGCGGCGGCACCGGCGAGGCGCGCGACGACGACGACGGCGGCGGCGACGACTACACCCGCTTCTACAGGCTTCTTGGCATGTAGATGGCGGGCGATGGACGCGGACGCAGTGGCTAGGCGTAGTTTGGCGTAGTAGTAGTAGGCGTAGTTTGTATGTTTTTTTTAATAAATTTCAATGAAATTTCGCCCCAAATTGCCGAGTTTGCAATAATTTGTACGGAATGCCGCCGAGCCCGCGGCGACCTGTGGGCCGACGACTGGGAGCGAAGTCACCCCCACGCGCCAATCTAGCGCCGGTTCGCTAACAGGCGGCTCTTTTTCGAAGCCCGGGGGCCGAACGGCTGGAGATGCTAACCCCATCTTGACAATTGAATTCTAATATACCGCAAAATAAAACAAATTACATTCATATATTGTTTGGTATCAATCGGAACGACCTGCTAATATTTGCAAAATTCCGGCCATGCTTTTATGCGGTTCGTTATCCAACGTTGCCTGTAGAATGACTTTGATTGAAAATGCCCTCTATTTCATCCACGCGAAGGGATGCAGGTTATAGAGGGATATTTCTATATTATTTTACTTAAGCTAAGTCCCATGTTTAGTTGATGAATTTTCTTTTTTGTAAGAAAAGACACCTAAAGAGCATCTTAGAACTGGAAATTATAAAAAAAACATCAAGACACAAATGACCAGTTAAAAAATAAAATTACATGAAATTAGCAATCTTTTTTCTTCGATTGTATGCCGCCTGCAATCGCTCTCGCCATACAAAGCTTTGAAGATGTCAATAACCACTCATCAGTAGAAGTGATAAGTAATAACATTTGAAAGGATGTCGGTTGGGGCATCACCCCACGCAAATGCTGGCTTGCAATCCTTCACCATCAGTCCAGATGATTGGAAAAACCAGGCCATGCCACATAACAACTCAAAAAAAGAGGTTGAAGTCGCCAAACCAAAATCCAACCAACTGCTTTCCCTGATTGACAGGCCAACTGCCAAGAAGAAGAGAGTCAATAAATCTAGCAACACACCCCCTCATAGGCCATTCACCAGTGTCAAACTCATACGTCTTCAAGGTTGGAAGAGGACGAAGAGATTTTATTCCAATGCACCATCGCCATTGCCACCTCATCGATTTCGCTAGGAAACAAGAACTTACTAGACTTGATTCCCG
>NC_041381.1:127170784-127212655 GCF_002162155.2 Triticum dicoccoides | reverse complement strand
AAATTCTTAATTTTGTGTGTTTTGTTTTGAATCAAATCAACATTGTTAGATGGCCTAACATTGTCCCCGCCCGCAAGCGGAGCATGTTCCCTAGAATTTGAGAAACTCCTGGGCTTGATTAGATTGGACATATTTTTTATGTACTCCTCGGTGTTTAGCTTAAGTTTGAGCTAAATACTATTGAAGATCACACAAAAATTACCTTTAATTCAAGCATGCATGCTATTTTGCTCTAGCAACTCCGTACTACACTATTCATCGATAGAAATAACACCTGAAGCATAGTTTTTATGCCGCTATTATTCTTCTAGGGTTTCCTAGAGTCCACCTATTCCTCCGACGGCGACACCGGAGTCCACCCAACAAATCTAGCGATTGGATCAGCGATCGCGGCAGGCTTCTCGCAGGCCGTACTCCAGGGAACAAGACGTAGGCGTTGCATGGCGGATTTGGATCCCAAGGATGCCGGCGGTGGTAAGAAGGAAGAGCACGGTGGGTTAGGGTTTAGGGGAGGCAAGGAAGGGGCTGAAGGTCAGTCGAAGCACAAGGCAGCCGCAGGTTCGGGCGGGGGAGGGTCTATGGAGACTGCAGAAGACGAGGACATAGCAGAAGATCGGGGGTGGATGGTCATGGATGGGATCAGTTTGGTCCAGATCAGGAGTTGGAAGACGTTTTTGAGGGCCTAAATCTTCATGGGGAGGAGGAGGAGGATCTTGATCTATCAGGGGAGGTAGAGGAGTTGATTAAGGAGGTTAGATGGCTGTGCTTATTTAGGGTTCATACGATGAGGCCGTTCAGCCATGCGGCGGTACTGAACTCGATGAGGAACGCATGGTCTTGTGCCCAAGGAGTTACCTTCAATATCAAGGGACCGAACCTGTTCTTGGCGCAATGCCATTGCCTTGGTGATTGGAAGCGTGTCATGGAGGGAGGCCCTTGGCAATTCAGGAGGGATCCGGTAGTCATCGTGGAGTATGATGGTTTCACTAATGTCTCTGAATATGCCCTGGACATGTATCTCATTTGGGCGAGGATCAAGGGGCTGCCGGATGGTCTAATAAGGAAGAGGGCTCTAGCTGAAAAAGTTGCTAAGAAGGTTGGGGAGTTTCCGTTTACTGTGGTAGTTAACGAAGGGAGAATTAATCCCTCAACCCATCTAAGGGTCAGGGTTTCTGTGAATGTTCAGAAGCCGTTGGTGCGTTTTGTGAGTATAACACTCAAGGAGATGAAAAGGTATCCAGTCACCTACGAGAAGTTGCCGGACTTTTGTTACTTTTGTGGCTATATGGGTCATGTAGTGGAAGAATGTGGCGATGGGATTCATGACCCAGCTGATTGTGAGTGGGGAGACTGGCTCCATTGGACTAATGAACCGACGATGGCAGGAGGTGTTGGTGGTCGTGGAAGGGGCTGGTCGGCGACAGGACAAGGGGCGTGGGGGGCAGGTCGGGCGGGGCGTCGAGGTGGGAGAGGAGGTGGAGGTTTGGGAGGTAGAGGAGGAGGTGAGACACAGCCGGCTAGGAGAGATGAAGTTTCTCAAAGGGTGGGGGATGACGCTCTTGCTACCCCAGGGACTGTAAATATTGGCGATGAGGATTTTCGTTCGGCTCGCAAGAGGCTTATGGGTTCTGATGGTGTTGTCATGGTGAGGGGGCAGCCAGTGCCGAACCTTGCAGGGAAAGTTCCAAGCACAGATCTTATGCTGGAAGGAGGGGGCGGTGTAGGGGTGAATGAAGCGGCCCCTTCGTCGTCTACACCTGGTAGGGTGCCCATTGTTAAGAGAAGGAAGCAGGGGGATGAGGAAGTTGATGAGGACACAACAATGAATGATGAGGCGGCCTCCTTCGAGGGGGACTGCCGGGCCCAATGAATGTCTTAAGTTGGAACTGCCGGGGAGGGGGGAATTCCTGGACAGTTCGTGAGTTAGCGACTATCTCACAGTCGCATTCCCCCACCATGGTTTTCTTATGTGAGACTAGACAAAAGGCGGAGAAGATGAGGAGAATCCATCACCGCATTGGACTGAAGGGTTTTACGGGAGTTGATAGTAATGGAATGAGTGGAGGATTGGCCTTTTATTGGCATGAGTCGTATGAGTTGGAAATTCTGGAAAAGGAGGATCGATTCATCGACGCCCTAGTGCGTACGCAGGAAGGTGCAGACAGGTGGAGGATTACATGTGTATATGGGGAACCGCGTGTGGAAAATAGGAATCTCATGTGGGAAAAATTACAACATTTGAAGAATACAAATGACATGCCATGGCTTGTGGTGGGTGACTTTAATGAGGCCATGTGGGACTTTGAACATTTTTCAGCTACACCGAGGGGTGTACCACAGATGATTGCGTTCAGGGATGTTCTGGAAGTGTGTGAGCTTGTTGATCTTGGCTTTATAGGTGTACCATACACATACGATAACAAGCGTGGTGGACCGAACAATGTACAAGTACGATTGGATAGGGCCGTGGTGACAAATGCATGGAGGAATTTATATGCCTTTTCTTCGGTTCTTCATGTGGTTTCACCGTGTTCCGATCATGTGATGCTCGTGGTGAAGGGTGAAGCGGATACAGGGCCGGTTGGAGGTAAAAGCCAGCGTTATGAGATGTTCTGGGAAAGAAACACTACACTACCTGATGTGGTGAAAGAGGCATGGGACGCGGTTGGTGCTGTTGAGAACTTAGCCCAGTTGAGGGATGTGCTCTCCAAAACGATGACTACCCTGAGTTCTTGGAGTAAGAAGTTCGGCAATGTTACACGTGAACTTGCCAAGTCGCGATCTCAGTTGGAAGAATTAATGCATATGAATGCTGACAGGCAAGACATTAGGAGAGTGACGGACAAAATGAATGAACTGCTCTATCAAGAAGAAATGCTATGGTTGCAAAGATCTAGAATCACTTGGTTGAAGGAGGGAGACAGAAATACTAAATATTATCAGAGCAAGGCTGTATGGAGGGCAAGGAAGAACAAGATACGAGAACTGACTGATAGTATCGGCGTGGTTCACACAGATCTTGGTACAATGGGAAGGATGGCAAATGAATATTTCAATAGCGTTTTTACTGCTGACCCTTCTCTTGATGCTACACCGATCCTAAGTTTACTTGAAGCTAAGGTATCGGAGGCGGATAACATCAAACTTTGTGCACCCTTTTCTGATAAGGAGATTTCTGATGCGTTGTTTCAAATTGGCCCTCTCAAGGCACCGGGTCCGGATGGTTTCCCGGCCAGGTTCTTCCAACGAAATTGGGGTACTCTCAAGGAGGGTGTCCTTGCAGCAGTGAGGGAGTTTTTTCGCACTAACGTTATGCCTGATGGGGTAAACTCATCGTCCATTGTGCTTATCCCAAAAATTTCCAATCCTTCTAGGATAACTGACTATAGGCCTATAAGCCTCTGTAACGTCATTTATAAGGTTATTTCCAAGTGTTTGGTTAACAGGTTGCGCCTGCTCTTGGATGGCCTTGTTTCTCAGGAGCAGAGTGCCTTCATACCTGGGAGGATGATTACTGATAACGCTCTTGTCGCCTTTGAGTGTATCCATTATATCAAGCAGGAGAAGGACCCGACAAAGAGTTTTTGTGCATATAAGTTGGATCTATCTAAGGCGTATGATAGAGTGGATTGGGCTTTCTTGAGGCAAGTGATGCAAAAGATGGGATTCTCTCAGTGATGGGTCGACTGGATAATGTTATGTGTCACGTCGGTGAGATATTCTATCAAATTCAACGGAACCCTCTTGGATTAATTTGCACCGTCGCGTGGGCTTCGGCAAGGTGACCCTCTCTCTCCATTCTTATTCCTGTTTGTGGCGGATGGTTTGTCAGCAATCTTGAAGAATAAAGTTTTGTTGAGGGAGATCATACCAGTTAGAGTTTCCAGGAAAGGACCGGGTATCTCCCACTTGTTGTTTGCTGATGACACGTTGCTGTTTTTTGAGGCGTCTAAAGTTCAAGCAGAAAAAGTAAAAGATGCTCTGGACATTTATGGAAGTGCCACAGGACAAAGTCTCAACTTTAGTAAATGTTCCATGTTCTTTGGGGAGGCTTGCCCGAATGTAGTGAAGGAGGAAGTGAGGGGCGCCCTACAGGTTATTACCCTTCTCTTTGAGGAAAAGTATCTAGGGTTGCCTACTCCGGAGGGCCGTATGTCCAAAGGTCGCTTCCAGAACTTACATACTAGCCTTACAAAACGGTTGATCCAATGGGGTGATGGACTCTTAGCTCAGCCGGGCCGAGAAGTGTTGATTAAAAGTGTTGCTCAATCCTTGCCAACATACATTATGGGTGTTTTCAAACTCCCGTTCTCGGTGTGCGATGATCTTAAGCGTATGGTAAGGAACTTTTATTGGGGTTCTGCAGAAGGTAAATGGAAGGTTCATTGGAGAGGGTGGGATCATTTTTTGCAGCCAAAAGATAGAGGTGGTTTGGGGTTTCATGATTTTAGAATGTTTAACCAAGCTTTATTGGCTCGACAGGCTTGGAGATTGTTAACCAAACCAGAAAGCTTGTGTGCCCTAGTGCTTAAAGCACGATACTACCCAAATGGTAAGTTGGAAGATACTGTATTCTCAGGAAATGCATCTTCTTTGTGGCAAGCTATTTGTCACGGGCTGGAACTGTTGAAGAAGGGGCTGGTGTGGAGGGTGGGGAATGGGAGAAGTATTCGTGTGTGGCATGACAACTGGATACCTAGACCCTTCTCTTACAAACCAGTTTCCCCCCAAGGAAGATGTCGTATTCGCTTCGTCTCCGACTTGCTGAATGAGAATGGTTCTTGGAACTATGGGTTTATATCTCGCTATTTCCTGGCAGCGGATGTACATGAAATTTTGAAGATCCGAGCGTCTCCTAGGCTGGGAGAGGATGTGTTGGCCTGGGGCCCGGATAAGAGGGGAATATTCTCAGTTAAGTCTGCATACACATTAGCGTTTGACATTGAGCACCATGAGACGGCTGCTTCGTCGAGCTCAAACCCATCCGGGAGTAGATCTTGCTGGAGTTTTATTTGGAAAGGGTGGGCTCCTCCTACAGTTCGGACCTTTGCTTGGCGGCTAGCCACTGACTCTCTACCAACGTGGCAGAGGAAACATCGCATAGGCCTTGAGACAATGAGCATTTTCCCGGTTTGTGGGGTAGAAGAAGAAGATAATTTCCATCCGTAATTGCCAGCTTGCCCGTGATCTTTATTTAGCCATGGCGACTGTATGGCCACTACCTGACCAACATTCGATAGTGAACAATGGGAAGGAGTGGCTGCTGCATGTCCTTGCTCCTTTGAATGAGGTTGGTCGGATGATGGTGTTGTTGATTTTCTGGAGGTGTTGGTTTATCCGTAATGAGGTGGTTCATCACAAGCCGGCCCCTCCCATGGAAGTGTCTATTAGATTCCTTCGAGAATACTTGGACTCCCTCATTGGTATTAAGCTATACCCTCAAGCGGATCCAGCAAAAGGGAAATCGTGTATTATCTACGATGTACAAGCTATACCCTCAAGCGGATCCCTCATTGAAAGCAGTAATGATGATTTCATGTGTGGATGATGATCGATCGGTGTATGCCTCCATTGTGAGGGAGATCAAGCATTTAAGGTCCCTTAGACAAACTTGTATTACTCATATTTCTAGATCGCTTAATAAGGCTAGTGACTGCCTAGCTCGATTTGCTTTGGCTCAAGGTAGAACTATGACTTGGTTGGGGTCAGGCCCAGATGAGGTGGTGAGGATTGCCTCTGATGATTGTAATGACATTATAGTTGAGTAATACAAGGTGTTTTGCCCGCAAAAAAAAAAACTCCGTACTACACTGGAAATTGCAAATGGTGCATGGGCATGGTGCCCGTTTCCAAAGAAATATTTTCTACAGTGTGAAATTTTTGAAATTTTTTGTGAACACTCATACGCATGTGCAAATTTCATAACAATATACTTTTGCACGTGGCATACACAAAAAAGGCAAATCCATATTCCCAAAATGGGCTGATCTTTTTTGTTGGACCAAAATTTTGGTTTTTTTGTACAGCCTGCAAATCACAATATTTTTAAACAATTTTTCACACATTCGTATTGAAAACATATAAGTTTCCATATATATTTTTTCTAACATTATTGAAACTATTAAATATGTGTTTTGATATTTTTTAATACCAAGCTCACTGAAGCTCGGTCACCAAAAGTCTGCACTCGTACTAGACACACTTTTGGGATGCCACATTTTTAGGAACATTTATATTACAGAACTGTAGGTTGATGGACATATCAAACTAAAAGAATATCATTAAAGATGGTGGCAGATTCCTTAATGTCCAAGTTACCCACATACTAATTCTTGATGGATACACCCTGGCTACTTTTTTTTGACATCATATTAGTAGCACCCCCATGTGATTCGCGCTTGGCTACGTCTTTCGTCATCGATGATAGAAAATATCACAATCACTCACGGGTGCCTTTTCATTTTCATGGTGTCCTCCGTCCGACTAACATAACTCGAACATCATTAGTTGAAAGGTCACGCTATGGGCTAGAAATTCATGCTTAGATTAAGGCAATAATTAGGGTTAATTACATCATGGCTGATGCAAACCATCATCCGGACCGTGCCATGCTCGATGACGACGTACCTTTGTCTATGCTTTAGAGGACACGAATGGCCATTAGTTTTACTTAATCGTGCACGAACTTTCTCATGGTTGGCTCTTTTGATTGCTGCAATGCCATTAGCGCTTAGCGGTGCGCTCTAGGCTCTAGCTAGTCATTGTCAACCTTTGGTTGGCCTAACTTCTGCTGGTTCGTATTTTATTTTCTTTTTATTTTTCCCCTTCGTTTTAAAATAAGTGCCTTAACTTTAATATAATTTTATACTAGAGTTACTACAAAGTTGAGACACTTATTTTTTTAAACGGGGGAAATATTTTCTAAGGTTACATCCTCCCGTTTGCTAATGCCTCCCTCGTTGGAAGAGCTCCTTTTGCTATATGCTCAGTATTGTGTTATATAAATGGAGATCTATTGATTGAATAAGTCATATGTAGGCAATACAGTCAGCAAAAATTCACACCCCGGCTTGCACATATCAAAGTACACACTTCGTTGAACAATACTCCGCCAATTCTTTTGGTAGTACCCTTTAAAAAGAATGGATGAAAGACGATCAACTTGCAATTAAAGAAAAATCAGTATGCGCCGGTCCCCCTAACCTACCCTCTGGCTCTTGGCTTTGATGTGCCGAGGCTTTGTCGTCACTGCATAATCTTTAGATCATCTAGAACATTTAGAATGCCACGGTCTTTAGGGATGAGCAGCTTCCACTGTCCTTCATTGTCCGCTCATCCTTGCCATCAAAATGATCTCGTTGTTTCGATCATGCCTTGAGCAACCCATTGAATCACCGATTGCTTTTGGGCGAGAGCGACCTGCCAGAATTGGCTCAACCATTAACCGCTCACACCACTGTAGCGACTGCGACGAGCTAGTAAGCGCCCGATTTTTTCTCCTGTTAAGTTTTTAACTATTTTTTAGGGAAAGCTATTTTTGTTTTCATGTAATTTTTTCACCTATTTTTTTAAAATTTTATTGAAATTTTGAAAGCATTTTCGAAAAAACATGATTCTTTTTAATAGTTTTCAATTTTTTTAGAAAAATGAACATTTTTTAAACACGTAAACATTTTTAAAACTTATGTCATATTTTAATTGAAAATTTTAAAACCTTCTAGTAACATTTTCATGTAAAGTGTGAACAATATTTTAAAACATGAACATTTCTGGAGAATCTGGACTTTTTAAAAACATGAACATCATTTTTAGATTCTACTATTTTTTTATTTTTTGTGTATTTTTCTAACTTTTGTAAAGAAATTAAGAGATAATTCTTCTTTTGTTTTTCATTCCCGTCTTTAGTATGGTTTTTTTTAAGGAAAAATGTTAGATATAGGCAAATTAGCTTTTTTTTCTCTTCCTTATAGCATGAGTTGGGCATAATGTTAAACTAACGTGAGTGTACAATAACTTATTCTACACCCCAGTAATGACGCATACAAAATATAGTAACATAGTATACAAAATATAGTCATTTTGTAAAAATGTATTAAATTATAAACTTGGGTAGTCAAAACAATATTTTTAGAATTACTACATTTTATACATCATTTTACTAGATTTTGTATTCTGCTACATACACTTATGAATAGCGAAACATATTAACCGTCTGAATGGATGTAATAGCAGGCTACTCCTGAATGGATGTACGAGGGGGTTCCTTTTTTTTTGTAGGTGATACTATACTATACACTGTTAGAGGGAGGGGGGCGGATGTTCAATTGATTTTCTATTTTTGGTTTCGGTGCCAGACACAGTCATGCAACAGAAAGTAGGAGATATCCCGACTGAAGGGTGAGAAAAAGAGAAAAAAATGAAAAGGTGAATAGTTTTTACATCAAGCTTCTCTGTTCTACATTTCAATTTTGAATTAATTTTGTAAATATATCATGACACATATATATAACATTTATTTTTCAAGAAACAAAACTTGTGTCTAAAACAGTTTGCACAAACAAGATATTGGTGTGCTATTGTGATTTGATGTGAGTAAAGTAATCTTCCATGAGCTCCTAGGAGAAAGTAGGAATTTTCATTGAAATATTCAATATAAATTTATCACGATATATGCGCTTTACTTTTATTTTAATGTTTTAGTATTCTGCTTATACATAAAAGTCTCACGTGCAAAGCACGTACAAATGACTAGTATCTAACGGAAGCCCAAGAAGATACGATCGTGTACGGCTCGCCGCTTTGGGCACCCCTATTTCTCGCTTTAAGCGAGCACAGGGGAAGCCTCGCGTCGGGGGTAGCCCAGATGGGCTGGCCCATCAGTACAGGAGGCCATGGCCTGTTTTTTTTTCTGTTTTCCGTTTTTGTTTCTTCCTTTATTTTTGTACTTTCTTCCTACTTTAAAATATTGTATACATACATACATATATATATATATATATATATATATATATACAAAAACACTCTTCAAAAACATATTTGGAAAATATTTAAAAATGTTGAATAAGTATTTAAATTTATTAAACAAGCATTTCAAAAATGTTGAACAAGTATGTGAATTTTTTGAATAAGTTTAAAAATGTTGAACAAGTATTTAACAAATATTGAATAAGTATTAAAAAATGTTGAACAAGTATTTGAAAATTCTTGAAAAATTATTCAAATATGTTGAATAAGTATTGGAAAATGGTTAATAAGTATTAAAAAATGTTGAACATGTATTTGAAAAATGTTGAGTATGTATTAAATATTGAACGATTATTCAAAAATGTTGAATAAGTATTAAAAAATTACGAACATGTATTTGAAAAATATTGAATAAGTATTAAATGTTGAGCAATTATTGAAAAATGTTGAATAAACATTCGGACAATATTGAATGGGTATATAGAAAATGTTGATCACTTATTAAAGAAATGTTTTGACACATATGAAAATGTTGAGTGAGAATGAAAACAAATATCAGAAAAAACGAAATGAAGAAGAAAAAAGGAAACCAAACAAAAGTTAGAAGAAATAAGAAAACCGAACGAAAAATGGTGAAGAAAAAAAGGAAACCAAAGAAAAAACAAAGAAAACCTTGTTAAAAAAACAAGAAACGGAAAAAGGAACCTGTGAACACTAATGGAAAAAACGATGAAATGGAGAAAGAACAAAGGAAAAGTCGGTGAAAAACCAGAAAAAATAAAAATAAAAACCTGAAGATGTATTGTATATCTGGTTCGCGTCCTATGTTCGTAACACGAACTAGGCGATCGCTTAATGGTAGCAGGGCAAAATGCAACCAAGAGATCGCGGGATCGAACCCCACGCTGCGTGCGACATTTTCAACTCTACTTTATTTCCTTTTGTTGCCCTAACGGGCCGGCCCAGTAGACTCGAGGCGAGAGATCCTGTACGACTCGCTTAATTCGAAAAATAGCCGCCGACTCGAGGAGAGAGACCCCGTACGACTCTTGCTTAATGCGGAAAAATAGTCGCCGCGCGCCGCCTCGACCTGTCCGAGATCGCGGGATCGAACCCCACGCTGCGTGCGACCTTTTCAACTCTACTTTATTTCCTTTTGTTGCCCTAACGGGCCGGCCCAGTAGACTCGAGGCGAGAGATCCTGTACGACTCGCTTAATTCGAAAAATAGCCGCCGACTCGAGGCGAGAGACCCCGTACGATTCTTGCTTAATGCGAAAAATAGTCGCCGCGCGGCGCCTCGACCTGTCCCAGAGCAATTGCCTATGTCAGGCCAACTCCACCGTGCAACCTCAAACCGACGTCCGTTTTGCCCGAATTCTGTCCATTTGGGTAGGACAATGGAGTCGTGTCCAGGCCGTTTCTGAGATGCGGTGGCTGTGCGTCCAACGCACAGACGCATCCCGGCCGCATCCTATATGCACTCTTTTTTTTTTGCAAGCCCTTAAACTTTATTTCATCATTCATTCTTGGTACATGGGAATACATCACCAAATTTTGACTAGAAAAGTAAGACCAAAGAAAACAAAAACCACAAGAATACATTTTAGAAGATATCCAACTTCCATAACTGCTCCTGTAAGTTGGATTAGTGCCTTCTCGATGTATTTATTGTTGATCTGCGGAGGAGCCGCCTCCATCTTGCATGTTTCTTTTTTCTTCGGGTCTAAAGAAGTAGAGGTTGCTTCCTCGCATCTAGTCTCGTGTCTAGCCTTTAATCTAGAAACAAGTGCACTTGTCTCATCTACAGCCTCTATGCTAGCTAAAAGTGCACGAACATCTACTAAATTGCGCTTGTCGGGGGTTGGGTGCGACATATGCCAAAGAATGGCTTATCATGGTGGGAGCGAGTAGAACGTCGCCAGTGCCCGGAAGCGGGATGAGGCGAAAACATGCACGCCGGCGGATCTTACCCAGCTTCAGGGCTCTCCGTGGAGATAACACCCCTACTGCTGCTCTGCGGGGTCTCCGCATGGTCACTATGGCAAAGTGGATACAATGGTGCTCCTAAAGCTGTTTCTGGAGGTAGGAGAGGGCAAGGCTAGCTCTCTCTTTCCTATGTTCTAGGGTCTACTGCTATCTGGATCCGAACCCTTTGCATGGGCTCTCCTGGGGGTTTATATAGGCCTACCCCTAGGGGTACAACGGTAATCCGGTTGGGCGCGGGTCCCAGCCGTCTGTCTCTCAGGCCGTCGTCTTCTCCGCCGACTACTGGGGCCCACCGACTGGCGGGCCCCGCGGTCAGGCCTGGTACTGTAGCGATGCTTCTGATGACGCTGGCTTGGTCATGCGGTCATGGCAACAGTGCCGCCGTCTGGCGGGCGTTCACTGTCGCCATTCCCCGTCTTGTCTGATTAACAGCGTGCGGGGCCCGTGGGAGGGGTCGGCCGACTCCAGGGGGCCGACTCCCACGGGGCCGTCTTCTTGGCGCTCTCGCCGTCTTCGATACTCCCGCTGACAGGCGGTCCCGCCGTCCTTGGGCCGTACAAGTAGGCATCATGGGCACACTGCACCGCCCACTAAGGCTGAGGCCAGGGCCGGCATGGCAACAGTGCCGCACCGTAATGGAGATCTCCATCGATACGGCGCACTGTAGCCATGCCATCCCCTCGTAGGCGGGGAAGAGACGGCCACGCTGTGACCGCTCCCCGGCCTGTCCACCGCGGCGCAGGCAGGGGGTGGTTGGAGTCGCGGGCCGACTACCCTCAGCCGGCTTCTCTGAAAGTCGTCAGCTGAGAGTCGGCATATCTTGGAGTCATCCCTGGGACTCGGCATATCTTGGAGTCGCCAGTTGAGAGTCGGCTTATCTTGGAGTCGTCACTGGGACTCGGCATATCTTGGAGTCATCCCTGGGACTCGGCATATCTTGGAGTCGTCCCTAGGACTCGGCATATCTTGGAGTCGTCCCTGGGACTCGGCATATCTTGGAGTCGTCCCTGGGACTCGGCATATCTTGGAGTCGTCCCTGGGACTCGGCATATCTTGGAGTCGTCCCTGGGACTCGGCATATCTTGGAGTCGTCCCTGGGACTCGGCTTGAGGGGCGCAGCCTGTCCCGATGTCTTGAAAGGTTCTGGGGCTCGGGTTGGCCTACCCGTGGCCCATTACTCCGACAGTAGTCCCCAAAGTTGGTGAGGCTCTGCGGATACTGCGCCGTGGGGCTTCAATAGTTTCATTCCTCTGGTGGTGGAATCTGGGCTTCGCTTGCCGTCTTCCTTCAGGCCGACTATCCGGAATCGAACTCGCAGAGGTCTGTCTTGCTCCTTAAGGAGTTCGAACGTCGCGGCGGGAAACCAGGCGGCGTGCCTGATACGCTTCCCCATGGTCGCCCGTCACAGCCCTGTCGCTCGGCGCCACGCGGTGAGGTCAGTCTGCCTACCCATGCGCGCGACGGGACATGCCGTCAGGCAGGGCCCGCCACTACCGTGCCTCGGTATCCGAACGGATCCGTTGCGGCCGCGTGGACGGTTGGGTTTCCCACATAGTTACTGCGCGCAGTAACTTCGTGGGGTAAATCGTGGGGGGGGGGGCATGGGGTCCCATGCACAGTTAATCCCACGCCCGCCCCATCGGCTTCTCAGCCTATGAGGCTATAAGTAGGCAGGGGGAGAGGAGCGGCGAAGCACGCGCGCCCATCTTCCCTGCTCTCCTGCCTCCTCCTGCCTCCTCTGCTTCCTGTCTCCTTCTTGCCGCCGTCGTGCTGCACCATGCCGCGCCCGCCACAATGAGCTCTTCCTCTGCCGCCGTGGCTCCCGCCGTGCGCTCCGCCGTGTGGGACGGCTCCGACGTGGATGACGACCTCATCGAGTTTCTTCGCAAGACGCGTCGCCTCCCCAGTGCAAACCTCATGCGAGCCCGTGCCGCGCCGGCGGGGGAAATACTGCCGGCGCTGGAGGAGGGCGAGCGGGTCATTTTCTGCTCGCACCTCATGCGCGGCCTGGGGTTGCCGGCGAGTGGCTTCTTCCGCTCCTTCTTGGAGCTCCACGGGCTCCAGCCGCACCACCTCACACCGAACACGGTGGTGCTGCTGGCTGCCTTCGCCACCCTGTGCGAAGGCTTCCTCGGCGTTCTCCCCACCATCAAGCTGTGGGGAGAATTCTTCCAATCCAAGCTCGGCACGCACGTTGCCGGCGTGCCGGCCCAGTGCGGCGCCTTCATCACGATGCGGCGAACAACAGCCGACAATCCGTTTCCCTCCATCCCGCTGATCAAGTCGGTGAGGATGTGGCAGCGGTCTTATTTCTACGTGAAGAACGTCGCCCCAGACGGCGACTGGGTCAATCTGCTGCCTTACGAAGCCGGCGCACCGGCTGGGAGGCTCCCCAGTTGGTCCCACCGAGTCAAGACGCTGACTCCCGCCGGATCCGCCGCTGTAGCGCGACTCCGAGTTCTGACGCAGTCGAAGGGCATGGTTGGAGCCGACTTGCTGGCCGCCTTCGTGGCGCGCCGAGTCCTTCCTCTTCAAGGCCGGCCTCATCTGATCAGTCAGATGAGCGACCACCGGGACCCAAGTCGGATGTGCACCAGGGACATGCCCCGCGCGGAAGTGGCGAACATGGTGAACCACATCGCAAACTGCGAGCTTGCGGCGGACTAGCAGTTCGGCAAGGAGCCGTACTCGCGCGCCAACCCCCCTCCGGCGGTAAGTCGCATCTCTTGCTCTTGTTTTCTTTGTAGCCGAATCCGACTTCTGATCTTTTCTGTTTCCTTGAGTCAGAATCCCCTCATTCAGCCTGCAGCCGGCGTCGAAAGACCGCCCCGCGAATTCGTTCCTGACCGGGTGGAGAGCGATGTCGATGACCACGACTTGGGGGCGGCGGCGATGGAGGCCGACGCCGAAGGCGGAGGCGGGGGAGCGGGAAGCGGCTTCACGCCCTCGGCCACCTTCGCCTACTGGCCTGAAGATGATGTCGAAGGGGAAGTCGCCCCGCGCCGCCAGCCAAGGGCTGGCCCGCCGGGTACGAGTTCCTCCGTCGGCCAAGGCGGTGTGAAGAGGTGCCACGCCGGGCCGAGTTCACTCGGCGGCAAGCCGAAGAAGTTCAAGGGGGCGGCTGCCGCGACCAGACGGGAGGAGGCGGCCACGAAGGCTAACCGTTTCCGCAAGGAATCGAAGAGGCCGCCATTGATCTCTGCGTAAGTGCCTCTGCCTTTGCCTTATTTTCTTTGGTGAATTATGTCCGAGTCTTTTACACCCCCTCCTTGCTTCAGGGCTCCTCTTACCCTTGAGAGGGTCGCCGCCCCCTCTATCATGGCGTCGGTGGAGACGTCCGCCAACACTCGGTGGGTTGACCCCGCTGCCGACCTCCGGGAGGCGACAGAGCGAAACGCGCGGGAGAAGCGCGGCGAGGAGGAGGCCGACCGCCTGGAGAAAGCGGAGGCTGAGAAGGCGGCGGCCTCCACCCAGAAAAAACTGGACAAGGCCGAAGCCGCCGTTACAGCAAGGCGGCAAGCCGAGGAGGCCGCACACCGCCAATCGGCGTTGCTCGTCATCCCACTGTCCTCCGCGCCACCGCCCCCGGAGTTCACGGGGCAGACCGAAGAAGCCGACGCCGAGAACCCCTTCGTGGAGAAGGAAAGCGGCGAGGCCTCCATGTCGGACACGCTTGTGCCGCCACCGCCGCCTCCGCCGCCGTTTGGGAGCGCGCGTGGAGAACAGCCGACGGGCCCGCCGTTGCCGCCGACTGCGGACGAGTCTGAGGCGAGGCTGCTCCTCCAAGTTACCTCGCCAGTGCGCCGCCGCCTTGAGTGGGTGACTTCGGCGCCACGACCCTTGGAGACCGGTGCCGCCAGCTCGGCCATCCCAGACGCTGAGGCGACGAGCGCCGCGCCCGTCGGGTGGGTGCACGGAGGCGGCACAGATCCGCTGAACCAGGCGCTTCTGGACATCCAGGCGAAGCTGCGAGCCGAGGGCGACGCCCTCCAAAACTGCACCAGGGCGCATTTGGCATCGCGAACGGCCGTCCGAGTATGCCTTCTTCTTTTGATTCTTGTTTTTCTTGTTCTTCTCTGTGGGGGTGTGCCAGCGCACCCACTGGGTGTAGTCCCCGAGTTTTGGGCCGGCTGCTGAGCAGGCGCTTCGGAACTCCCTCTGGCGAGTTCTAAATATTTAACTTTGTCCGAAATGCTTATTATAGGAGTATCACAACCTCCGCGCGACTGCCTTCAACCGCAATGTTGAGGAGCTGGGCAAGCGGACCGCCGACTTGTCGGAGAGCCGGAGTGAGTCCTTCTTCTTTTTCGCGGGGGCGTGCTGGCGCACCCGCGGGCTGTAGTCCCCAAGATTCGGGCCGACTGCTTAGCAGTCGGGCCGGATCTTCTCAGCGACTTTCTTTGTTGACGACTTATCGTCTTTTTCTTTTTTCTTCTTCAGGGGCCAACGCCACTCTTCAGCGGCAGCTGAGCGAGGCCAACACCGCCTTGCGCGCCAAGGGGGAGGAGTGCAGCAAGCTTGTCACGAAGCGTGATCTGCTGGCTGCGCAGCTGGCGGAGCAAAAGGAGCTGCTCAAGAACGCGCAGGAGGAGGCAGATAAGAAAGAGGCTGCGCTCCTGGCCGAGTTCGAGAGCGAGCGCTCCTCCTGGACCGACAAGGAGGCGCAGCTTACTTCCGGCTTCCATGAGATTGAGAACATCGTCGATGGTGAGTTTCTTGGTTTCCTTTGAGCCGCCGACTGTGGGTCGGGCCGACTTTTGACTCTGACTTGTTTCTTTTTTGTCTTGGCAGACTTCTTCCCTGGCCACTCACAGGCAGTCACTTAGGCCATCGAGGCTGATCGCAAGGCACGGAGGGCAAATGGCGCGGAGATCGCTGCTAATGCCCCCTTGACCATTGACGAGCAGCTTCTGAGTATCGAGGCCCGTCTTCGGCCGGCCCATCGGTTGATGCGCCGGCTTCAGTGTGCCGGCGCCCAGACGGTTGCCGCTCTGTGGCCAGAGACGCCGATTCTGCGCACTGCCAGTCAGACTGCCGACTAGCTGGAGGTCGCAGCCAGCCGTCTTGAAGCCTGGAAGGGTTCCTCGGCCCGGGCCGGAGCGCGCCGGGCCTTGGAATTTGTCAAGGCGTGGTATCCGGGGCTGGACCTGGACCGGCTAGCCGCGTTTCGGTCAGAGGCCCAGGCGGAGCTGGTGGCTGTGGAGGGCGCCCTCGTCGAATGTGCAGTGGCGATTGCCGACTACACAGACACCAGTGTCTTCATCCCTGAGCGGGCTGCAGGCGGCGAGGAGGTGCCGCTGGAGTGGTTCGGGATGAATCCGGACTATGACAAGGACTCGGCAGAGGTGATTGGCTCCAGCACCAAGGAGGAAGACGAGGCGGAGGACGAAGGCGAGACGGAAGCGCCAGAAGACGGAGCGTGCGACCAGCCTCAGCTCGACCGCGCCTCCAGCAATGAGCCGTGTCCGGAGAAGGCGACTGCCGCCGGAGACGATCAAGCCGAGACTGCCCAGCCGGCCGCCCCGACGCCTGACACCGCCGTCTCCTCCGACCCTCCGAACCCGGATGCCGCCTCCTAGGCTGCCGTCTTTGCCTCTGCTTTACCTGCCTTAGTAGTCTTTGACAAACTTTGTTAAATTTGAACAATTCCACCCGCGGGGTGTATCTTGAATTTCTACTTGAAGATTCGGCCAAGGGCCTATGTAAATATTTATCCGAGTTCTATCTTTCCTTGCTCATTGCCCTTTTGGCTTTTCCCTTTGCCGCCTTCCCTTAGTTGCTGCCTTGCCAGTCGGACAACCGCTCTGCGGACTGCCGCTGTATCAAACGCTTGGCTACTTTGGGAAGGCAAGTACTTGGCCATTTTTAGAGTCTTTTTAACAAGTCGGATAGAAAACGATAAGCCGACTACTAAAGAGTCGGCTTTCCTTGATAGAGGCTAGTAGAAAGCGGCGAGTCGACTACTCATGAGTCGGCTTTTGCTTCAAAGATGCCGGAGGCCGTCTTACGCTATATTCGTGCTTTGGGTCCTTAGCCATTTTTCGTGTGGGCACCCGTTCTTCCTCACTCCTGCCAACCAAACAGTCGCTCTGCGAGCTGCGACTTTTGACAGGAGACGGCTTAGGCACCGCACACTACTTGTCTGACTGCGGGAAGCACCTCATAGCGCGAGGCGGCGAGTCCCTGGGCCGACTAGTCGAGCCCGGTGCCAAGCGGCATTAACAAAGAGTAATATATTCGAAGGCATAATTCTTATCATACAGATAACAAAAAAGGGCAGTCCTCGAGCTCGTCTCGGGGGGCCCAAAGTCTTGGTACTTTAATACAAAGGGTAGCGTGATACATACTGCATCAACTGTAAAATCTTCGGAGAAGATTTGCATTCCACGGGCGTTCTGTCTCTTTGCCGGAGTCGTCCCTCTTGCGTGCTCGGGGCTTCTGAGCGTTGATCAGGTAGTAGGAGTCGTTTCCCAGCACCTTGCTGACAATGAAGGGGGCCTCCCAAGGTGCCGACAGCTTGTGCTGGCCGGCTGTTCGCTGGATCAGTCGGAGCACAAGGTCGCCCTCTTGGAAAGATCTTGGCCTGACCTTCCTGTTGTAGTATCGGCGTAGACTCTGCTGGTAGATGCTGGACCGGCTGAGTGCCAACAACCGGCCCTCTTCCAGCAGATCGAGCCGTCTTGACGTGCTTCTTCTGCTTCTTCCTTGGTGTACATGGTGACTCGCGGGGAGTCGAACTCTATGTCCGTCGGGATGACGGCTTCGGCACCATAGACGAGAAAGAAGGGTGTGAAGCCGGTTGACTTGTTTGAAGTCGTGCGCAGACTCCAGAGGACGGCTGGCAATTCGTCAAGCCAACAGCCGACCGAACGCTCCAGTGGTTCGACCAGTCGAGGCTTTATGCCAGATAGGATGAGGCCATTTGCTCGCTCTACCTGGCCGTTTGACTGCGGATGGGCAACGGACGCTAAGTCCAGTCGGATGCCCTGAGTCGCGCAAAAATGGGCCAAGGCACCTTTGGCAAAATTTGTGCCATTGTCGGTGATGATACTGTGCGGTATGCCATACCGAGTCATGATGTCGGCGATGAAGGTCACTGCAGTCGGACCATTCAACTTCTTGATGGGCTTCACTTCTATCCACTTGGTGAACTTGTCCACCGCGACAAGTAGGTGAGTTAGGCCACCTCGTGCTGTTTTGAATGGTCCCACCATGTCCAGGCCCCAAACCGCAAAGGGCCAGGCAATGGGGATAGTCTTGAGTGCGGAAGCCGGCTGATGTGGCTTGGAGCGGAACATCTGGCACCCCTTGCACTTTTGGACTAACTCTTTGGCCTCTTCCAGGGCAGTTGGCCAGAAGAAACCGTGTCGGAAGGCTTTGGCGACGAGTGCTCTCGAGGCCGCATGGTGGCCGCACTCACCTTCATGAATGTCTCTGAGAATTGCTTGGCCTTGCTCTGGCTCGATGCAGCGCTGGTAGACCCCAGTGACACTGCGCCTGACCAACTCTCTGTTGACTATGGTGTAGGCTGCCGCTCGGCATTGTACTTGCCGAGTCAAGATTTCATCAGTTGGCAGCTCTTTGCTTACTAGGAACTTGAGGATGGGCTGGGCCCGTGAGGGTGCCGCTATTTCTTCAATTGCCGCTATTGCGACTTGGACAAGGGCCGCTGGGCTGAGAGGCGGCGGGCTGGAGTCCGCAGCCGCTTGCTGACTTGACGACGTCCCCGGGCCGACTGGAGCAGTCCCCGGGCCGAGTTCTGGAGTCTTAGGTCTGGCCGCCGCAGTCCCCGGCCCGGGTTCTGAAGTCCCCAGGCCGGCTTTGACTACAACGCTCTTGGAGTCGGACCCGACTTCTTCGGGTGGAACCGGCACAAAGATTGAGTCTGACTCTGGTGAAGGCTTGATAGACGGCTTGAGGAGGCGCCGAAGGGCGACGCCGGATGGTATTGCTTGGCGGGTGGAGCCGATTCGTGCCAAGGCATCTGCTTGGTCGTTGTCGTTCCTTGGCACGTGGAGGAACTCGCACCCCTCGAAGTATCCACCGAGTTGTTGCACCAGGAAGCGGTAGCTTGCCATGTTTGCGTCCTTGGTGTCCCAATCGCCAGATGATTGCTGGACCACCAAGTCAGAGTCGTCATAACACAGGATCCGGCGAATGCCGAGTTCTTTGGCAAGCCGGAGCCCGTGAATGAGCGCCTCGTACTCGGCCACGTTGTTGGAGGCGGCGAAATGGATTTGCAGCGCATATCTGAGCTTGTTGCCCTTGGGGGAAGTGAGGACGGCGCCGGCTCCCAAGCCGGTGCGCATCTTGGAGCCATCGAAGTGCATCCGCCAATGGGTGGAGTCGGGCGCTGGTGGCAGGTACTGGGTCTCGGCCCAATCGACGAGGAAGTCGGCCAGTGCTTGTGACTTGATGGCGGTGCGGGGCTCGTAGTAGATGGTGTAGGGAGCCAGGTCGATGGCCCATTTGGCCACTTGGCCAGAAGCATCTCGGATTCTGATGATCTCGGCTAGTGGGGCTGTGCAGACCACAGTGATTGGATGCTCCTGGAAGTAAGGCTTCGATTTCTTGGCGGCGAAATGCACGCCGTAGCACATCTTCTGGTAGTGGGGGTAGTTCTGCTTGGAGGCCGACAGTACTTCGCTCAGGTAATATACCGGTCTCTGGACAGGTAGCGCCTTGCCTTCCTCTTTGCGCTCGACTACAATGACTGTGCTGATTACCCGGCTGGTGGCGGCAATGTATAGGAGCATGGGCTATTTGGGAGTCGGAGCCGCCAGCACAGGGGGAGTAGTCAACATTTTCTTCAGTTGGAGAAAGGCCTCGTCCGCCTTGGGAGTCCATTCAAAAAAGGTTGTCTTCTTCATGAGCTGATACAAGGGGAGAGCCTTCTCGCCTAGCCGACTGATGAATCGGCTGATGGACGTTAAACAGCCGGTGAACTTTTGCACATCTAACAGTCGTCTGGGTGCTTTCATCCTTTCGATGGCCTTGATCTTCACAGGGTTGCACTCTATGCCGCGTTCAGAGACCAGGAAACCAAGGAGCTGGCCGGCTGGTACTCCGAAGACGCACTTCTCGGGGTTGAGCTTGATCTGGAATCGGCGCAGGTTCTCAAAGGTTTCCTTGAGGTCTTCCAACAGTGTCCCACGTTTTTCTGTCTTCACTACTACGTCATCCACATAGACGTGGGCATTTCTGCCGAGTTGCTTGAGGAGGCACTTCTTCATGCAACGCTGAAAGGTGGCACCGGCATTCCTCAAGCCGAATGTCATGGTCAGGTAGCAAAAGGCACCAAATGGCGTGATGAAGGCGGTCTTCAGTCTGTCAGCCGGGTTCAGCTTGATCTGGTGATATCCAGAATATGCATCTAAGAAACTCAACAGCTCGCATCCGGCTGTGGAGTCTATCACCTGATCAATTCTCGGCAAAGCGAATGGGTCCTTGGGACAGGCTTTATTGAGGCTTGTGTAGTCGATACACATCCGCCGCTGCCTGTTCTTCTTCAGCACCAGCACTGGGTTCGCTAGCCACTCTGGGAAAAACACTTCCATAATGAAGCCGGCTGCCAGGAGCCGGGCTATCTCTTCTCCAACAACTCTTCTCTTCTCTTCTGACAGGCGGCGCAAGGGCTGCCTGACGGGCTTCACATCAGACCGGACATGTAATTTGTGCTCAGCGAATTTCGTCGGTACACCTGGCATGTCTTTAGGGGACCATGCAAAGATGTCTCGCTTCTCACGGAGGAAATCGACGAGCTCACCTTCCTATTTGTTGTCAAGGTTTGTACCCATGACAGCGTACCTCTCTGGGTGCTCCGGGTCCAAAGGTATCTTCTTCGTTTCTCTGGCTGGCTTGAATGATCCTTCTGCTTCCGACTCCTTGGGGTCAGGCGACAACTCGGGCTGCTTGCCGGCCATCACCACAACCCGATCAAGAAGCCGTTTCTCAGCTACGATCACCAAGGACTCGGCCAGCGGGCTGCTTTCGGCAGCGCAAGCGGACGACTTTCTGTAGTCACTGTCCATGGTTAGAATTCCCTTGGAGCTCAGCATCTTCATCTTGAGGTAGGCGTAGTGGGGGACCGCCATGAACTTGGCCAAAGCAGGTCGGCCAAGCAACGCATGGTACGGGCTTTTGAGGTCCACCACTTCGATGGCTCTCGGTGGAAATGACCTTTGTCCCCAAAGAGGACGTCTATTAGGATCTTATCGATTGGTGAGCAGGAAAGGCTAGGGACAATACCGTGGAACACAATCCGGCTACTCTGAAGTTGTCTTCGCTTGGTTCCTAACTTCTCCATCGTGTCCTTGTACATGATGTTGATACTGCTGCCTCCGTCTATCAGCACTCGCGAGAAACAAGCGGCCCGCCTATCTGTGGCGAGTGTGGCGCCTAAGTCCAGGGCGTAGGAGCCCGGATTCGGCATCACCTCTAGATGGCCGGCTCTTCTCCAACCGATAGGTCTTTCAGACCAGTGCATGAACTCTGGAGTGCTTGACGCGACTGCGTTCACCTCTTGTTGCTGCTGGCGCCGGCTGCGTCGATTATCAGCCACACTGGTGAACACCACATAGGCTCCATGCCCATCTGGGAACTCGTCTTGTATCGTGCCGACTGGCCTGACACCCGGCTGCTGGGGCGGTGGTGGAGGAGGCGGCCCAGCAGGCAGGGGAGGGAGTAGGCCATCTCCCTTGGCGATTCTGGTCAGCCAGTGGCATTTCCGGGTGGTGTGGTTTGACGGTTTCACGCCGCTGTGGAACTTGCAGGGGCCATCCAGGGTCTGCTCGTAGGAGAAGGCCGGCAACTAGTTGGACATGCCGCCTTTCTGCCGCTTGGTCGGAGGCTGTCCCTCCGGCTGTTGGTCTTCGACTGTCGCCACTTGCCGGCTGTTGGAAGCCGGCTGTGGGGCCTTGCGCTTGTGGTCGCTTTGCTGCTGCCACCGACTGGTGTCCCCAGCCGGAGTTCTTGGAGCCTGAGGAGCGACTTTGCCAGTCGCACTAACTTGAATCACCGCCTTCATGGAGGAGTCGGCCGTGGCGTACTTGTCTGCTGTGATCAGCAGCTCATCGAGGGTCTCCGGCTCGTCGCAGAGGAGCTTGTGTTTGAGGAAGGTGCCTTCTCTGCACCCGGCAGTAAAGTACTCGATATCCTGCACCTCGTGCACGCCCTCGCAGGAGTTTCGAAGCTCGGCCCAGCGTGTGAGGTAGTTGCGAGTGGACTCGTCGGGGCCTTGCACGCACAAGGAGAGTTGGCGAGGCTTGGGAGGTCGCTTGTACATGCTTGTGAAGTTGCGGACGAAGGCCTCGGTGAAGTCGACCCAGCTGTTGATGCTACGGGGCTTCAGACTGTTCAACCATGTCCGGGCCGTGCCCTGGAGCATGAGCGGGACATATCTTCCGGCAACACGCTTGTTGCCGTTCGCTATATTGACGGCTGTGGAGTAATCAATCAGCCAGTCCTCCGGCTTCACCGTGCCGGTGTATTTGGGCGTGTCTCGAGGGAGCGTGAACCCTTTGGGAAAGGGCTCATCTCGGATGCGGGGTCCGAAACAGGGAGGACCCAACTCGTCTTCTTCTTCCAGCGCCAGGGATCGGTAGAGTCAATCGATCCGGTGGCGGGCATTGTTCTCTCCGACTCCCTCTCGGCGGCCAAGGGGGTCGCCGAGAGTCGGATGCTCTACGGGCGGCGGGGAGACTCGCCTTTCTCTGCGAGGAGGGGGAGGCAGATAGTCGTCCCGCCGTTCCACCGCTTTGGGGCGGCCGTCTTGGTCGTGCTCGATGGTGATGCGAGTCCGACTGTGGCTGACAGTCGGCTCCTTGTCTTTCTTTCCGCGGACCCCGCCAGTCAGCGTCCGAGACGTCACGCCTTGATCTCGGCGGGGTGGCGGGTCGTCGTTTTGTCGCCGCGGCGCCTCCGTGCGGCAGTCGGCTTCGTTCTGCGCGGCAGCAGCGTCGAGGAGTTGCTGAACTCGCTCGGTCATCAGGCGGCGCTCTTCGCCTTTGAAGTTGTCGAGCTCTTCTGCCGCCGCCTGGGCGGCGCGGATGTTCTCTACAGGCGTGGCATATACGGGGCGATCGGCCCCGAACAGATTGGCGATTGCCACACCGCGTTGCCGGACCGCGCCAAGGCGGCTAGGCCCAGTCGGAGCCGGCGAGCCGCCCACGGCGCGACCCATCTCACGTTTGTAGGCCTTCGACAAGCGTCTCATGCTTGCCAGCTTCTTCGCGCCCTTGATGAGCTGAAGGCGGCGCGCCTCCAGCGTCTCGGCGTCGGCGTCTCCCGAAATCGGCGCAGACAGGTCTCGCAGAGCCGCGTCGAGCGGGTTGTGAGCTCCCTCGCCGGAACGCTCGCCGTGATCAAGGACGAGGACCTCCGTGACGGTGCTTCCGCCGCTCCCCGCGTAAGGGAGCGGCTCATCGTAGACCACCACATTGGTGGGGAACGCGTCGAACGACGCGGTGTCAGAGTCGACCAGCATCGGGTCGGTGGATCCTATGGACTCCAGGTCCACGGCAGGCTCGCTCTCTCTTTCCTATGTTCTAGGGTCTACTGCTATCTGGATCCGAACCCTTTGCATGGGCTCTCCTGGGGGTTTATATAGGCCTACCCCCAGGGGTACAACGGTAATCCGGCTGGGTGCGGGTCCCAGCCGTCTGTCTCTCAGGCCGTCGTCTTCTCCGCCGACTACTGGGGCCCACCGACTGGCGGGCCCCGCGGACAGGCCTGGTACTGTAGCGATGCTTCTGATGACGCTGGCTTGGTCATGAGGTCATGGCAACAGTGCCGCCGTCTGGCGGGCGTTCACTGTCGCCATTCCCCGTCTTGTCTGATTAACGGCGTGCGGGGCCCATGGGAGGGGCCGGCCGACTCCAGGGGGCCAACTCCCGCAGGGCCGTCTTCTTGGCGCTCTCGCCGTCTTCGGTACTCCCGCTGACAGGCGGTCCCGCCGTCCTTGGGCCGTACAAGTAGGTGTCGTGGGCACAGTGCGCCGCCCACTAAGGCTGAGGTCAGGGCCGGCATGGCAACAGTGACGCACCGTAATGGAGATCTCCATCGATACGGCGCACTGTATCCATGCCAGCCCCTCGTAGGCGGGGAAGAGACGGCCACGATTTGACCGCTCCCCGCCCTGTCCACCGCGGCGCAGGCAGGGGGTGGTTGGAGTCGCGGGCCGACTACCCTCAGCCGGCTTCTCTGGAAGTCGTCAGCTGAGAGTTGGCATATCTTGGAGTCATCCCTGGGACTCGGCATATCTTGGAGTCGCCAGTTGAGAGTCGGCTTATCTTGGAGTCGTCCCTGGGACTCGGCATATCTTGGAGTCGTCCCTGGGACTCGGCATATCTTGGAGTCGTCCCTGGGACTCGGCATATCTTGGAGTCGTCCCTCGGACTCGGCATATCTTGGAGTCGCCCCTGGGACTCGGCATATCTTGGAGTCGTCCCTCGGACTCGGCATATCTTGGAGTCGCCCCTGGGACTCGGCTTGAGGGGCGTAGCCTATCCCGATGTCTTGAAAGGTTCTGGGGCTACCCGTCGCCCATTACTCCGACAACGCTCTATCAATATATCGATGTACTCTTCTTCCCAATACCAAAACTTGCATCCATTCTACACAAAATTTGAAGTTAGCACAACTAGTCAAATCTAGAGCACAAAACCGAAGCTAAAAACAGCACATACCCCATCGTTTAAGCACTTGATGAACACCCATCCGGGATGCTCCGGCGTTGTAGACACGCGGCGCACGACCTTCTTTGGGCAGTGGTCACACTTGATGAGTGGCAACGGTGCACCGACGAGTTTTTGGGCTAGCACCGAGCTCGACCGACCGCCATTCGTGTATCTGTCGGCGGACCACCGACGGTGTAGATTCGAGTGGCTAGAGGAGGGGCCACTGCCTGCATGTGGCCTTACGGCCCTGCCACGGCCTTCCGGCCCAGTACCCGGCCAGTCCATGGCACGACGCGGCCTCCCACAGCCGGGCGAGCTCAAGACCGACTGGATCCGCCCCAGATCCGGCCGGCGGGGTGCGCAAAACAGGTGACCGTGGTTGGGTAGCTCGGGGGCGCCGAGGGGAAGGGGTTGGGCGAGCGCGCGTCCGAGCTGCACAGCTACAATGGCAGCGGCGGCAGCAGCGAGGGAAGAGTTGGGAAGAGTGGAGAAGAATGGAGGGCGTGCGTCCGAAGGGAGGGAGGGGACGGATAGAAAAAGGCGCCTCTGTGCCACCGACGGGCGGGCCAGGGGAGGGCACGCGCAAATGGCCCACGCGACCGCGTGCTGTAAGTTTCACCCAAAAAATGGCGCAAACTTGGGTCGGGGATGGGTCTAAAGCGGACAGAAAACAGACAATGTCCGTTTGCGCCCGCGCGCTGGGCCATCTGGTTCGTCCGTTTTACCCCAAACGGATGCGCGTAGACAGAATGGGGTCGCGCGGTGGATTTGGCCTCATGCTATTACCAACTCTGGCCATCCCTCTAAACCTTCCCACCCAAATATGTCGCCGGCGACCCCAACATGGCAACCCGGTGCTGGTCCTTCTTCGTTGGTGACGCCATGGATGGCCCATGTCACCCCTGCCTTGGCCTCGTGTCTTCCTCATTGAGATCCCGTACGACCCGCTTAATGCGAAAAATAGTCGCCGACTCGAGGCGAGAGATCCTGTACGACTCTCGCTTAATGGGAAAAATAGACGCCACGTGCCGCCTCGACCTGTCCGACTGCAATTGCCTCTGTCATGCTGTTACGAACTCTGGCCATCCCTCTAAACCTTCCCATGCCAAATCTGTCGCCGGCGACCCCAACATGGCATCCCGGTGTCAGTCTTTCTTCGTTGGTGACGCCATGGCCGGCCCATGTCACCCCTGCCTCGGCCTCGTGTCTTCCCCATTGGAATCAACTTAAATGCAAAATCTATATCTACATCTACATCTATATCTATATCTATATCTACTATTAAAGGGAATAGGTATTCTTGGTTTGGTCATAATATTTTTTGTCCCGTGATATTTTTTTTGTTTATAGTTGGACCTACCTAATTTTCGTCTGTCATGAGGCACTGGGGTTAATTGTTACGATCGTACGTTATTTTCTCAAACATCTGGGCCGGCCCATGAAAATAGTAATAGGCTGCGATGACATACTGTAGCTCCAAAAAAGATCCCTTTGTGGGGGATCAAACCTAGGATCTCATATTAGAAACATCACACACCAACCAGTTGACCTACCAAGCTTTGCTGGTTATAATACAGTGCAGAATCTTAAGAACCAGTTTCCAGCGCAGATACTAATATTTTTAAATTTTTGATCGCAATTGTTGTCGAAAAAAAATAAGAGAATGTTTTGTGAAGCGCAAACACTTTACAAATTTGTAAACATATCTTAATAAAATGAAATATTTTTTAAAAACACGAATATTTTCTGAAAATCATGAACAACTTTTTCAAATAGGAACAGTTTTTAAATTCCAAAACAAAATGTGGAAACACAAACATTGTTTGAAACCCGGAACAAAATTGGGAACACATAAAAAAATGAAATTCCGGAAAAGAAATTGAAGCATGAACATTTTTTCTAAAAAAATGAACAATTTGTGGATACGCAGACTTTTTTTGAAATTCCAATAGAAATTCTGCAAAGTTGTGAAAATTTTGAACAAAAACATTCCAAACAATTTTTGAAAAACACAAACAAAATTTGAAAACACGTCTTTAAAACATTTTCAAACAATTTTGGAAATGGGAACATTATTCGAAACTCCTGAAAATGAAAACATGAACATTTTAAAGATTTGTCAACAATCTCTGAAAACGGTGCCTTTTCTGAAACTCTGAACAGTTGTTAAAAGTTGCGAAAAAATAGAACAAAACCATTCCGAACAAACTTGCAAAACACGAACATTTTTTGGAAATCCAAATTTTATTTATTTATAAATACAAAAACATGACCATTTTTTGAAAATTTTGGAAGTGTGATCATTTTTTTAGATAGAGGGGGTTCACTTGAATATTTATCCCACCTCGCTTTGATCCACAAAAATCCATTAGTTTATAAACGCCGGATAGTTGTCGAGATCATCAAGCCCAAACGAAGGGTATGGTGTGGGAGTGAAGAAATTAAGGTTGGCTCTTATTAAATGAAATTGTTGGAATAGAGCATGACGAAAGAATTAAATGTTGGCTCTAAACGGAAATGTGGAAGTATGGCTGGATTGTAGGCTCGGGATGTGCTTGCATGTCGGATGGAGTGTATGGCATGGTGAATCTAACTAACAAAAGATATAAGATACCTGGTTGGAGTGGCATATATAGCTGGTGAGTGATGGCTCAATCTTAATGTGCACTAACAAAACAATCCCTGACATGTGTGCAACACGAGAGATGTTGTTGCCTTCTTTCCATGGGAATAATCGGGTCTCGCTCGCAAACTAATCAAAAATGAAAAAAGAAGCAAAGACACGCCATCAGCTCTGATTTTTGGGCGGTATGTTAACCTTTTCAATGTGCAAGGAAATGTTTTTATTTATCAGTGTTTTTGCCGCTGTCAAGTTTTACTTTCTTGAAAAAAATACCTGGTTAATCTACATGCAACTTTCAATCGAGCATTGTTACTGCAAACGGCACACAGTTACTGCAATCGAGTCGGCGGCTATTTTTCACATTAAGCGAGTCATACGGGATCTCTCGCCTCGAGTCTACTGGGCCGTCCCGTTAGCGCATCAAAAGGAATTAAAGTAGAGTTGAAAAGGTCGCACACAGCGTGGAGTTAGGTGTTTCCGGAGAAGAATAGTGTTTGCCAAATAATGTTCAGTTTTGCTATTCTGCATGTAACTAGATATTTTTATTTTTACTAGCATATATGCCCGTGCGTTGCAACGGGAGTGAATATTAGCGTGTTCACCAGTGTGGCATGATAGTATCCAGAAGATATCACACAACAGGGAGACACACATCAAGCTCTAAAAAAGTGCATATCAGTCATACATTAATCATGCAACAACCCTTAACACATGTGCTAAGGATCAATTAATTCTCCTTATAATCCTAACATCTACACTTAGTTAGCTTTACACCTTCGCATATCCAATTTGTAGCACACTGATTGACCTCGCTACGACATACGTCTGACTTATAGCAATGACGGACATCCTTGTTGTGTCCATGTGGTCGACTTTGCTACGTTGTCCGTATGACTTGTTGTCTTGGCATCGCTTATGTAATTGGTTTTACAGCACGGCGGTCCAACTTTCCAATAGAAAATTAATAGCGGCGACTGGTGTTACATTGGCATGCTTCCGGATGTAGCAAGCAATTGGCCTTCCAACGTTGTGTTCTGCTTGGATCCCGTACGACTCGCTTAATGCGAAAAATAGCCGCCGACTCGAGGCGAGAGACCCCGTAGGACTCTCGCTTAATGTGAAAAATAGTCGCCGCGAGCCGCCTCGACCTGTCCGAGAGCAATTGCCTATGTCATGTTGTTACCAACTCTGACCATCCCTCTAAACCTTCCCACAACAAATCTGTCGCCGGCGACCCCAACATGGCAACCCGGTGCTAGTCCTTCTTCGTTGGTGACGCCATGGCCGGCCCATGTCACCCCTGCCTCGGCCTCGTGTCTTCCTCATTGAGATCCCATACGACCCGCTTAATGCGAAAAATAGTCGCCGACTCAAGGCGAGAGATCCCGTACGACTCTCGCTTAATGCGAAAAATAGTCGCCACGTGCCGCCTCGACCTGTCCGAGAGCAATTGCCTCTGTCATGCTGTTATCAACTCTGGCCATCCCTCTAAACCTTCCCACGCCAAATCTGTCGCCGGCGACCCCAACATGGCAACCCGGTGTCGGTCCTTCGTTGGTGACGCCATGGCCGGCCCATGTCACCCCTGCCTAGGCCTCGTGTCTTCCCCATTGGAATCAACTTAAATGCAAAATAAAAATAAAAATATCTAGTTACATGCGGAATAGGAAAACTGAACATTATTAGGCAAACACTAATCTTCTCTGGAAACACAGAGACACGGACATCACCATGCAGTGTGCACACTCAGGGGGTGTTTGTTTCCAGGGACTTTTTGGTGTAGGGACTAGAAAAAGTCCCTAGCAAACCAAACAGGGTGGGACTTTTTTGGGACTTTTTACTAAAAGTCCTTAGAAGCACCTCCTTGAGAGTCTTTTTTAAAAAGTCCCAGGGACTAGAAAAAGTCCTAGGACTAGAGAAACAAACACCACCTCACTCACATTCAAACCCAAGAATTAAAGCTTGTCTTGCTAGCGACGAGAACTTTCAGGGGACACACAACAGAGGACCAAACCCAGTTAACGCACTAATCCTGCAAGTATTAAAAAATGTCAAATAAGTATTAAAAAATGTTGAATAAATATTTGAAAAATGTTGAACAAGTACTCCTTCGTTCCTAAATATAAGACCTTTTAGATATTGTACTATGGACTACATACGAAGCAAAACAAGTGAATCTACACTCTAAAGTATGTCTATGTACATCCGTATGTAGTCCAAGGTGAAATCTCTAAAAGGTCTTATATTTACATACGGAGGGAGTATTTGACAAATGTTGAATAAGTATTAAAAAATGTGAACAAGTATTTGAAAAAAATGTTAAAAAATTATTCAAAAATGTTTTAATAAGTATTTGAAAATGGTGAAAAAGTATTACAAAATATTGAACATGTATTTGAAAAATGTTGAATAAGTATTAAAATGTTGAACATTTATTCAGAAATGTTGAATAAGTATTAAAAATGTTGAACATGTATTTGAAAAATGCTAAATAAGTATTAAAATGTTGAGAAATTATTGGAAAAATGTTGAATAAACATTCGGACAATGTTGAATGGGTATATAAAAAATGTTGATCACTTTTTAAAGAAATGTTTTTGACATATGAAAATGTTGAGTGAGAATAAAAACAAACATAAGGAAAAACGAAAATGAAGAAGAAAAAAGAAGACGAAACTAAAAATGGAGAAGAAATTAGAAAACCGAACGAAAAATGGAGAAGAAAAAAAGAAAAGCAAACAAAAAACAAAGAAAGCCTCGTCAAAAAACAAAAACAAGAAACATAAAGAGGAACCTGTGAATACTAATGGAAAAACCGATGAAATAAAGAAAGAACCAAAGAGAAGTCAGTGAAATCCAGAAAAAAATGAAAACAAAAACCTGAAGAGGTATTGTATATCTTGTTCGCGTCCTATGTTCATAACACGAACCGGGTGATCGCTTAGTGATAGCAGCGCAATAATGCAACCAAAAATATCGCGGGTCGAACCCCGCGCTGCGTGCGACCTTTTCAACTCTACTTTATTTCTTTTTATTGCGCTAACGGGCTGGCCCTGTACTGTAGACTCGAGGCGAGAGATCCCGTACGACTTGCTTAATGCGAAAAATAGTCGCCACGCGCCACGTCGACCTGTCCAAGAGCATTGCCTCTGTCCTGCTCTTACCAACTTTGGTCATCCCTCTAACCTTCCCACGCCAAATCTGTCACGGGCGACCCCAACATGGCAACCCCTGCCTCGGCCTTGTGTCTTCCCCAGTGGAATCAACTTAAAATGCAAAATAAAAATAAAAATATCTCCGTTTCAAAATAAAATAAAAATATCTAGTTACATGCGGAATAGTAAAAGTGAACATTATTAGGCAAACACTAATCTTCTCTGGAACCACAAAGGCACAGACATCACCGTGCAGCGTGCACACTCACTCACATTCAAACCAAGAATTAAAGCTTGTCTTGCTGGCGACGAGAACTTTCAGGGGGACACACAGACAGAGGACTAAACCCAGTTAACACACTAATCCTGCAAGCTACAGGGCCCTATGCTATGCTTCTGTCGCGGTAATATACTGCTTCATGACGAGCTCCATAAGAGCATGGTGGCAACCCGTCTTCAGCTGCTCAAAATCAGATGTCGCCATGGCTGCTTTCAGATTCCCGGGCTCAGAGAGGAACTGCGTGCAAGCCTCCTTGAGCACGCGGCAACAGTTCTGTTCCGCCAGCGCCAGCATGGCGGCCACCACCGAATGCACGCCGATGTGCCCGCACAGCTCCTCCTCGCAGATCAGCTTCAGCCTCTCGAGCTTGTACTTGTCCGCCGCCACGAGCAGCGGCTTCGCCATCGTCGCCAGCTCTACCTCCTTCGGCAGCGTGTCCGTGTAGATGAAGTGAAGCATGGCCTTGAAGACTGCAGCATCCATGATCCATGCCGTCGATGTGTAGCATGTTCGTTGCGGTAGTCAGCGCGAGCTCCGCCTTGAAGGTGGGCGACCGGGCGGCGAGCATCCACCTGTGCGCCGCGAAGGTCTCCCCGCCGGCCTCGATCTCCACGTCCACCCCCTCCTTGGACTCCCACAGGACCACCGCGAGCTGCTGGTGCAGCTCGCTCGGGGGCACCACGGTACCCGTGGGCGTGAGCCCGGCGCGGTAGTTGGCAGCGCGCGTGTCGTAGACGGCGACGTCGCATAGGATGGACACGCCGTCATCCTTGAACTGCTTCTCCTTGTCCAGGTCTTTGGTCTCCATGAAGCTTCCCCAGCCCCGGCACGTTGAGCTCGAGCTCGAATATTTAACGCCTTTGGCTTCGGTATTACCTTTGGTGCGCCATGGCTTCCCGGCGTGGTCCAGTATGCTCATGCGGACACAAGCCCTTGCGTCGCCGGTCTTGCTATGGCTGGCGTGCTCGAGATAGAGGGAGAGCCAGCCGTCGTAACCCTTCTCGCCGTTCGGGTAGCACTTGATGCGCCAGTCGTGGCCGCCGACGCCGAAGGTACCTGACTTGACCAGCGTGCCGTTGGGGGCCGTCTTCAGTGTGCACCCGTCGATCCTGAGCAAATAGGAACAGGTAACCTGCGTGGTTGCGACAATGGTGCCGGTGGAGAGCTGCTGACGGCCGGCGCCACGGAGAGCAGAGATAAGCCGACATCGACATGGTCGATGCCAGAGTGGATTGAGCGATCGATACTCAAGCTTGTGATGTTTAAGGGTTGTGTTTAGGGTGCATCACAGTGATGCCTAGAGTAGCTATAGCAAGTTTTCCGGGCGATAGATGGATGGAGGAGTTCGGCATGCATCACTGACTTAATTAGGTGATCAATGCAAAATGTGTGCATGCATGCACGAATGACCGAGAAGTATACATAGGAGTACATGGAATTTTTAGTCCTCAGATATTAATTAGTAAGAGGTTTAGTGTCGCGTCGATTGTGTGGATCATGCAGAGATTAGTTTTGGGACACGCTTTTATGAGGGAGCTAGTGGGAGTTAATTCATGGTATATAAGTGCTGGTGCTACTCCATATCTGTCGTGACGACGTCGAGCTGCTGATTGCGAAGTTCGGCCTCTTCGACCACATTGTCCCGACGTAGCTGATCTGCCTGGCGACCAAAATTGGCGCCTCCTCGATCTCATCATCAAGTTATATATCGTTGTGGTTTTTTTTTTCAAAAAGGGGACTCTCCGGCCTCTGCATCAGAACGATGCATACGGCCACATTTATTATAAAATAAAGTAGTTCAATAATGTCTTGCAGTCTGCAACAAAATGATAGCTCACAAAGAGCAATAGAAACAAAGACAAAAAAGGCCCAAAAGCCACAACCGGCTGGCAAAATATAGATAGGTAAACTAATCGCCTATCCTATTACATGACCGCCATCCAAACCGGTTGAAAATATCCCGCGCTACCATCTCACACCGGAGAGATCCAGTAACCAAACGTTCCCTGGCCTCCATCGGAGTGAGTAAAGACCACATACGGATTAGCGCAGTAGCCCGGAATAAAACCTGCAAAAAATGGATAGTTGATGTTCTGTTAAAAGCCAAATCATTTCTGCAGTTCCAGATTGCCCATAACAACGCACATGCTCCTACTCAAATTTGTCTAGCTGTTTCGGACTCTATCCCAACAAGCCACGTTCCAAATAACGACCCGACCGAACTCGGAGCAGTAATGTTAAAGGCAATTTGTACCGAGCGCCACAGAACCCTCGCCAACGGGCAATCAAAGAAGAGGTGCTTGATATTTTCATCCCGATCACAGAAACTACACCTAGTAGAGCCTGTCCAGTTGCGCTTAACCAAATTATCTTTCGTTAAGATAACTTGTTTATGTACAAACCACATAAACACTTTGATTTTTTAGCGGAACCTTAACTTTCCAAACATGTATGGAACTAGGAATAACACTAGAATTGATGACGTCAAGGTACATCGACTTGACTGTGAATTCCCCAGAAGTAGTAAGCTTCCAGCACAACTGATCGGGCTGGTGAGTAAGCTGTTTCGGCCGAGCCATAGCCGATGGTGGACAAAATATAGTTGCCATGGTTGCATCTGTGAACAGATATGACGCCTTGGAAGGGTCCTTTACCGAAGGTTAGTCTTCCTAATCTCACTGTCTTTGATCTTGTTCGGCCGGAATCGTGGATCGTGGTTAAGCGGAAGAAGAAGGATCGCCGCCGGCGGCACTAGCGGGTGTCTCGTCGGGTTTTTCGGGCCTCGGGATCGCTCAAGATCGCCAGCGCCGTTTGAATTTGCTTATTGGCCGAGAGAGGTCGAGTGAAAGCGCTATTGGGCTGAGTCAGGTTGGGCCGGGGTTAGCTGGGTATGAGGCCCAGGCTAACCCTGTGTCAAACCAGCTTGTGCTGGGAGCGGATCGGTGCATCGCGTGTGGGCTGGTCGGGTCGGTATCGCATGGGTATGTGGCCCAGGTGGATCCGGTCTTGATCGATGCTATGGGCGACGTAGGTCCGCCAGTTCGATCGTCGTTTCGTTCCTCGCCTGCACCGGTTAGGGTTCTGCGACGCCGGAGTCCCAACCTTCGATCGGCTGGGTGTGGATGGGCGCGGCGTATTCCCCCGCTTGGGGCGATGGTGGGCCGCGGAGGTGCCTTGCCGCCGGGGAAGAAGCCTGGGACCGGCCGCGTCCAGACCGCGTCGCCGCAGGGCGCTGGCGTTGGCTGTGGCGCCGTGCTGCCGCCTGCTTCCGGGAGTGGGGCTGCGCTGCCGTTGCCCGCGGGTAGTGGCCGCGAGGCAGGGCCGTCGTTGAACCCTGGGACTGGCCATGGGGTGCTTCCTCCACCGGCTCTGCCTGCTGGTCGAGGAGTGGCGGTGGTTGGTTCGGCTACGGGCCGTGGTGGAGGATTGACTGGTCATCGACTGCCGGCCCCTGCTCCCGCGGGTATCCGTCCTCCAGCGCCGGCAGCGGCCGGGATGATCGCGGCGGGCCGTGGTGGCGCGGTGTCAAGGCCGACTGCGCCAGGGCTCTCGATCGGGAAGCAGCCGAGGCCGGCCCCCGCCGCCTCATGTCGCTGCTAAGCCCCAGCAGGACAGGGTCGGGCCGGTGCAGACGCAGCCACCGCTGCCGCCTCAAGTTTCTGCCGTGCCCCGGGGGCAGTGGGGGGATGATGGTTTTGATGCGTATGGAGCTGGTAAGCACCGGGGGTCCTCGTCGACGGGTGGTGGTCGGGGCTACGCTTGGCAGAGCGATGGCACAATGGAGCAACCGTTCATGGGCCCCCCAGGAGGCTTTGTTGAGGGGGCATCTGGCCAGGCTACCGACAGCGGGGTGGGTTCCGCTGTCATCGTGGTGGCCGTGGGGGTCGAGGTGGCCGGTACCGCCCACGACAGCCACCGCCGCTTGTTGTTGACCAGATGGTGGTTGACGG
The DNA here is from genome assembly GCF_002162155.2 of Triticum dicoccoides. Taxonomy (NCBI): domain Eukaryota; kingdom Viridiplantae; phylum Streptophyta; class Magnoliopsida; order Poales; family Poaceae; genus Triticum; species Triticum dicoccoides. Next base: position 127,178,019 of record NC_041381.1, on the reverse strand, counting down.
GACTGTTGAGGAGCAGGTTCTGTCAGGGCAAGCTATGGAGGTGGTCTCGACGCTTGCCTCTGCTGAGATTCCCGGAAATGAGTCCGGATTGACAGCGATAGTAGACGCGACTGACAGGACTGAGTCTGAGAGGCCGTCCAAATGGGCGCGTAAGAAAGAAAAATGCTGTGCCATAGATGTGGTGGCAAGGGACATTTTATTGCTGAGTGTGTGGCTGAGCTGTGTGGCATTTGTGGCAAACCGGCACACGATTCAGGGGACTGTCCGTTTTTGAGAGATCAGGCACCATCACTCATGATGTATGGAGTGTACTATGCTGAACTTACGTTCTTTGAATCTCCAACGGAGATGGAGGTTCCTGACGAGACATTGAGTTTGACGACTGGGTTAGTCAAAATTACCAGAGGAGAGGTCTCAGAGGCACAGGTTGTTCAGAGGCTCATGGAGTTAGCTCCTGGGGATTTCCAGTGGGAGCTTGTTAGTATCGAGGACAAACTGTTTCAGGTTGAGTTCCCGTCAGTTGAGGATCTTCACAGACTTCTGAGTTTCGGGATGTGCAAGGTGCCGGGTACTGATGGTGTGCTTGAGTTTCACGAGTGGAAGAGGATTGAGCCTACGGGCAAGCCTCTGACTCAGGTTTGGTTGCGGTTCTCTGGGGCTCCCTCCAAGCCGATGCAGGATGCCCGGGTCGTGGCCAGTTTGGTTATCATGGTGGGCAGACCAGAGCGAGTGGATATGGACTTTACCAGGGCCCACGAGATTGCCCGTCTACTGGTCAGTGTGCTGAACATCGAGTCCGTGCCTAAGGTGGTTAAGTGGGCATATCGAGGCCACATCTATAACCTAGTCATTGAGTTCGAGGATGAGAGTCTGTTCGCTGAGGCGGCCAACGGGACTGATACTGATATGCACGAGGGTGGTGATAGTTCGGCACTTAAGGAGGCACCAGCAGCTGACAGTGGATGAGAGTTGTCCATTGCGCCGGGTGCTGACTCTCAGACGTCTGCGGATGGGTCGGTACCACCTTCTACGGTGCCTACGACTGCTCTCAGATTTGGGTCTTTCGAGCCGGCATCTGCACCCCCAAGACTTTGGAGTGAACGGGTGGAGTCTGATGAGGTGTTCGAGCACTCGCTACCGGTCCTGGAGTTTGAGAAGTCTGTGGTTCCTCTTCTGGGGGCGTCGCCGATCTCGGTCAGGGCTGAAGCCGAGGAGGTCGTTCTCGCGGGTGGGGGTCCGGAGATGGTGATTTCGGATCCCACCCCTACAGTCGGGGTACCACAGTTGCAGCCGACGGTGCCATCTGCTGATGGGGGCGTGGGGCAGGTGGCCTCGGCGCCCTCATCGGGGCTTGCGGAGGTCGAGATCCCGACAGTGCAGATTGACTCTTCGGGAGGGGGGACGAGGCTGCTAGCCCCGGCTCCTTCCTCCCCTATCGCCGGGCTGGTGTTGCTGGCACCGGCGTCGCTTTCCGGAGATGGCTCGGGGCAGGTGGCCTCGGGGTCCTCTTCTCTTGGGGCGCCCAGGGGGGCCTGCCTGCCTTCGGCGCCGGTGACGCTGGCTGGCCGTTGGGCCGGGGCAGATGGGGAGCTCGGGCAGGAGGCCCAGGTTCCACCTTCCTACGGCTTGGTGCACTCGAGTAGAGCTACTCGGGAGGAGGTGATTGCATTCGGTAGTATTCCGGATCCGGTCTCTGAGGGGCGATGGTTGAGTAGCCGTCTCCAGGACCATCCGGAAGTGGATGACATTTAGCAGCGGTGCGTCATGAGGGCGGCCAAGCTTCGTGACGTGGAGGTCACTACTGGTATGTCGGTCAATACCTCTAATTCTATTTTGCATTTTTCCAATGATGAGATTATCAATAATGCAAATCAGCTAGGAATTTCACTAGGTAGTAATGATAGTGAAATTTCAACCTCGGTTAATGATATGCTGGGTTTAGAGGCCGAACGGGCGCTTGATATGATTCGTAACTTAGCGGCGGTTAAACCCATGAGTAACTCCGATATCGATGCTTTAGGGGTCATGGCGCTCGATAATTTTTGCGTGGATCTTGCTCATCCGTCTCCTGAGCCTGAGGAGGAGGATGAGCGAGTGGACAATGTGGATGTGCGCACCTCTGAGACTGGTTGTGAGGACCAGCTGGAGAGTTTCAATATTCCTAAACGCAAATGGAAGCGGAAGATTTACCCAGATTCCGCAGTGCGTAGGAGCGCTCGGATACGAACGGCTAAAAAATTCAATGATGAGATATGAAAGGAATCTTTTGGAATAGCAGAGGTCTGAAAGACATGGCTAAAAGAAGGTTTCTTGCGGAGGCTTCTATTGAGCATAAGTTGGACTTTATCGCTTTGTCAGAAACTGGTAGAGCCAACTTCTCGCCACAATTTCTAAATACTCTTTCGAGATGTATTGATTTTGATTGGCATTGTCCACCACCGCGAGGAAGATCTGGTGGGATTTTACTCGGAGTTAGATGTGACTCGTTAGAAGTCCGAAGCATGTTCATGGGAGATTTCGCTGTTATGTTTCGGGTGCGGTCGAAGACCAATGGGTTTAACTGGGCTTTGGTGGCAGTATATGGTGCCGCACAGCCCGAGCTTAAACCGGATTTCTTGGCTGATCTGGTTAGGATTTGCGGTTCTGAACAACTTCCTATCCTGGTGGGGGGTGATTTTAATATCATCAAAAGGCGTGATGAGAAGAATAATGATAATTTTGACGGCAGATGGTCGTTCATGTTTACCACAATCATTGAAAGCCTGGATTTGCGTGAGATAGAGCTTTTGGGCAGAAAGTTTACCTGGGCTAACGCCTTGCCAAATCCGACGTTTGAAAAGCTGGATCGAGTCCTGGCTAGCATCGAATGGGAGCAGAAATTTCCTTATGTAACAGTCCAGGCACTTACTCGTGGTATTTCTGATCACACGTCTCTATTCCTTGACTCTGGGGAGGCCATCCATTTGGGAAATAAAAATGTTTTTTCTTTCGAGCTTGCTTGGTTTGAGAGAGAAGGTTTCTTGGATCTCGTAGCCAGAGAATGGGCTAAGGATGCAGGAGGTAGGACTGCGCTCAAGCGCTGGCAGAATAAAATTAGGCATTTGAGAAGTTTCCTATGTGGGTGGGCTAAGCATCTCAGTGGGATTTATAAGATTGAAAAGGAACAGCTCCTTACGCTTATTCAGTCCCTTGATGTAAAAGCCGAAACCATGATCATGCCAGCCTCGGAACTTCATGCCAAGCTTGACGCGGAAATGAGGCTGAAAGAGCTTCTTCGTGAGGAAGAACTAAAGTGTGCCCTTCGGGCTAAGGTCAGAAGAGTCGTCCAGGGGGACGCGAACACACAATTTTTCACATGATCGCCAATGGTAAGCATAGAAAGAAGAGGATCTTTCAGCTTGAGCAAGATGAGGGAACGATTCTTGGCCAGGAAAACTTAAAGCTATATATTACTGAGTATTACAAGCAGCTGTTTGGGCCTCCAGAGGATAACTATGTGTCGCTGGATGAGTCTAGGATTGAGGATGTGCCTCAACTTACGGCTGTTGAGAATGATATTTTAGTTGCTCCTTTTTCTGAGAAAGAGATGTATGAGGCCATTTACCAGATGAAGAATAATAAGGCTCCTGGCCCGGATGGTTTCCCGGCAGAGTTCTACAAGAAGTGTTGACATATTATTAAAGGAGATCTCTTGCCGTTGTTCAATGATTTTTTCTCTGGCCAGCTTCACCTTTTTCAGCTGAATTTTGGAACGATAACCCTTCTTCCAAACAAGACAGAGGTAGTGCGAATTGAGCAATTCCGGCCTATTCATTTTCTTAATGTTATTTTCAAAAAAATTAGCAAGGTCGGGACGAATAGGCTCACATAGATTGCGCATACTGTGGTGCAGCCTACTCAAACTGCTTTCATGCCGGACAGGAACATCCTCGAAGGGGTTGTGGTCCTACATGAAGCGCTCCATGAGATTCACACGAAAAAACTTGATGGAGTTGTTTTTAAGGTGGATTTCGAGAAAGCATATGATAAAGTCAAATGGCCTTTCCTTCAACAGGCACTATGCATGAAGGGTTTTGATGAAGCTTGGCGACGCCAAGTTGAATCTTTCACGCAAAAAGAAAGTGTTGGAATTAAAGTGAATGACGATATAGGTCATTATTTCCAAACACACAAGGGCCTGAGACAAGATGATCCAATGTCTCCTATTTTGTTCAACATTGTCGTTGACATGTTGGCAATCTTGATAGGTAGGGCAAAGGAGGCCGGGGCAAGTAGGTGGCTTGGTGCCTCGTCTTGTTGATGATGGTGTGTCCATCCTGCAGTACGCCGATGATAGAATCATCTTTATGGAGCATGACTTGGCAAACGAGAAATATGAAGCTGGTGTTGTGCCTTTTCGAGCAATTGACCGGTCTAAAGATTAACTTCCATAAAAGCGAGTTGTTCTGTTTTGGTAGAGCCAAAGAGGAACAAGATGCATATAAGCAATTGTTTGGTTGCGAATTGGGAGCACTACCGTTCACTTACCTTGGTATCCCCATTCACCATCGTAAGTTGACAAACAGCGAATGGAAGTGTATCGAGGATCGGTTTGAGAAGAAACTGAGCTGCTGGAAGGGCAAACTCATGTCGTATGGAGGCCGATTGATTCTCATTAATTCGGTGCTCACGAGTCTGCCTATGTTTCTTTTGTCCTTCTTTGAAGTACCAGTTGGAGTTAGGAAATGGCTGGACTTCTACCGGTCCCGTTTCTTCTGGCAGAGTGTTGAACTTAAGAGAAAGTACCATTTAGCCAAATGGGATGTCATCTGTCGACCAAAAGACCAAGGGGGTCTTGGTGTTGAGAATCTTGAAGTCAAGAACATATGCCTTCTCAGTAAGTGGCTATATAAGTTAGCAGCTGAGACTGAGGCAACTTGGGCGCAGATTCTTCGTAACAAGTATCTGCACTCTAAGACTTTGTCGCAGGTGAGAGTCAGACCGACTGATTCGCCGTTCTGGAAAGGGCTAATGAGAGTCAAATCTACTTTCTTTAATAGAACAAAGTTTATTGTCGGTGATGACAATAACACTCGCTTTTGGGAGGATACTTGGCTGGGAGAAACGCCGTTGGCGCTTCAGTATCCGTCGCTATATCGTATTGTGCAGCAACGTGATGCTCTGGTTGCAACGAGTTTGCAGTCCGCTCCCCTTAATATTCAGTTTAGGAGGGTGCTTGTTGGTGACCGATGGGAAGCTTGGCTTCATCTGGTGAGTAGACTGATGGAGGTTCAGCTTACTCATCAGCCCGATCAGTTGTGTTGGAAGCTTACTAGATCTTGTGAATTCACAGTCAAGTCGATGTACATTGATGTCATCAATTCTAGTGTTATTCCTAGTTCCAAACATGTGTCGAAAGTTAAGGTTCCTCTAAAAATCAAAGTGTTTATGTGGTTTGTACATAAACAAGTCATCTTAAGGAAAGATAATTTGATTAAGCGCAACTGGACAGGCTCTATTAGGTGTAGTTTCTGTGATCGAGATGAAACTATGAAGCACCTTTTCTTTGAATGCCCGTTGGCTAGGGTGTTGCGGCGCTCGGTGCAAATTGCCTTTAACATTACTCCTCCGAATTCGGTCAGGTCATTATTTGAAACGTGGCTTGTAGGGATAGAGTCCGAAACGGCTAGACAAATTCGTCGTAGGAGCATGTGCGTTGTTATGGACAATTTGGAACTTTAGAAATGATTTGGCTTTTAACAGAATAACAACCTATTCATTTTTTGCAGGTTTTATTCCGGGCTATTGCGCTAATCCGTATGTGGTCCTTACTCACTTCGACGGAGGCCAGGAAGCGTTTGGTTACTAGATCTGTCCGGTGAGAGATGGTAGCGCGGGATATCTTCAACCGGTTTGGATGGCGGTCATGTAATAGGATAAATGATTAGTTTACCTATCTTTTTTATGCTAGCCGGTTGTGGCTTTTGGACTTTTTTTTGCTTTTGTAGCTCTTTGTGAGCCAGCTTCTTATTTTGTTACAGGCTGCAAGACCTTGTTGAACTATTTTATTTATTTATAAATGTGGCCGTATGCATCGTTCTGATGCAGAGGACGGGGAGTCCCTCTTTTCAAAAAAAACTCGACTCATCATTGCCACGATCACAATTGTACTCTCCGATATATCTGTAACCCGAATATACATACGCGAACACAACTTGAGACTATATAGTGTCATAATAACTTCAAATTTCAGCCTTTGGTATACTCTATCCAACGATTGAGAGATGGAATCCGAGCAACATCAACCACTTAAAGTTTTTATCTCAAAGGATTCTGTCATTTGGCCTTTTACTTGAACTCCCACTCTATTGTCTCGTAGTGTTCCATAAGCATCTTTTCCCATGCCAATAATACGATTGTCCAATAAAAAGGAGAGAGAACAATTCAGATTCTATAGTGTTGGGCCTTGTTGTTTATGATTCTACGGAAGAAAATAAAACATCGAGAATGCTTTCCCCCTTAATGTTATCATATGGATTTCATAACCAGCGACATTCATGAGGATTGGTGATGTCCATGCACGGTAATTTTCTTTAGCAAGCATGACAAATCCCTCTGGTTCATTTTTTTTAAACGAAGACAAAAGATTTGACTCATGTTTTAGTTAAGGAGAGGAGAATTGTCCGATTAATTAACAGAAAATCGGGTGAAAACCTAAGCGGCGCACACAAGATACCCTACACACACCTCTACAAAGAGAGCCTCGCCGAGATAGCACATTGACGTCATCGTCATCACCTCTCCTCAAACAAGCGTCATCGTTGTCCCTTCTCCCTGAGTAGGCGACTCTAACTTCGTCACAGAGGACCATCGACCTAGCCAACCCCGAAGAGGCTGGGCGAGCCACATGAAGATCTATGCCAAAGCTCAACCATCCGATCAAGAACAGTGGAACTCTGACTCTAAAGGAGAGCAAAGAAAGAGAATTATGCAATCACCGAACAGACCACCTGCCGCCGGCCATCGTCTCCACAGCTTCGACTTCACAACTACAAATAACCGAGGCAATCCCGTGGACACGCCGAAGAGAGCCGACTACTGCAACCATTGCCACGCCTCATCCATCGCTTACCATCGTCATCGTTGCCACAGAAGACCCGACACCATCACCACCGTCTTCCACCGGCCCCGCTTGCCGATGCCTAGATCCCAAGATAATGCCTCGAGAGGAGAAACGACGCCAAAGCGCCATCATC